>NC_090652.1:254586403-254894737 GCF_040937935.1 Hyperolius riggenbachi
CACATCGGCTATAGCTGGCAACAAGGGTAAATAATCACCAGCTGCCGCAAGTTTAAGGGCTCCATTTTGTCTGTAGTGCGGATTCCAACTGCGGAGCTTATTATTATTATTCCTATTATTATTATTATTATTCCAATGTCTTTCTTTCTCTTGTAAATTCCCTTTGAACAACTTATCCTTGCACACAATGAAAGCAGAGCATGAAATAGTGATGTTTTTTTTTTCAGTCATAAGCCAGTATTTTAAAATTGAGCTAAAAATGAGTAATGCAACTAGCCTGCATTATTGATAAGAGTCCCATGATAAGCACACTTCCTATATACATATAAGTTCACGAAAACCTAAACGTAATCTGTGAAGAATGTGTGGAATGGAGACACTTCCTGTGCCTGTTCTCCATTATGTGAACACGATCAGCTGTTTTTAATTACTGGCTTATTTTTTTCTTTTTGGCCACTCAGGTTAACGTTAGCTGAATACCACGAGCAGGAGGAGATCTTTAAACTCCGACTCGGACACTTAAAAAAGGTATGTGTGTCTGCAGGAACTCTCCATCCTCTTGTCGCGGATTGTATTTGTCTTCCTTGCATTAAAAAGAAAGAAACAAAAAAAGCCTGAAAATAAAAAAACACTTGTGGTATTGGCTTTCTTGCAGGGAATTTGCTGCATTCATCCGGTAAACAAACCCCATAAATGGCATTCAGGTTGTGTTTCGGCAGCTCTCCTCTACAGCTCTGCAGAACAATGGCTGCTGATTTAGCTTCCTGCTGGTGTCTGTAGCACATTGTCATCTGCGTTCTAGTCGCATACATTTCAGTCAATGGCAGAATTGATTTAGGTACCTGAGGAAGCTGCACTCCTTGAAGACAACAATAAGGCTGGTTAACTAATCTTTGGAGGAAATAAAAGCTTTTTGCTGGCTTCAGTTCTCCATTCTGAAGTGTGCGTAGTGGAAAATGGAACATTTTTTTTTTCTGGGTTAAAGAGAAAAATCACTTACAAACAGAAATGTATGGTAATTGGAAAATCTATTGTGACTTTTCAGGAATGCTTAAAGCCAATCTAAACTCTACCTTACAAAATACATAGAACTAGTACTGACTAGTTCAGCACTGATCACTGCCCCCGTCACTATATTCCATAGTGTAGTGGGTGTGTAGCTGACTTCCCTCCCAAACACTTGGCAAGTATTTTTGAAGCTTGCCATACGTTAATCTGTGGAAGCTCGGACTTGCTGGCAGTAGGAAGCAGTGAATAGAAATTACTGCTAAACGTGGGGTGGGCATAGTGGAAACACTCACTAACCTATGATTAATGCAGGGCACAGTGAGCAATACTGGAAAGTGTAGAGCCAGTTATTGCTAGCCCTTCTGTATACCAGGGCTTTGGAGTCGAGGAGTCGGGGCAATTTTGGGCACCCGGAGTTGGAGTCGTGGTTTCAGAAACTGAGGAGTCGGAGTCGCATGATTTTTGTGCAAAATCCACAGCCCTGTTAAGTATTAGACTAAGGCGTCGGAGTCGAGGAGTCGGAGTCTGAGCAATTTTGGGTACCCGGCATTGGAGTCGGAGTCGTGGTTTCAGAAACTGAGGAGTCTGAGTCGGAAGATTTTTGTACTGACTCCACAGCCCTGCTGTATACTTTGTTCATGTACTGTTTAGATTAGCCTTAAAGTAAACAGTGGCCAAAAGTATTATTATACATACCTGGGGCTTCTTCTAGCCCCCTTTACGCTACTCTGTCCCTCGCCGTCGTCCTCTGCCACCTCGTTCCTCTGTAATCTGGCCTGGTAAGTTCAGGAGTCGGGACTTACTGCCATGCTCGGTGCACTCCCAAAGGAATGCGATGGGGATCACGCTTGGCCATACTGCGCTTACTGGCTAAATTACCAGGCCAGACTTCAGAGGATCCAGGCGGCGGCAGCGGAGGATGGCAAGGGACGGAGCATCATAAAGGGGGCTAGAGGAAGCCCCAGGTATGTATAAAACTTTTTATCAGCCATCTCATGTACACGTTAAGTTTTTTTATGGTCCTACAATTGAGGTTTGCCATGCCTTTTTATTAAGGCAGGGGTCTATGTAAAAATTGGCTGCATTTTACTGCGGACTATTCTGCAGTGTTGGCCGACAGCCAGCTGAGAGCAGCTATAGGGAATTGCATGCTTTGTGCTATACAAAGCAGCACTTCAGAAATGTTTTCCCCGTCACGGGAAAACGCACATTGCTCCCACTGCACTGCGATCGTGTATCAGGAAGCATTATGTGGGTTTTCCCGTGCGTTTTTCGTGTTGCAGGAAAATGGGCGCACTTGTGTTAAGTCTGACCTCTGCCTAACTTTCTCAGCTGTATGGCCTGAAGGATCCCCACAGGGTATGTCAATTTTACTGCCCAGCTCTGGTTTATTTTATTTTTTTCTACATTTGCTGAAAAGCCACAAACAGCCCCAAATAACTCACTATTGATACATTTCTATCACAATGCATTTGGGTGACAGTGTTATGCTTTGAATCCTTGTGCAAAACATGCTTACTTGGCTATCTACCAATCAGCATGTACTGTCCTATGAGGAGGAGGAAAATCAGAAGGCATCACAGTGATGTAAAATGCAATGAAAATTCGCTGTCAGAAAAAACGGTTGGTCGGCGATCTGGTGTGTGTGTGTGTGTGTGTGTGTGTGTGTGTGTGTGTGTGTGTGTGTACAGGAGTGCCTTACATTAAAGAAAACCTGTAACAAAAAAAGTTCTCCTGGGGGGTACTCGCCTCGGGAGGGGGAAGCCTCAGGGTCCCAATAAGGCTTCCCCCTCCCCTGTAGCTGCAGGCAATCCAGCGCTGGCTCCCCCAAAGTGTCCCGGAATCCTCCCTCGACAAGCCTGACGAGCGCTGATTTATTTACCTTTCCAGGCTCCAGCGGGGGATAGGTGAAAATAGTCGATCTGTCGGGTCCGCTCTGCTGCGCAGATGCAGGAGACTTGCGCTTGCACAGTAGAGCGGCCCGACAGAGATCTGCTATTTCTGCCTATCCGAGCGGAGAGCCGATACTGCGCCTGCGCTGGAGCCGGGGTGGTAAGTATTTACATCCCTTCCATTCCGGGAGGATTTTCACAGCTGCCGTGGGACCGAGGAGGACGGGGGAAGCCTCAATAGGATCCAGAGGCTTCCCCCACCCGAGGTGAGGACCCCCAGGGGAGGTTTTTTTCGTTACAGGTTTTCTTTAACTTCTTTTCTGCTTGGCAATCTGCCAAGTGTAAAAATCTTCAATGACTCTTAATTCCTAAGATGAGCTTCAGCCTGATGTCTTTTGTTCATAATACCTCTTCCCTCTGTTAAGAACAGAATGGGTTTACCCAACACTGTACATAGATGGCGAATAAACTGTCTCCCAATGCAATAATGAAAGATCTGAATCCAACATGTATATATTAAGTGTGATGCAGTCTGCAACATGATTGCAACTCTTTGTGCCCATTAGACTCTTCTCTTGGGTCTGACAGGTGCTTAGGGGCCTAGCAGGAAGCCTCATAGGGAACAGTTTTCCTAACACAGCTTCCACTACAGCACAAAGCGTTGTGTTTGGCTGACTAGTGTGTGCATAATTTACTACAACTTACCTGAAACCTAAAAGGTGCTGTAAACCCAATCACGTTAGTGGAATTTCCCTATCAAGTTCGTTAAGATACTTGCCTTAGTAGAGGAAAGCCTCTGGATAGTTCAGACGTTTCCCTGCCACCACTGGCCACTGCTCCAAGGATGAGCACGTCTGTACTGTGCATGCAAAGAGGAAGAGGATGCTTCCTCTTTAAATACACAGTACAGATGTGCTGATCATTGAATGGAAGAGCAGTCACGAGCGCACATCAGACATTGACTTCCTAGATATGCTTAGAGAGTAATTTTAAAGTTAAATCGTTAGGTTGAAAAAAAAAATATCTGTCAATCAAGTTCAACTTTAATTAAAAAAACACCCTCACATATCCCAGTTGATCAAACAGAAGGCAAAAAACCCTTACAATGCTTGGGCTCAAAGGACAACTGAATGAGAAGGATATGAAGGCTGCCATATTTATTTCCTGTCAAAGGACCACTATCACGTGAAATAGTAACATATAAAATACATGTAAACACATAGTAATAAGTATGTTTCTTCCAGTGTAAAATAAGCCTTAAATTACTTTTCTCCGATATTGCTGTCGCTTACAGTGGGTAATAGAAATCTGACATAACTGACAGATTTTGGACTAGTCCATTTCTTTATGGGGGATTTTTATTTATTTTTTTGTTTTTTTGCAAAAGCAATCTCTGAAATGGATCTATACATTCCCCACCCACCCCTCCCCCTGTTTGCAAAATATTTTAGCAGTTGGACCAGGCAACTGCCATCTACTAAGTGCTTTTGAAATAAAGAAAACTCTGAAAAGCCCCCATGAGGAGATGGGCTACTTTAAAAACACTCTGTAAGATTTCTATTACCTACTAAAAGTGAAAGCATTAGAGGAGAAAAATTTTTATTCTGGGAGAAATGTACTTAGTTGTATGTGTTTTAACCACTTCAGCCCGCAGGTGTTTTAACCTGTAGGACAGAAGCAATTTTTCCCTCTCAGCGCTCCTTCCATTCATGCGCAATAACTTTATTACTACTTATCAGAATAAAATGATCTATATCTTTTATTTGCCACCAATTAGGCTTGCTTTAGGTGGTATATTTTGCCAAGAGTTATTGTATTCTAAATGCATTTTAATGAGAATAATAAGAAGAAAAAAATCATTTCTCAGTTTTCAGCCATTATAGTTTAAAAATAAAACCTTCTACTGTGCATAAAACACACACATTTTATTTGCCCATTTGTCCCGATTATTGCTATGTTTAAAATATTTCACTAGTACAATGTATGGCGTCAATATTTTAGTAGGAAAAAAAGTGAATAATTTTCCGTTTTGTGTCCATCACAAATTGTAATCCCATATAGGCAAAATAAAAGTTTAGTCCCTAAAGTAACTATTTATGTATTTTTTAGCTACGGGGAGGGTGGGTGGTTAATCAGTCTTGCTCTGTTGAACTAGTTTTTTTTTTTGGGGGGGGGGGGGGGGAGGGGGCTGGTGTTTTTTTTTCTATTTTAATTTTACTTTTTGGCCACTAGGTAGCGTTAAGTACTCCCCTAGAAGATGCCAGGAAGTGCTAGATTTTTTTTATTTATTTATTTATTTTTTTACATTTTGTGACGTTCAGTTTTGATGAATCTAGATGTCTCCTCATTGGAGGCATCTTGATTCATTCACAGGGGATCGTTTGCCTCGGTGATTCCCTGTAATAGTGGCGGGGAACAAGCAGCCTTCACGCATCCATGCTCGCGCAACAGACCGCAACACCGCTGGACGAATATAATCATCCAGATTGCCTCTGAGCGGCACTTTCTGGACAAATATATTTGTCCAGTTAGTCAGAAGTCGTTTCATTTTACAATTTTTGCGATAGTGGTCCTTTAAACAATACCAGTTGCCTGGCAGCCCTGCTGAGCTATTTGGCTGCAGTAGAGTCTGAGTCACACCAGAAACAAGCATGCAGCTAATCTTGTCAGATCTGACAATGTCAGAAACCCCTGATCTGCTGCATGCTTGTTCAGGGGCTATGGCTAAAAGTATTAGAGGCAGAGGATCATCAGGATAGCCAGGCAACTGGTATTGTTTAAAAGGAAATAACTATGGCTGCCTCCATAGACCTTATGTTACAGTTGTCCTTTCTTAAAAGGGAAAAACAAATCTTTCCAGACTCCAGATGGTCAGGTACAATTCCCTTGATAAACACCACTGGAAATTGCCTAGTAATTATAGCCATGGCTGTTCTTCAATGCAAGGTAAGCATACAATGCAGATAGTGATATTCCAGTAAATAATACAACCGCAATCCCTTTTTTGCAATCTTTATTTCAGGTTTCTTTTCTCAGAACTGTGATCATCAAAAATGTTTGTGTGTGTCAGATTGTGATTACTGCAATTGATTACTTCAGAGCTGGAAATCACCCCCCTGTACATCTGGCTACCTATGAAGAAATAGGGTCGTTTCTGGCAGGGCTGTGGAGTCGGTACAAAAATCCACCGACTCCGACTCCTCAGTTTAGGATTCCACCGACTCCGACTTCTCGACTCCGACTCGTCTAATTTGCATATTGCAATCTTGTTGATTGAAAGTATGTAACATGAAATTCGTCTCTTAACAGCCAACGCTTAGGAATTTTAAAAGACAACTGAAGTGAGAAGGATATGGAGACTGCCATATTTATTCCCTTTAGTCATAGACTAAAACTAGTCCTTGGTAAGAGTACTTGTAAAAGGTACAGACCGGAACAAAGAACATCTATCAGGCCCTAGGCAATGTAATTGTGGGTACATGTAAGAGTGATGTGCAGGTACTCTGCAGGGGAATAAGGAGATTCTTCCTCTATTACACATTCTTCATGCACAATCTGAACCAGGTTTATGGGTGACAGACCTGTGTTCAATGTGCACAACATTCTCAGTGGATTCCCTGCAACTCTGTGGGGACTGCATATGTATAGTACTACTGTGTAACAAAGTAAACCTGACACAGATGAAATTAAAGTTTTATACATACCTGGATCTTCCTCCAGCCCCCTTCAGGCTAATCAGTCACTCGCTGTCCTCCTCCGCTAACTGGATCTTCTGCTATGAGTCCAGGTACTTGAGCCAGTCTGGTGTAGTGCGCATGCACACACTCCGCTGAGTGTGTACTACAGTGTACAGGAGTGTACTACACCTGCGCAGCACTATTGCGCAGGTGCAGAACGCTCCTGGCTTTGGAAGCGGCATGCGGCCGGACTGCGCTGACTGCCTCAATTACCAGGACTCATAGCAGAAGATCCAGGTGGTGGAGGTGGACAGCGAGGGACTGATTAGCCTGAAGGGGGCTGGAAGACTCCCCAGGTATGTATAAAACTTTTCTTTTCATCCTTCTCAGGTGCCATTTAATTCGTAGTCACCAAACCAAATTTTAACATATCAAATTATTTAATTTCATGAGCATAAATCAGAATCAATGCAGAATTATTTCCATTTCATTGACCATCTCTATTAGTGACACAGCTACACATCAGGCTTTATACTTACAGCATAGATGTTATTTAGTATATATGTTACGGCCAGAACCCGAAGTGTGGCCACTTCGCGTTCTGGCCGGCCAATGTGCGAAGTGGCCGCAGCGGAGCTGCCAATGTGAGAAATGTAATTACTACACTAAGCTACAATGTATTTTACGGCCGTCTCGCTGCAGCCAAATGTATAACAACTTGCTTAATTTCATTAAATATAGCCGGCGGCAATGTAATAGATGAAGCCGCCGGCTTTCGCACTGCCTCCTCCTCCTCTCCTCCCCCCTGCCTCTCCCTGCCTCCTATACGATACGGAGCAGCCGACGGGGAGACGCGTGTCCCCGAGAGTCGTTCGTCGCGGCAGGGGAAAGAACGACAGGATACCCCTGCCGCGACGAACGACTCTCGGGGACACTCGTGTCCCCGCCGGCTGCTCCGTATAGTATAGGATAGGAGGCAGGGAGAGGAGAGGGGGGGGGGGAGGAGGAGGAGGCAGTGCAAAAGCCGGCGGCTTCATCTATTACATTGCCGCCGGCTATATTTAATGAAATTAAGCAAGTTGTTATACATTTGGCCGCAGCGAGACGGCCGTAGAATACATTGTAGCTTAGTGTAGTAATTACATTTCTAACATTGGCCGCTCCGCTGCGGCCACTTCGCACATTGGCCGGCCAGAACCCGAAGTGGCTGGCCAGAACGCGAAGTGGCCACACTTCGGGTTCTGGCCGTAACATATATAAGAGATTCCTGTGTACACATCATATATACAGTCACAATCAGATGTGTATAGCCGACTTTAAAAATACGGGGACTGCTTTATTGAAGCAGCACAAGTAACTAATTTTGATTGGTTTATTTCATTTTTGTGGACTAAGCACAGCTATTACTGTATGTATAAATTATTTATGATAACTATTATCTGAGAAATAGAACATTTTATCATATTTTCTATTTTAATTACAGTTTAAATTCATTAGGAGTCGGAGCATTTTACTCCGACTCCAGGCACCCAAAATTGCTCCGACTCCACAGCCCTGGTTTCTGGGACAGTGCAGATTTTAGAAAATGGACCAAAGCGCATTGGTTCACGGTTGGGAAAATGTGCTGCTTGAGCCTACAGGCCCATTTTACATGTCCTTTTTTAGATGTTCATTAGCAATACCATGACAAATCTTAATGTGAACTGCTGTGTATTCAGTTGGACGTCTTCATTGAAGATCATGTTTTCAGAGCAAGTTGTATGTGAAAGTTGATTTTTGTTGTGTATCCATCTTTAAACCTTTATGTAATTTCCTATAATATTTGTTAATGTGCATAGATTTACCACCTTACTTTGTCATCAATGCAGGAGGAAGCAGAGATCCAGGCAGAACTAGAACGTTTGGAAAGGGTTCGGAATCTTCACATACGAGAGCTTAAACGAATTAACAATGAAGACAATTCACAGTAAGGAAGAATTTGAAGGGTTGCCTAATTACCTCTGGGAATTCTTATTGACTGATTATATAATACTTTGAGGTGGATCGAGGCCTGCTATTGCCACATTGGTATTATGTTGTGCTGGCAGCTACTGACTCTGTGAATTCCACAGTAGTGCCAAGAATGTCACCAGTTGTCACAGAACAGATTTAAATGTCCCAGATTGTCATCGGAAAAGGATGAATCTAACAGTTTGTTGCATCATTACTTCAAAGGGAATCTGAAGTGCGTACACCCCTCTAGAGTTAGGACACCCCTCTAGAGTTAGGACACCCCTCTAGAGTTAGGACACCCCTCTGGAGTTAGGACACCCATCGGGGATTGGGCCTAATCCCCTAGGGCAGTGATCTGCAAACTTGGCTCTCTGGCTGTTAAGGGACTACAAGTCCCACAATGCATTTGCCTTTATGAACCATTACTGTGGCTGTTAGACTCCTGCAATGCATTGTGGGACTTGTAGTTCCTTAAACAGCAGGGTCAGCCAGGGAAACAAAAAACACATATATAAGTAGATAAATACTTGATCTACTTACATAACACATGTATTGTACTGTCCACATTTTGAGTTCAGTGAATTTTATATACTAAATGAAGACCATTCTTTTCCTGGTGGGAACCATGTCTCTTGCCCACAGTTTGAGACTAAAACACAAGTGAGCAGAGTATCATGTTTTATCTAGGCAGCTAGACAGGGAAATAAAGGGGAAGAGGAGGAATATATTATAGATAAAAAGAACCCCCAGCAGTACCTTAATAAAGGATTTAGTTATTTTGCCTCCATGATATTTGGTACATTAAACATTGCTTGTTTGAAGATGTCTTTGTTTACACTAATTTGCCTAAAACTTTTATTTCCCCAGATTTAAAGACCACCCTACATTAAATGAAAGATATTTATTACTCCATTTACTTGGTCGAGGGGGTTTTAGTGAAGTATACAAGGTAAGCATGCTTTACATCCGCACTCCTATACAGTATACAGATGATTTTCTGCTGCCCAGGGTTTTCAGTGCCTTGCTAGAATTATCATTATATGTTCTCTTTTAAATATGAAATTACTATAATGCATGTTTCTGTTTGGTAGTTGGTGTCCACCGTGAGAGTAAAGTAATTGATATTGAGCATTTGATACGTTACTTAATCATGGGTTACAGTGGGATGCGAAAGTTTGGGCAACCTTGTTAATTGTCATGATTTTCCTGTATAAATCATTGGTTGTTAGGATAAAAAATGTCAGTTAAATATATCATATAGGAGACACACACAGTGATATTTGAGAAGTGAAATGAAGTTTATTGGATTTACAGAAAGTGTGCGATAATTGTTTGAACAAAATTAGGCAGGTGCATAAATTTGGGCACCACAAAAAAAAAAAGAAATGAAATGAATATTTAGTAGATCCTCCTTTTGCAGAAATTACAGCCTCTAAACGCTTCCTGTAGGTTCCAATGAGAGTCTGGATTCTAGTTGAAGGTATTTTGGACCATTCCTCTGTACAAAACATATCTAGTTCATTCAGGTTTGATGGCTTCCGAGCAAAGCCAGCTCTATTTAACTCACACCACAGATTTTCAATTATATTCAGGTCTGGGGACTGAGATGGCCATTCCAGAACGTTGTTCTCTGTTTTCTGCATGAATGCCTTAGTGGATTTTGATCAGTGTTTAGGGTTGTTGTCTTGTTGAAAGATCCAGCCCCAGCGCAGCTTCGCCTTTGCCATTGGTCTTCAGAATCTGCTGATATTGAGTGGAATCCATGCGTCCCTCAACTTTGACAAGATGCCCAGTTCCTGCACAGCCCCACAGCATGATGGAACCACCACCATATTTTACTATAGGTAGCAGGTGTTTTTCTTGGAATGCGGTGTTCTTTTTTTCGTCCATGCATAACACCCGTTATGCCCAAAGAATTCAATTTTAGTTTCATCAGTCCACAGCACCTTATTCCAAAATGAAGCTGGCTTGTCCAAATGTGCTTTATCATACCTCAAGCGGCTCTTTTTGTGCTATGGGTGGAGAAAAGGCTCTGCATCACTCCCGCATACAGCATCTCCTTGTGTAAAGTGCGCAAATGGTTGAACGATGCACAGTGACTCCATCTGTAGCAAGATGATGTTGTAGGTCTTTGGTGCTGGTCTGTGGGTTGAATCTGTTTTCACCATTCGTTGCTTCTGTCTGAGATTTTTCTTGGTCTGCCACTTTGAGCTTTAGCTTGAACTGAGCCTGTGGTCTTCCATTTCCTCAATATGTTCCTAACTGTGGAAACAAGCAGCTGAAATCTCTGAGACAGCTTTCTATATCCTTCCCCTAAACCATGATGGTGAACAATCTTTGTCTTCAGGTCATTTGAGAGGTTTTGAGACCCCCATGTTGCTACTCTTTAGAGAAAATTAGAAGAGGAGGGAAACTTACATACTCTTTCTCATAATGGGATTCACCTGTGTATGTAGGTCAGGGGTCACTGAGCTTACCAAGCCAATTTGAATTCCAATAATTAGTTCTAAAGGTTTTGGAATCAATAAAATGACAACAGTGCCCAAATGTATGCACCTGCCTAATTTTGTTTAAACAATTATTGTACACTTTGTGTAAATCCAATAAACTTAATTCCACTTCTCAAATATCACTGTGTGTCTCCTATATGATATATTTAAATGACATTTTTTATCATAACAACCAACGATTTATACAGGAAAATCATGACTATTAACAAGGTTGCCCAAACTTTTGCATCCGACTGTACCTTTAGTGGAAACTGCCTGTCAGAATATCCATATCCAACAGTTGCAAAGATTGGGGGTAGATGTAGGTAAAAAGAATAATGAGATTTGTGCTACCAATCTTCCTTGATAATCAGTGAAGCCATCCAATGTGTTTAAAGGGAACCTGAGGTGAGAGGGATATGGAGGCTGACTTTTTTTTTTTCAAATAATGCACATCTGTCAGTCCTCTAATACTTTAGCCATAGACCCTGAAAAAGCATACAGATCAGATGTCTGACAAAATCTGACAAGGTTAGCTGCATGCTTGTTTCAGGTGTGTGATTTAGACCCTACTGACCAGAAATGTATACAATGAACAGAGGCGCCAAAAGTATAAGATTAGATTAAATGAGCTTAAAAACCAATTTAAATGGCAAAATTGAAGGAGGAAGTGGTGGTCTTACCTCCCTCAAGCAGACACATCATTGACTGCGATTCAGACAGTCAAACACATTTATTAGGAACTCCAAAAAGAAATGCAACGCGTTTCGCAGGTTCAGCTGCATCAGGCAATATAGGGAGGAGTATCAAACAATCTGCACAAGGATTCAAGTTAAGCGCCTTTTTTGAGTCCACCCTTGGTGGAGGGTTGCTACCATTTCTTCCTGTCTACAGAGAGCGACTTCTTAATCCTGAGTGGGGTCAGGACAATCTCCCCACCTGCCTTTACAGTGGTTGCCTGCTGGTGACCCTGACTTGTGAGTATCTAGCGATACAAACTTATTGCCACCTTGTCCAGAACGAATTACACTTTTGGGGCTCTTGGTGTTTCCTGTTTTTATCTCTTTGCAAGTCTACTGACCAGAAAGATCAGCAGGCAACTGGTATTGTTTAAAAGGAAATAAATATGGCAGCTTCCATAGGTCTCACATCTCGGGTTTCTTTTAAGTGGTCCTGAAGTGTTTTTTCTTTAAACCTTCTGCCCAATTTGTATTCCCAGTAGTAGTATGATTTTGACAGGAACTATATGATTCATTATCAGACCCGACTGCAGGGAAAAAAATCGACCACCCGAACTAATAACATTGGTTCCAACCCACCTTCTCACTCTCTCTAGGAAATTTAGTAGCAGTAGGGTATTGTACCGTGTTAGTAATCAGTAAAAGCAAGAAGTTTTAAATCAGGATGATACCATTTATTGGCTAACTACAAATGAATAAGAATAAACAAGCTTTCGGCCTTGCAGCCTTCGTCAGGTTTATATCCTGTTAGTTTGCAAGCTGGTGGTACAGACAGCTTATATACATGCAACATCAAAAGGAAAAACAGATATTTTTTTCAAGCATAAATACATCATTAAGATGCCTTAATACAAACAGACCATCTAAATGGGGTAAGATAAGGATCCTTGTTTACTTTATTGCTCACAGACCTGGTATTAGGATTGACCCAGAGGTATCGTAAATTCTTAGTTCACAAGTTCAGCTAGGGTGGCTGAGACAGTTCATATATCATCAATCTCATACCAATATAGAAAGTTGTTGTCCTTATTCAGACCCTTCTGCACAGCTTTGAAACAATTTATAAATTTTGTTTCTGCTATTAATCGGTCATTTGACGTTTTGAAGCCGCCCTTCAGGGCAGTGACACGAAGATCATCCATGCTGTGTCCGTTGGACCGAAAGTGTGTAGCAACTGGGAGTCCAGATTTGGTATCATTAATAGTGTGCCTGTGTCCATTCATACGTTTGCGCAGAGTTTGTCCAGTTTCTCCCACGTACATAACATTGGGGCATTTAGCACACATGATCAGATATACCAGATTGGTGGACCCACAAGAAAATTTACCTTGTATTCTGTACTCCTGTTGTGAACCTGGTATCGTTACCCTGTCAGTGGAGTAAATGTGTCTGCAGGTCCCACATATTTTTTGTCGGCAGGGTGATGTTCCGTTTTGTTGAGGCCTATTCAAAGAGCTCCTGACAATCATCTGTTTTAGATTGTGTGGTTGCCGATATGACAAGAGTGGAGGTTTAGGGAATATCGTTCTCAGTCTGTGATCCTTGTGTAAAATGGGATGAAGTTCCTTAGCAATCCTCCTTAAGATTTCCAGGTGTAGGTTGTAGGTGACAACCAAAGGGACACGTTCCTCTTTCTGGTTTTCTAGGAAATTTAACAATACGAGCATAACTGTGTAGGTGATAAAGGGAGGAGCAGTGTTTGGCTTCCGGGACGTAGCCAAACTTCTTTCTGCAATTGGGTCATATGAGGATTTTTGTTATGGGCTCCTGGCAGAATGGTGCATCCTACATACTGTTACTATTGTTTCCAGCAAGTTTCCCAAAAGGTTATAGTGGCTGCAGACAAAAGCTGAACACTTTATTAACAAGAGGAGACTTGTTGCAAGTATTGGAGAAATGCAGGTGGTGTAGACTACGACCGCTATATATATACAGAATATCAGGAGCTTAATGAACGCCAAATGGTCATAATGAAAGGACACTTAATATACACACGCCTGATTAACTTGGATGAAGATCGTGCATGCATCTGGTGTGTGTTTAGCAGATGTTCCATCACATTGGTTTTTACTGCTCTCCACCCGCAGGAAGCAGCTCTGTTATGGAAGCTCTTCCCTCTGTCTCACTCCATAGCAACAGAGTCATTGAGTCCTGCTGGACGACATGAGATCAATCACTGAATGAGATTCCCTCCAGGACAGGGGTGTCAAACCAGTCTTTCCAGAGCCGAGGTCCTCACATATTTTTGCACAGCTCAAATGAATTGATGGGTCTGAATCAGGAAAGGTGTGGTCCATCAGGTAGAACACATTCCTCTTTCTCAGTCCATCCTAAACACTGGCATGGATCTGGCCCTCCAGGCCTGGAGTTCGATACCTGTGCTCTATGAGGAAGGGTGGAACACCAGGTGGTGGCTTCCTAGCAACAGAAATTTTGACTGACAGCAAGTCAAGTTATATTCATTTAACCAAAATGTTACTAAAGGTGGCCACTAACTGTCCATTTTCTAGCGAAAAATCGTTCGAGCGATCAGAAATTGTGATCTGATTGGTTGAAAATAATCTCAGTTGATGGGAGAAATCAATTATGAACGATTATAAAAAAAAATCGTCTGATTGGATTTTCTTGATTGGTTGTGATAGATGGGAAGCAAAGATTGGTTCGTTGATGGTGTAGTGAACGATTTTTATTCCGATCAGAATTTCTGATTGCTCAAACGATTTTTTTGCTAGGAATTGGAGCATTAGTGGCCACCTTTACATTTACTCATTTGCGGACATTTAGTTGGAAAATAATATATTTTCTAACTGACTGAGTTTACTATAGCCTCATGTTAGAGTAGCTCTTAGTGCACTGTATTAATCATAGGTCTTGATCAATAAATGTTAATGCATTTGCATTATTTATCTTACACCTTTATACTATACAGGCATGGCAGCACCTTTACTTACAGTATAAGCTGTTGCATTATTGTTATACTGATGGTAAACTAGTTGCAGTGTGTGTTGATCTCTGTTTGAAAAATGTATGCTTCGTAGCATCTTGCTGCTGAAGTACAGAACTGATGATTTATTTTGTAATGTGAACAGTGGTCATGGCAGCGTTTTGTTTTAGCACAAAGGGAAGATCAGTTATATAATTATTTTGCATTATTGATCATGGACACTTTTTAAGTTCTTTCAAGTCAAAGTAGACTAACGCTTAAAGGACATCCGAGGTGAAAATAAACTGATGAGAAAAGCAATTGTATCTATCCTCCTTCTAAAAATGACTTTTTCTTAGATATCCCACAGTTTTATTTTGTATTTAAATCTAGTTTTTAAAGCGGAACTGTAGATATAAAATAAACACATTGTTTCACTTACCTCCAGCAGCCGTCCTGTCCCACGCCGCTCCTCAACGAGCCTCCGTTCTCCCGCTGCCAGCTACTTTCGGTTTCACCGCTGGGCCACTGCGCCTGCGCGGCTCTGGCCACGCGTATCCTTCCTTCGCGTTCCCCGCTATTGCAGAGGGGAACGCGAAGAAAGGATATGCTTGGAAGGCCTGCGCTGGCATCGACTTACAAGTCGAGGTACGGGACCGACCGGCGGCGGGGGAACGGAGAATCGTGGAGATTCGGCGCGGGACAGGACAGCCCCAGGTAAGTGAAACAATGTGTTTATTTTATATCTACAGTTCCGCTTTAATTTTTTACTATTTCATTGTCACCTTCATTGAAGTATACTAGAGCTCAAATCTATGAATTATTGACCATTTTTATCTCTTTCCTGCTCTCAGAATCCAATTACTGGCAGGAAGGTTTATTATGGCTATAATGACTTATTAGCGAGGTTTATGCTATAGTCTGACCCAGTCCCGACCTGGACAGACACTGTTACTTGCATAACTGATGTGTAACTCTTTCAGGCAGAAAAAGAAAAATAGGAACACAGCATAGTTATTTGTGTGCTTGGCACTGTACATACACATGTCCATCTCATCATGGCACAAGTCACCTCGATTGTCCTTTTAAAGTAAACCTGTACGTTTTTAAAGCAAAAAAAAGTTAGATACTTACCTGGGAAAGAACCCTCCAGAGGCTTCATTCGTCTGCCTCCACCTTACTGTTCCAGCGCTGTGGCCTCCCGAAGTTCGCAGCTACGTTCCCGTATGAGAATGAGCGTGCCCAAACTGCACAGTAGCATGGACCTGTTGAGTCCAATAGAATCTGTGCTACTGTGCGTGTGTGAACCTTCAACAATGGCTTGTTGACTGTTTTCCTGAGGAGACAGAGCTGGAATGTTGCAGGGGGAAGAGGATCGGGGAAGCCTCTGGGTTCTCCATCTATAAAGGGGAGTACCAGTTTAGGACACTTTTTTTTTTTTTTTTTCCTCCTCTTACAGGTACACTTTAAGGACTGGTTCACACGGGTGACTGCTGCGGCGCCCCGCTGCATCTCGGTCAAATGCTTTTCTGCAAGTATGTAGAAAAGCATTTGTTGGCTTTCTGCGGCGATCAGCGGTTTTATCCTCGCAGGGGGACACAGACGTGACAGTAATCGACCCCAGATGCTGCATGTTCCTTCCAGTTCGCCTAAAATGGGTAAAATCGAGATCTAAATGCAGCTTTCACGCAACTGACGGTAAAAGTACAGAACAAGCACTGCCATCCACTCGGGTGGGCAGCACTTATCCGACGAGCGCCACAGCTAGTGGAAAATGAGCAGCAATCGCCTGTGTGAACCAGCCCTAAAAGTTAGGTCATGCCCAGCTGGTCTCTCAGGTCTCTACTCAGATTTTCACTGAGGTGATGTGTGTTTATTAAATAAAATGTTGTGGTCTGTAACGTGTTTTTTTTTTTTTTCCCTTTTCTTTTAGGCTTTCGATCTTTATGAACAAAGATACGCTGCTGTGAAAATTCACCAATTAAACAAGAGTTGGAGAGATGAGAAGAAGGAAAATTATCACAAGTAAGCCATTTATTTCCTTTACATTAGAACTTTTTTCTCAGCCCTGCAGCCACATTAACCAGCATGTTTGGTTTTAGGCACGCCTGCAGAGAGTACAGAATACACAAAGAACTAGATCACCCCCGAATAGTGAAACTGTACGATTACTTCTCCTTGGACACAGACACGTAAGTGGGATTAGCAGTGTTCATTGCTTTAGGTGTATTACCATATTTTTCGGACTATAAGACGCTCCTGACCATAAGACGCATCTAGGTTTAGAGGACAAAAAAAGGGAAAAAATATATACACTAAACCTGATGAAAGGGCATCTTGAGGGTTATGCCCCCTTTGTAACTCATGCCCCCTTTTACCTCAAGTCTTCCTGTGTCCGCCTCTATCCTCCTTGTGTCGTCCTCTATGCCCCTTTGTGTCCTCCGTTTTGTCCCCCTGTGTCCTCCTCTGCATGGGCACAGTACAGGGAGTCCCCAACATTGCAGCAGGTTGGAGGTTCGTATTGGCAGGCATTCACAAGTCAGGAACTCCCTGCATTTGGGCTATAAGACGCAGTGACTTTTTTCACCCACTTTTGGGGGATAGAAAGTGAGTCTTATAGTCCAAAAAAAATTCAGTAGTTTGTGTAAAGGACCTAGGAGATGGACGCTGCATGTATAGGTAATTAAGATGTTCTGCAATTATATTATTATATGAAGGATGCTGAGAGCCAGCACAAGCCTCCAGGCAGAGAGCCCACAGGGGCTGATATACTGAACAAAAATTAAAGAGGAACTGTAGTGAAACTAACGTAATGAATACAATTGCTTCTTTGTTACAATATTAATATATACTTTTTTAGCCAGTGTTTGCACATTGTAAAATCTCTTTTCCTCACCATTATTTACATTCTAAAATGTATAGCAGGTGGTGACATCTTTAGTGCTGTCGTTTGCAGCTCTGCGGAATGTTTGTTTGAGAATTCTGAAGCCAGTGAAAATAATGCCTGGTCTCCCAGAATGCTCTGGGGGAGAATTCCGCATAGCTAAAGAGCCTAGGCTAAGCAGTTACTGGGAGGACGGGGTTACATACCAATATACAGAAATACAGGGGAAACTCCAAAAATTAGAATATCGTGCAAGAAAAGTTCATTTATTGCAATCATTTATTTTAAAAGTTAAAACTAATATTTGAAATAGACCCATTACATGCAAACCGAGATATTTCAAGCCTTTATTTGTAATTATTTTGATGATTATGGCTTAAAATTTATGAGAACCCCAAAATCAGAATCTCGCACCGTTAGAGTATTGTGAAAATGTGCAATATTCTAGGCTCAAAGTGTCAGACTCTAATCAGTTAATTCATCCAAAACCCCTGCAAAGGTTTCCTATTTCATATATTGGTTTTACCTTTAGTTTGCATTCACAGTGCCACATTTCGGAGCTATGTTATAAATCTTATACCGCAGCTTACCGCACTGTAATGATAATCCTATGGGGCCGTTCACAGTGTGATGTTAGTTGTGTTGAAAAATGTTGCATTGTGGTAACTCGCTGCTTGCAGTGCGTTACCTCTCAACGCAGACACGTTGCGACTTTAACGTCGCATTGAAACGCAACGTCCCACTGTGCATGCAACCTTAAAGGGAACCTGAAGCGAGTAAAATTATTTAAAATAAACACATGACGTAACTGCAAATGACTATTACATACTAACATCACTGCCAGTTCCTCTCAGAAGCTTACCATTTTCTTCTTACAGTGATCCCTTCCAGTTCTGACTGAATATTTTGTCAGAACTAAAATATGCCAGTTGCTGTCAGTTATATATCAGCAGCTGTCAGTTACAACTGAATGTACAAGGTAATGTCCATGTTTCCCTGTGGCTCAAGTGGGTGATATTACGGTTTAACAGTGTGCTGACCAGGAAGCTGTTAGGGGGTAATGGCCATTTTTAAAATGGAGGACGGAGAATTCCATTGATCACAGTGGAGGAATGGGACGCAGGAGAGGAGAAAGAGATTGGGGAGTAGACTACACGGGAGGTAAGTATGACCTGTGTGTGGATATTTTGATTTTTTATTTTCTGTTCAGGTTCTCTTAAGTTTAATTA
Organism: Hyperolius riggenbachi; assembly: GCF_040937935.1. Lineage (NCBI taxonomy): Eukaryota > Metazoa > Chordata > Amphibia > Anura > Hyperoliidae > Hyperolius > Hyperolius riggenbachi. The sequence goes on from NC_090652.1 coordinate 254,605,238, forward strand.
CAGAAATAAATGGACTTTTGCATGTTTTAATTTTTCGAGTTTCACCTGTATAGGAAGTGTTTCTGATGCTGAAACAGGATATTTACAGTGAAATGGGTATTCTGAATGATTTACCGCATGTCAATACAGCATGTCATTTACTATATGTCAATACAGTGTCTCTTTAAAAAATGCCACAACTCGGCTTACATGAAGCCAGCTGATGCACATAATGACAGATAGTGAATGAGAAACGAATATTTCAACTTGCTTTCATACAAGTTCTATGCAGCTTGATACTGGCCCAGTCAGATTCAGCAGGAAGTGAATGTGATTGGTCAAATTCCAGCCTGCATAATATTTGCATGCAAGGTTTTTTTTTTTTTTTTTTTTTTTTTTTTTGCATTTCATTGACCATCTCTACAATAACACCTCCAAAGATTAAAAAAAAAAAAAAGTGAATGTTGGTATAGATATGAGGGCAAGCCCCAGAGCCACAACGAGACTGATCTAATTTCTTGCGGATTTCAACAGGTTCAGTGGAATTTCCTAGAAGTCGATGCCCCAACAGGCTGACTTGATCAATCATTGGATCGATTTCTGTCTGAAATTGATTGAATGGGTTGATCGTACCAGATGGCAGATATAGATTAGCAGCTGGGTTGGTAGTGGCGGCAAATAACATGCCTAAAGCAATTCAATAGATTTTGAATAGATTTTATGCCAAAATCTATCAAAAAATCTTTGTGCAGTGTGTGGGGCGATTTGATCAGATAGATCCCTCTGTGATCAGATTCTTAGAAGGATCTGTCTTTTGGCCACATCGACCAGTGTGTGGCCAGATTTAGCATAGTGGTGTAGTGGTTAGCTCTCTCGCCTTGCAGCACTGGGACCCCGGTTCAAATATCAGCCAGGGCTCTATCTGCACAGAGTTTGTATGTTCTCCCCGAGTCTGTTTGGGTTTCCTCCGGGTACTCCGATTTCCTCCCACATTCCAAAAACATAGAGATAAGTTAATTGACTTGCCTCTAATTTGGCCCTAGACTACACGATACATACAGAGACCTAAGACTATGGTAGGGACTAGATTGTGAGCCCCTCTGAGGGACAGTTAGTGACAAGACAGTGTACTCTGTACAGCACTGCCAAAGATGTCGGCGCTATATAAATACTAAATAATTAGGAGATATTAGATTGGTCTCTGTCTGTATCAGATTTTAAATTCTACTAGGTATTCTACTGATCTATTCAATGGTTAGGTTGTATTTTCTTTATATGTGGCATGCATGCATGTTTTATAGTGGTGTCTAATCACCATTGTTGTTTTCCAGGTTTTGTACGGTGCTGGAATACTGTGAAGGAAATGACCTTGACTTCTATCTAAAACAGCATAAGTTGATGACTGAAAAAGAAGCCAGGTCTATTGTAATGCAAATAGTCAATGCACTTCGTTATCTCAATGAGATCAAGCCTCCTATTATCCATTATGATCTGAAGCCAGGTAGGCACTGTGTAGATACAGCTTACTGTACTGATGTGTAAAGCTAGGCACACACCATGCGTTTTCCCGCACGATCCGCAGGCCGATCGGTATCGATTAGACTATTACCGACATGCTCGATTCAGGCTTCGATCGTTCCTGCCATCGATTTGGCATACTTAACATGCAAATCGATGGCCGGAACGATTGAAGCCCGAATCGATTCCGATCGACCTGCGGATTGAGCGGGAAAACGCATGGTGTGTACCCAGCATTACACTGGACATGCGTACAGTCACTTAAAGAGACACTGAAGCGAAAAAAAAAATGATGATATTATGATTTGTATGTGTAGCACAGCTAAGAAATAAAACATTAAGATCAGATACATCAGTGTAATTGTTTCCAGTACAGGAAGAGTTGAGAAACTCCAGTTGTTATCTCTATGCAAACAAGCCATTAAGCTCTCTGACTAAGTAAAGGTTCGTACACACTCCGGACCAGGGCTGTGGAGTCGGTCCAAAAATCCACCGACTCCGACTCCTCAGTTTAGGATTCCTCCGACTCCGTCTCCTCTAATTTGCATGTTACAATTTTGTTGATTAAAAGTATGTAACATGAAATTCGTCTCATAACTGCCAACGCTTAGGAATTTTACAAGACAACTGAAGTGAGAAGGATATGTAGACTACTATATTTATTCCCTTTAGACTAAAACTAGTCCTTAGTAATAGTACTTGTAAAAGGTACAAACCGGAACAAAGAACATCTATCAGGCCCTAGGCAATGTAAGTGTGGGTACATGTAAGAATGATGTGCAGGTACTCTGCAGGGGAATGAGGAGATTGTAAACAGACAACACCTCTGTGTTCAATGTGCACAGCATTCTCAGTGGATTCCCTGCAGCTCTGTGAGGAGTGCATATGTAGAGTATAGTACTACTGTGTAACAAAGTAAACCTGAGACAGATGAAATTAAAGTTTTATACATACCTGGGGCTTCCTCCAGCCGCCTTCAGGATAATCAGTCCCTCGTTGTCCTCCTCCACCACCTGGATCTTCTGCTATGAGTCCAGGTACTTGAGCCAGTCTGGCGTAGTGCGCATGAACACATTCCACCGCTAGGAGCATACTACACCTGTGCAGCACTATTGCGCAGGTGCAGAATGTTCCTGGCTGTGGGAGTGGCATGCGGCCGGACTGCGCTGACTGGCTGAATTACCAGGACTCATAGCAGAAGATCCGGGTGGTGGAGGACAGTGAGGGACTGATTAGCCTGAAGGGGGCTGGAGGAAGCCCCAGGTATGTATAAAACTTTACTTTTCATCCGTCTCAGGTACCCTTTAATTTGTAGTCACCAAACCAAATTTTAATAACATATCAAATTATTTGATTTCATCAGCAAAGGGAGTGCATACATTTGCATAAATCAGCATCAGTGCAGAATTATTTCCATCTCATTGACCATCTCTATTAGTGACACAGCTACACATCAGGCTTTATTCTTACAGCATAGATGTTATTTAGTATATATAAGAGATTCCTGTGTACGCATCATATATACAGTCACAATCAGATATGTATATCTGACCTTAAAAATACGGGAACTGCTTTATTGAAGCAGCACAAGTAACTAATTTTGATTGGTTTATTTCATTTTTGTGGACTAAGCACAGCTATTACTGTATATATACATTATTTTTAATGACTATTATCTGAGAAATAGAACATTTTATCATATTTTCTATTTTAATTACAGTTACAAATTCATTAGGAGTCGGAGTCGGTGCATTTTTTCCCGACTTCGACTCCAGGCACCTAAAATTGCCCGACTCCACGACTCCGACTCCACAGCCCTGCTCCGGACTGGAGGCAACGACGGGTCCGTCGTCACCTCCCGCTGGGTGGGCGTTCCAACGACAGTCCGGCGTGTGTACGCACTGTCGGCGGACTGATACGACTGCTTCTGAGCGATCCGCCCATATCCTGCTCATCCCCCACAGACCTTATGCTAAGCTAAAGGGGCCTGACCCCACTAGTAATATCCTGCTCATCCCCCACAGATTTTATGCTAAGCTAAGGGGGTCTGACCCCACTAGAAATAGCCTGCTCACCCCCCACAGATCTTATGCTAGGCTAAAGGGGTCTGACCCCACTAGTAATATCCTGCTCATCCCCCACAGATCTTATGCTAGGCTAAAGGGGTCTGACCCCACTAGTAATATCCTGCTCATCCCCCACAGACCTTATGCTAGGCTAAAGGGGTCTGACCCCACTAGTAATATCCTGCTCATCCCCCACAGACCTAATGCTAGGCTAAAGGGGTCTGACCCCACTAGAAATATCCTGCTCATCCCCCACAGATCTTATGCTAGGCTAAAGGAGTCTGACCCCACTAGTAATATCCTGCTCATCCCCCACAGACCTAATGCTAGGCTAAAGGGGTCTGACCCCACTAGAAATATCCTGCTCATCCCCCACAGATCTTATGCTAGGCTAAAGGGGCCTGAACCCACTAGAAATAGCCTGCTCATCCCCCAGAAACGTTATGCTGGGGTAAAGCGGCCTGGCCCCACTGGACATAGCCTAGTTAGTTAACAGGGACCTGCTTATCCCCCAGGGCAGATCAGGTCATTTGGGCACGGGAATCAGCAGGCAACTAATAAATGCCTGTGTTAATTATTAACGATTGGGTGCCCAATGATTGTAGACGATCGGCTACAACTAATGGTCATTTGGGCGCCATGGTTACTGTTAGCCCTTAGGTGGGGGTTAGTCTTGGGCATTGGGTGATGGGGTTAATGCTAGGGAGGTTAGGTTTATGTACCTCCATACGTGGTTGCTGACGTATTGCAACTGCCTAAGACAAAATATTGGTAGGTTTTTAGAAATCTGTGCAGAACTGTCTCAGACAGCTTAAAGGAATCATCAGACATTTTTCAAAAAAAAAAAAAAAAAAAAAAGCCTTACTCACCTGGGGCTTTCTCCAGCCCCTTGCAGCCAACTGACCCACGCCGACCGCTTTGCTCTCCACTGCCGTCCCAGTCTTCTCGCACGGTGCAGAGGCCAACCCCGAGGTCGTCCTTACTGCAAGCCCACGTTGTATGCGGCTTACTGCGCAGGCGCAGTAGTTCTGGACGACCTCGGGTCGGCCTCTGCACCGTGCGTGGAGACAGGGACGGCGGCGGAGAGCGGAGCGGTCGGCGTGGGACAGTCGACTGCAAGGGGCCAGTGAAAGCCCCCGAGTAAAGCCTTTTTTTGAAAAATGCCTGATAACTCCTTTAACCTTCCTGGCGGTATAGACGAGCTCAGCTCGTCCATTGCCGCCGAGGCTGATATCTCTGGCCCTGCTGGGCTGATTTACACCAAATAAACTGCGCCACACGCAGCTAGCACTTTGCTAGCTGCGTGTGGCCTTCGATCGCCGCCGCTTGGTGGCGATCCGCTGCGTCCAGCGGCGGAAGAGGTCCCCCGCCTGATCCCTGCACTGCCTGGACCAAACACTTTCGGGCAGCGCAAAGGCCTGGATCGGAAGCGTCTGACGTCAGGACGTCGGCTGACGTCCATGACGTCATCCCGATCGTCGCCATGGCGATGGGGTAAACCTAACAAGAAATCCCGCTCTCCGTAGAATTTCTTGTTACTTGTGATCGCCCGTAAGCAATCAGAAGGGCGCACCATGTGCGCCCTCTAGTGGGCTTTTATGCTGCCAACTTTCAGATGGCAGCATGAAAAAAAAATTGCGTTAACAAAACCCTGCCGCCGCCACCCTGGCAATTTACATAGAATGCCAGGGTGGTTAAGAAATCACTAAAATGTGCAGTTTCCTTCTAAAACTGTTGTAAAATAGGAGGAGCTAGGAAACACTGTGTGTGAGGTAAAATTGCTGTTGCTGAGGTAACCGATACATCTGCTGTATTGATACCAGCATGCTATGAGGAGGAATTCAGCAGGGGGGGAGAAGAGCCCTTCACAAATCGTGCCTAACCTGCACTGCTGCACTGTCTGTAGAACTGCTATTAAGCACTTCTTAATCTGCAGCAGTTTAGGGATGGATTTGCACTTTTCTTAACTGTAGTGCTGCTGTAGAAATTCATACTACACTGTCACTATTAAGTAGGATTTCAAAAGTTTCTTATTATGCAGAACAATCCCCCTGCTGGTTAGAACTGTTTAAGAACAAGATGTCAGTAATGCTTTGATAAATCTGGCCCAGTGAAACAAGCACAGGTAGCGCACTCCAGAATTTTTTAGAACAGAATTTTAGCTCATCTGTGCCCTTTATCCTGTTTGGCCATGTACTGCGAACATGAGGAATTCTCATATCTGAGAGCGGATTATAAAAATATCTTAAAATCTGTTTACTTCTATAGATATTGAATAATTGGATTTTTACAGTTGATTTATGACTTTGCCTCAGGTTTAATTAGTCTGACATTCTCTCACCAGGAAATATTCTCCTTGTGGATGGTACGGCATGTGGAGAAATTAAAATCACAGACTTTGGTCTATCTAAAATAATGGACGATGACAGCTATGGTGTGGATGGAATGGACCTGACCTCACAAGGAGCTGGTACATACTGGTAAGTGCAGTGTGCTTCTGATTTTGCAGCTGAGTTGTTGTGTGTCTATTGCGTCTGTATAAGCCAGTGAGGCATGGTCCGGTGTAAAGGTGGATACACATGCTCTTTAGTTGTCCCCCAAGCTTATTTAAAGTGTACCTAAATGGGAAAAAGTGCCCCTAGGGCAGTGATGGCTAACCTTGGCACTCCAGCTGTGACAAAACTACAAATCCCATTGTGCCTCTGCATCCCCGAGTTATGCTTAGAGCTGCAATTGCAGAGTATTGCAGGCATTGCAGAGTATTGCAATGCCTCATGGCACTTGTAGTTCCACCACAGCTGGAGTGTCAAGGTTAGCCATCACTGCTCTAGGGGTTACTTGGCTCAGGAGGGAAAGCCTCTGGATCCTAAAGAGGTTTCCCCTGTCCTCAGGAAAGGCAATCCAGCGCTTGGACCCCCGAAAACCCGCAGACAAGGGCTTGTCAGGGGTGCACGCAGGTGCAGTAGCGGCTTTCCAATGGGGTGAGCGGGAAGCTGCTAGTGTGCCTGCGTGCACCGATGGATCTAAATATTATTGCCACTGCAGGGGAGCCAGTGCTGGAACTAGCTGGCTGAAGAGGATGGGGGAAGCCTCATTGGGATCCAGATGATTCCCCTCCTGAGGTATCCCCAAGGGGCACCTTTTTCCTACAGGTTTACTTTACAGATCTATATACTGAAGTGCGCCTCACACTCCATACGCCTTGACCCCGGATGTTCTTCTTCCTTACCCCTCCCACCAGTAGCCACTCCTCCCACCTCCATAGCAACAGACACCTTGTTCTGCTACAGCACAGTGAGCTTGCCTGTACAGCTCTTGCCTACCACATTGTTGCCTGAGGCAGTGAATCCTGTTCCCTTTGAGCAACAACTGTTTCAATTTTTTAAGCATCCTTAAAAAAATTAAAATCAAAATCGGATACCTGTAGAGAGGGAAGGCTCTGGATCTCATAGAGCCTTAATCTGTGTTCTTGTTCCAGCGCTGTCACCCCTGTTTAGATTTTCCACCTTCAGAAGCACTCCAGTACAGGGGTGCTTCTGGAGACTGTATGTAGTACCGAGCCATCCATCTCCAGGCGCACTGAGGGACATGAGTGCTTCCGAAGCCTTCCGAGGATCCCCAACAGTGTATTTGACCAGTATATTGAATAACTTTGGGGGGTGGTCACAGCACTGGAACGAGGACACCGAAAGCGGACCGGAAATACATTATGCGATTCAGAACCTTTGCTCCCTAGGGGGAATGTCTGACTGAAAAGTATGCTTCACTTCTATTCTTAAAGGACTCTCGAGGTGACATGATGAGATAGACGTGTATGTACAGTGCCTAGCACACAAATAATTAGGCTGTGTTCTAGGCCTGAACGATTTCAGGAAAAAATTGAATTGAACGATTTTTGTCAGAAATTGCGATTTCGATTCTGTACACGATTTTTGATATACAACGATGGATCAGATCGCTCCGACCATCCAGTCGCTCTCTACCTGGCGGGGGACAGTCTGCGACAATTACTATTACTGCGTGCCCCTCTCTGCCTGTCCCATGTGTGCTGCTGGTTGGGGAATGATAGTGACCGACGCTGAAAATGTCACCTCGCTGCTGCTGGCTGGACAGCTTTTACTAATCACCCAACCACTGCTTCACACAACTATTACACTCATCTCCCCTGAGCACTGATAGGTTCCATGGGGAGTCATTGCTGTCATGCCACACAGTACTGAGCTGTGTATAGATAGGAAAGCAGCTAGATATATGTAGATATATGTATATGATTTATACCTCTACCTCTACATAATATATCTAGCTGCCTTCCTATCTATACACAGCTCAGTACTGTGTGGCATGACAGCAGTGACTCCCCATGTAACCTATCAGTGCTCAGGGGAGATGAGTGTAATAGTTGTGTGAAGCAGTGGTTGGGTGATTAGTAGAAGCTGTCCAGCCAGGAGCAGCGAGGTGACATTTTTCAGTGTCGGTCACTGTCATTCCCCAACCAGCAGCACACATGGGACAGGCAGAGAGGGGCACGCAGTAATAGTAATTGTCGCAGACTGTCCCCCGCCAGGTAGAGAGCGGACACAAGTTTGAGTTAATTACTGTGTTAATGGCTCCCTGGGCAGCGCCGCCCCTACCCCCGCAAATCTTTTCATCTTCCGGGGGTAGGGGCGGGACCAGCCTTACTTCCCCCGTCTTCCCATTCACCAGCGTGGCTGAGTGTCATCCTGAGAGGGGAGGGGGCCTGGTCCTCCTCTCCAGCGCCTACAGGGGAAAGTTTCTGTTTTGTTTACACACTGAGGAGGGAGCAGAGTAATGTATCAGGGGCAGAGAAAACCGCAGCAAAACCGCAGCTCTGACAATCTCAAGATCGTCTTACCCTTGATCACGATTTTCGGTTTAAAACCGAAAATCGTTCAGCCCTACTGTGTTCCTTTTTTCTTTCCCTGCCTGAAAGAATGAAACCTCAGGTATGGAAGTGACAGTTTCTATCCAGGTCAGACTCGGTCAGACTATAGCTTAATCCTCACTGATAAGTGATTACAGCCATAAAATACTTTCCTGTCAGTAAATGGCTTCTGAGAGCAGGAAAGAGTCAATAATTCACTGACAAAAGGGTCAATAATTCATAGATTTGAGCTCTGGCATACTTCAACGCATGCGTCATTGAGCAGAGACAATGAAACAGTAAAAACCTAAAAAATAGATTGAAATATAAAATAAAACCGTGGGAAAAAGTCATTTTTAGGAGGAGGAGCATGGATACAATTGTTTTTCTGATCGGTTTATTTTTACCTCGGATGTCCTTTTAACGGGCGAGTTCATCGGTAACGCACTGGTCAGAGTGCGTTACGATGCAGCAACCCGATACACTGCAACATTGCTGCCGCACTGTGAACGTCATATAAGTAGTGTATTGCAGTGCGGTAAGCTGCGTTACAAAGTGGCCATTACGCTGCACTGCTGTGCATTTAGCCTTATGCACATGATTAAAAAATGTGTCTGAGCTGCCATGCACTGCAGATGTCAGTTGGCAGACAACAGGTTAAACAATGGTACTAATGACATGGTGGATGTAATAAAAAAAATTAAAAAAACAAAGTAATAAGCATCCCCCTTCCAGAATCCACAGTGACAGTTTTATCTCTCAAGTCATTCAACACCATCGGCTCAGCCGCAGCAGCCCTTGTGATAGGCAGAGGAAGATCTAAGCCCCGTGCAACAAGTGATCAGAGGCTCCTCCAGCTTCCCAAGCAAAGACTGGCTGCTATATCGCTGCTGATCCTGCAGGATGCTAACACTCTGTCTCCTGCAGGAAGCAAGCAGTGACGTGTCCATCTCTACAGGGAGCCCTGTAAGTAGCCAGAGAGTGCATGCAGAGGAGCTTAACAGAACTCACCGAGATCCACATGCACCTCATCTTCCTTCCTGATTCTCTGAGTTCTGTCTCACTCGTTACAACGCCCCCTGTGATGTCCTCATAGGGGGCGTTGTTACCAGTGAGATGGAGCGCCTAGGACTAGGAAGGAGAACCAGTGTATATGGATCCCGGCTAGGTAAATGCTGCAACCACTCCACATGCTCCACGATGATGCGCCCTCCCCTGCTGTGGCTCCCTGGGTGAAGTCCCGAGTGTGCTCCCACCCTCAACTTATTACACTCACTCTGTCCATCTCTGGAGCAGAACTGTCTCTGCAGACTCCTCAAGCATTACTACAGTAAACAGTACTTGGAGAGGATGGGGAGCAGGATGCTTTACACAAACGCCTGCTGCACGCTGAATAGAGACTGTCTACAAAACATTGTATGATTCGTTATCAGTGGCTGAGCAGATGCAGTCATTCGAACAATTATGCAGAGAGCAGAAAGTTTTTTTTCTCTCCGCGCCCTTAGTTGTCAGTTTCTCAGGACAGGGAAAAGAAGCTTCTACCCCCACGTGGGCCCCCTGCGGCTTCCGGGCCCCGCTGTGGCTGCATCCCTTGCAGGGTCTATTGTTACACCCCTGCATCTGTGTTAAAATGTGCCCTTGAAATTATAGAAGGTGATATTTGATGTATGTGTTTTGGATCTGATTTTTGTTTTTCGTCTGAAATGTTGCAGGTATCTTCCCCCAGAATGCTTTGTGGTGGGCAAGGAGCCCCCAAAGATTTCCAATAAAGTTGATGTTTGGTCTGTAGGAGTCATCTTTTTCCAGTGTCTTTATGGCAGGAAGGTAAGGACTCAGACAAGTTAGTCAGACGTTTGCTAAGAAAGACATTAAAATGTGTACTACTGACCAATACCAACCCTTTATTTTACAGCCCTTCGGCCACAACCAATCACAACAAGATATCTTACAAGAAAATACCATACTTAAAGCCACAGATGTTCAGTTTCCAGTGAAGCCTGTTGCAAGCAATGAAGCCAAGGTAATGCATATAAAATGAAATGTTATTAGACATTTGCTTCATTTCAGGTCAGGTCTGGATCACAGTGCTAAACCCCCCAAGACCAGGCTATTTTTTTCAAAATCGGCCACTGCAGGGCCGCACAACACAGCACACTAGTGACCTCTCTTGTTAAACAGACATTCATCTGTAGATCAGATCCACCAGGATGGATTTTCGGATCTGCAGATAATTGTCAGATATGTAGATGAAGCCAGTTAAACAAGGTGTGTATGATGATCTGCAGATCTCATAGACAATGAATGCATTTTGCAGGAATGGATCTTTTGCAGGAACAGATCTTTTGCAGATACTGATCTTTTGAATGTGTACAGCGGTCTTTGTAAGCAGCATCTTGCAAAGATTTTTACCTGATGGGGAGTTCAGCGCCATAGAATAGACTGTGTTGAGTATAGCTCTCATACTACATGGAAGGTGGTAAAATTGGTCTGATATCTTTAATTTATCTTTCAAGTGTGTATGTAGCATAAGGCTGAGAACGGGTACTCTTGCCTGCCCGGTAAGAGTGGGCCAAAGGTCGTGTTGTACTTTCCTCATCATGTGTGCTCTTGTTCCCAACAGCATGTAAACTGGGATTTAATAAGAAAGCTCTTGTTTGATCTACCTAAACGAGATTGTTCTCCTAAAAGAGTCCTGCAAACAGTTTTTCTGTAGTATTCATGTTTTGTTTTTCCCATTTCCCACAGGCGTTCATCAGACGATGTTTAGCTTACCGCAAAGAAGACAGGTTTGATGTCCACCAGCTGGCGAACGATGCCTATCTTCTCCCTCACATGAGAAGATCCAACTCTTCAGGAAACTTGCACATGGCGGGGCTGATTGCCCCTCCCACCATACCTACATCAAGCATCATTTCATACTGATACTCAGATCTAGGCTGGCATGAATCTCCCACACTAGCTTTCAGGTGCAAGTTTTAGTTTGAAGCCGAAGCGAAGATTTAAGGACTTTGACATTACTTTTTTTCGCCTACAACGGAGGGTGTGTTTAGAGACGTTGGTGTGTTCCGGGAGGATCTTTCTCCTTAGTGTTATTTGTATGACAAGTGAAGACGAGACTGTGAAGACCTCTATCCCATGACTGTAACGTTTCGCCTTGGCCTCAGTGTGCTACAAAGCCATTTTCAAGCTACTAGGAAGAACCTGGACTTGCGTTTACGGTCTCCTGCTTTCATGTACTATGATGGGCGAGGCTCTGTGTCCACAAGGACACGGGCGAGGCGCGAACATGAGACCAGGTTTGATGGCTGTTCAGTATGGAGATATTTTTCCTACCAGAAGGGACTTTTGTAAATATTCTTTGTAATACTAAAACACATTTTGGTTGATACTGGAGAGATTTAGCAGGAAGGGCATTTTTCATTATTTACAAAAGACAAACGGAAACTCACGATTAAAATAACGGACTTGCGTAAGGGGAAAGCACGGAAGGCCCTCTGCCCAATCTCGGACAACTGTTGTTGAAACCAAAGCTGAGAGAGGGGTAATGGTGGGCTATTTCATTATCTCTTTCCATCACTTTAGATCACGTGTATCACTAGAGCATGGCAAGGCATTGCCCCTAGCAACCGCATCCAGGATATGTAGAAAGGATCTGATTGGTTGCTGTAGACAGCACTTCTCTTTACGGGAGGACCTGTCTTTATTTTTTTATTTATTTTTGTTTCCAGGGCAAGGTTTTAAGTTACACACTCCCGTTCATGGTTTTAGATTAATACTAATCATTCCGCCTTTTTTGTGTTTTTTTTTTTTAATATACATTAATATTTTATTTTTGCATACACACCACAATCAGTAGGTACCAAAAGCACTCAAAAACTTTCCGAGAAGTTTTCTATGCAGAATAATGAGAAATTCCCTTCTACTGCTGGTGTATATTGTTGTACAGACGTCCTTTTCAGTTTAAATGTGTTTTTTCAGCAGCTTTTTACCCCTGTACAAATGTTTGAAAGGTTTTTTTTTTTGTTTTTTTTTTTGTTTCTTTTTCCTATTGAAAATATATATAATTATTTTTTTGTTCTCTTGATGGCGCTATCATTTGCTGCTAAAATAACTTCTCTTTTTGCAAAAACCGATTAAACTCCTTCTGCGAAAAGGAGCAAATCAAACCGCTTACGATCCTGGACTGTCCATTTACGAGCATGTGTAACACATCCTAGACCGTACTGTAAGCCTGTTTCTGCTTTCCTACTGTTGGCATGTTGACGACATATTACGAAGGGTTTATTTTTGTTTGATAATTTTTAATTATTTGAGAGCTGCCCCCGTGCGGGAGGCTGTCAGTGTAAATTAAATGAATACTGAATTCCTTCTGCTGGCTGAAACGGTGTTCGAACACCACAGACATAATTCTTGTCTTTTTTTTTGTTTTTGTTTCTTTTTTTATTTTGTTTTTAACTTTCTAATAATCTAGTATGCTATAATCTATTTTCCAGATTGCTATTCTTCTCTACTGCACAATTTAGAGAAGGCCCTCTGCTGACAGAGTCTGGTAACTGCACACCAGGTTGCAATAGCTTTGCTCTTCTGTTGCGTCAGAGAGACAAGGAGCCCTCTGTCGCAATTATAACGTTTTAAAGGCGATCGTGTAATTTTGTTCATGTTACAGAAAAAAAAAGAGGCCGTGTTAAGACCGCTTACCATTTAATATTGTACAGTTGACTGTGGCTCTCGTTTCCGACGTTGCGATTTAATTTTTTCATTGTACATAAATATACATTAACTGTCTCTTTAAGATGCTGCTGAAATTGTAGAGAATGTAGCCAAAACAGTAATAAATAACGAAAAGTTTAAATTTCAAGTTTTGTTTCTCTTCTTGTCTTTGAGCCGTTTAAAAGGGACACAAACTCTTGCACAGTACGCAATGAAAAGTCGTAATTCCACATAAAGTTGATAAAGAAATTCACTGCTCTGTGTTCTGTGTTTGTTTAGCCAAATCAAATGGTCTTCTCAGCAGATGTGAATAGACTGCAGGAGAGCTCTGCCTAGGCAGCTTTCATGATGTTAGCACTGAGGTTTAACTTTAGGGGTATTTTTTAAGATTTCAATATAATGAATATTTTTTTTTCCATAAAGGCTTATCTTACTGAGCAGCGAGGACGTTTTGAGTTTAGTTTCTCCTTCAAAGAGAGACAGCCAACAATGGTGGTCATATGCATCTCCACTACTCTTCACTACTGATATACTAATGAGAAATAGCTGTATCCTCTTATTCATCTGAAGGCTCCAACTTAGAGAGAATCTTATGAAAGCTTGCCTGTGACCTACCACAGAGGAAATTACAACAAATGCGTCCTCTTAGCTGCTACGGGAGGCAGGACAGTTTTCAGGCATAGGGCATTCAGGCAAAGAGTGATACACAGTGCACTCTATACTATAGAGTCTATAGAATCATTATACACAGCTTATGCGTCCATCATGGAAGGGATGTGTTGGGACTTTTGACTTAAAGGATACCTGAGGTGACATGATGAGATAGACATTGGTGTTTTACAGTGCCAAGCACATAAATAACTATGCTGTGTTCCTTTTTTTCTTTCTCTACCTGAAATAGTTAAATATCAAGTATGTAAGTGGCTGACTCAGTCCTCACTCAGACAGGAAGTGACTACAGTGTGAGCTTCACTAATAAGAAATTCCAACTATAAAACACTTTCCTTGCAGAAAATGGCTTCTGAGAGCAGGAAAGAGATAAAAAGGGTTAATCGTTCATGGATTTTAGCTCTGGCATACTTCAATGAATGTCATTGAGCAAAAACAATAAAACAGTAATAACTTAAAAAGTAGATTTAAATATAAAATAAAACTGTGGAATATCCTAAAAAGTCATTTTTAGGAGAAGGATAGATACAATTGATTATTTCATGAGTTTATTTTCACCTCGGGTATCCTTTAAAGAAAACCTGTACTGAAAAAAGTTCCCCTGGGGGGTACTCACCTCAGTAGGGGGAAGCCTCTGGACCCTATCGAGGCTTCCCCCGTCCTCCTGTGTCCCACGGCGGTCTTACTGCAGCCCCCGGAACACACAGGCGACAAATCCGACAGCCTGTGCAATATTTCGGGCTCCAGCAGGGGCGCTGTTGCGGCTCTTCTGATGGAGATTGGCGAAAATAGCCGATCTCAGTCGGGTCCGCTTTACTGTGCAGGCGCAGGAGACTTGCGCCTGCGCAGTAGAGCGGCCCGACGGAGATCGGCTATTTTCTCCGTGGGAAGAGCAGATACTGAGCCTGCGCTGGAGCCAAAAGGTCAATATTTACATCGCCGCCGTTTGGGGAGAATTTTCTTAGCCTCTGGACCCTATCGAGGCTTCCCCCTTCCTCCTGTGTCCCACGGCGGTCTCGCTGCAGCCCCCGGAACGCACAGGCGACAAATCCGACAGCCTGTGCAATATTTCGGGCTCCAGCGGGGGCGCTGTTGCGGCTCTTCTGATGGAGATGGGCGAAAATAGCCGATCTCAGTCGGGTCCGCTCTATTGTGCAGGCGCAGGAGACTTGCGCCTGCGCAGTAGAGCGGCCCGACGGAGATCGGCTATTTTCTCTGTGGGAAAAGCGGATACTGAACCTGCGCTGGAGCAGCCAAAAGGTCAATATTTACGTCGCCGCCGTTCCGGGAGAATTTTCTCCGCCGCCGTGGGACCGAGGAGGGCGGGGGAAGCCTCAATAGGAGCCAGAGGCTTCCCCCACCCAAGGTGAGTACCCCCCAGGGGAGTTTTTTTTTTTTTTTCATTACAGATTTTCTTTAAAGTTCAGGTTGTGCTAAACATTTAGCCAGCCCAGTAAGAGCTGGTCCACACTAGGTCCGGAAACGTATCCGTGGCTGCGTTTTTCAAACCTGATGAAAAACGGAGTCCCGGATACTAATGTTTAAAATAGCAGCCAGCCTATACAATAACCCATCTGCTAGAGTTAATGCCACAGGCTTCCTATCTGACCACTTTGGTATAACCAACGGTACAAGACAAGGCTGCCCGCTCTCACCAATAATATTTGTACTACTCATGGAAACCCTAGCACAAAGAATTAGACAGTCACCAAACATTCAAGGTATTACAATTGGCAAGGATCAACACATTATCAGCCTATTTGCAGATGATGTGGCTTTAGTACTTACAAACCCCTTACATTCCCTGACACACCTTACCAAAGAACTACAAGAATTTTCCAATGCTTCCTACTACAAGCTCAACCAGCATAAATCCTATGTTCTTGGCCTCAACTTGCCCCCAAATATTAAAACTGCCATCCAAAAAAAGTTTACATTTCCATGGGCAGACTTGGCTGTACAGTACCTGGGTATACAATTGACAACAAGAGCATCTGACTTATTCCAATACAACTTTATACCTCTTTTGGAAAAGGTCAAAAAAGAGTGTTCGACTTTTTAAAAATTCTACCTCTCATGGTCAGGCAAGTTATCAGCCTTTAAGATGTTTTTATTACCAAAAATCCTTTACCTATTTTGCACAATCGCAATACCTATCAAAAATACGTACTTTAAAGACCTCCAAAAAATTATAAATCACTTTATTTGGAATGGGAAGAAATCTCGTATATCACATTCCATCTTAATCCTGCCAAAGAAAATGGGTGGGATTGGCCTCCCTGATATAAAAGCCTATTCTTATGCATGCAATTTAGAACCTGTTAACTCCTGGTGGACGAACTCTGAAGGAAAAAAATGGGTATCTATGGAAGGTAAACTGCTTAAAAATGAACTAAGAGATGTGCTCTCTAGCATAATCCTAGGACATGGACCACTTAAAACAAACTTTCTAACGATTCAATCCACATTACTAGCATGGGAGTATTACCTCAAACACCCACCGCATGATGAGATCTGTGTAAAACCCAAAATTTACATATCCACAATGCAAATCCTAATTCAAGGCATTAATATTGCTGAGGTAGAAGATTCTGGGATCTCGACCTTAAATGAGCTCTATTCAAATTCACTTATTAAAACCTTCTCTGAAATACTAACTGAATACAATATTTCTACCAAGGCAAGATTCGCATGCTATAAACTAATCAGTTTTTTAAGATCTAAGCAAATTTCCATACCAGAGTTGAATAGTGGAATTGTAACTATGCTAAACACAAAAAAAGCAATACAAGGCTCCATAACAATTTGGTACAACGATCTAATCGCACCTTCTGTTTCTCCTCTTAATAAATATGCACAAGTTTGGTCATATGACCTATCCTCACAAATTGACAGTGCACAAATAGTCTCTGCTATCAGATCAGTTACTAAGCTTTCTAAATGCAATACCCACTGGGAACTATTTATTAAGATAATTACCAGATGGCACCTAACACCCAGGAAAATAGCGCAATTCAACCCCACCCTATTCCCAAAATGCTGGAAATGCGCTACACAGGTAGGCACATTAGTCCACATGTTTTGGGATTATCCCTCAAGTAAAATGCTATGGTGTGCCGTAGAATCATATATTAAGCAAACCATTGCCCCTAATTTTCTACTTACACCACGTATGGCACTCCTACATTTAGACTACAAAGAAATAGACCCCATACACAAATCCCAGATATGTCATCTGATATTAACTGCACAATCTATGATTACTAAGAACTGGAAATCTGCTGAGCCTCTCTTATTTTCCAATATCCTTAGCACATACAAGCAAAATATGATGATGGAAACACGCTTAAGGTCGAGACTACTAGAATTTAACAGAACACCCAGTTAAAATGCCTTCAAGATAAATCAATGTAGCCATATACATGTATTCGAATGTACAGCTAAGTGTTCTCTAATCATAAAATGAGTGAGTCACCTGTTCACCTGTTTATATGTTACCTAGTTGTTGTTGCTATAATCTACTAGTATGATTAGTTATAAGGTTGAAAACAACTCAAATCACCTTTAAATATCACTTCAGCCTCATTAGATTGTAAACATCGGCCTGCTAAAACGTGCCCATCATAACAATTGGTAGATCTCCTGATCACCGCTCCAATTGTCCAGTTCAGCTGGGCGCCTGGTCTAATCAACCAGCCTTATAGGTTTGTGGTTGCTCTGAGATAAGGTAAACCCGGCAATAAGCCGATATTGCACCTACTCCATCTACTCCAAATTTGCTTACTCTAGGAACGCATGTTAACTATCTCACTGCAATGTAGAATTATCCTCAACTGTATGCTGTATGTTAACAAATGTTTTCAATTCCGTTCTCTGTATTATTGCTTCTGAAAATATAATAAAAATACATTGTTGGAAAAAAAAAAAAAAATAGCAGCCAGCCTCACCCAAGTAAAAAACGGATCCGTCTGCGTTTGCGGGGATCCGTTTTCAAAACCTGAACGGAAGGTCCGGACCTGCTGCATTTTCACGCAACGGATCAGGACCACGGATACACGCAGGGGTAGTGAAAGCAATGAGAAAACGCATCTCCAGCTCCACAGGCAAAAAACGGATGTGAAAACGGATAGCCTGAGCTTTATGATTGGCCCAAAAAATCCTCCCACTCCTTCCTAATGATGGAGACGTTTTCTGTCAGGGAAAAACCTGAACGGAAACTGATACAAAACTGATGCACTTTCATCAGTTTGCAGTACGGTGGGTACTTCCCCTGATCCGGACTGCAGTGTCCGTCCTGCAACCGGGTCTAGTGTGGTCCCAGCCTAATTCATTATTGTATGTGCTAAATAGGCATCTATTATTGTAACACTTCTGAACTCAAGATCATAACAGTGATGTGGCAGGACTTGATAATGTGTTAACCTAACTCATAATTGTTTAAGGTTGGGTTTTGCATTTTTTTCCCAATGTTCTGCAAACCCTCCAGAAACCAATCTGTTGGTGAAATATTCTATCCCTGTCTGTATGTGGGGAGAGGTCCCTATCATGGCTAGTGCACTACAATGGCCAGAAGAAGCCTAGCAGCAAGGGAATCCATCCAGAGTCTGGGCAGGAAGCTGTAGCAATTTGACAGTTTTGACTATATACTACCTCTGTTGTGGCAACCCTGAGAACATTGAGCTCAGGCAGGGGGTAAGACGCCCATTCCACGTCTAAAGTAGAAAAACACAGTTGAGGAATACAGATAATATTGAAATGATGCTGACTTGATAGAGATGGGAACTTAATTATTGGAACAAATAGCCATTTCTGACTAGAATTAAAAATGATGATGCATATCTAATAAAATGCTCCATTATGGTCACATAACTTCTTAGAGGGAAATCTGCACACAGCAGGTATCGAAATATTGCCTGGTTCTATTCCCTGATGGCTGCTCCAGTTCCACAACTTGTCACATTGTTTTCATATTTCAGGGCTGCTGGAGGAGGGGCCTCCCACAGTGATGTCACCACCTCTTTGTTCTGGGCAGGTTTTATGATTGGTCAGGGAAAACAAATAAACGTTTGCCAGTTTAGTGATAAAGTAAATGAGATACAGGTGATCCTGCCCTTAATTCCAACATCTGATCTAAACCATTGAGTGAAGACATATTGCCACAACATTGTTAGTTCCTGTTCAAAACACTGAAATGACTTGTGTTTTATAGACACATCAACACATAATAAGCATGCTAAAATACAGTTGTTGTTAATCCCTCTCATTAGAACTTCAGCAAATTTCTGTGCAAATGTTGCATTTTTTCCTGTTACACACCAAGTAACAAACATTGTTCATCTTTACTAGCCATGTTCAGACCTGATAGGGGATTTTGTCAAAGAAAGTGAAATCTGAATGTGGAGGTGCAGTTTAGGAAATGGCCAGTAGGTGGTGTAGTTCTCCTTACAACTTTACACTGCTTGGCAGCAAGTAAGTCTATAGGTCCTGTCTGTGTTGTATTTTCGGAATCAGGAAACTTGGGCGCCTGGGGCTAATGGACTGTTTGGGCACCCCATGGGTGCTAATGCAAAATATAGGCTATTGGTCACCAAAAGAAGACATTTGGGTACCTGATGAATAGCAGGTGCTGGGCCCAACCAATCAACATTTTTCATTTTTACAATTATAATTTTGTAAATTGTTTTGAAATTCATTTTGCAAATTGTTTTAATTTTTTTATTTTGAAATTCGTTTTGAGAATTATGTTGTAAATCACTTTGAAATGTATTGCTTTTTGTATTTCCAGCAGAGAAAGGGGATTTTAGGGTTAGGTATCAGGAAAGGGGGAGGGTCTTGGGGTTAGGCACTACCAGGGGAGGGTCTTAGGCACCACCCGTTAAGGTTGGGCACCACCAGTGGGGTGGTGGTGTGTGTTAGGCACCCCCAGGGCGCTGTCATAACAGCAATGCTATGAATGCTATACACCCCGCGTAACAGTAATTCGGGGCTCAGGCGGTTGGCAGACCTCTAATTACATAGAGCTTTATGTTGGTGGGCTCTGATCACTGCTGGGGTGTTTGTTTGTTTTTATAAATTTTTTTTTTTTTTTTATTTCCTGGGTTCCTTCGACCTGGGGGTACCTGGAATGGTTTTAAAGGGACCCTGAAGTGTAGAGTTATACAGTGGTTTGCGAAAGTCTTCGACCCACTTGGTGTTCCACATTTTGTCACATTACTGCCACAAACCTGAAGCAATTTTATTGGAATTCCACGTGAAAGACCAACACAAAGCGGTGTCTGTCTATGTATGTGTCTGGAAAATATTTCATAATATATACTGTATATCTGCCAAGGTATCTTATACACTATATGCTGAAAAACTGATGCATTTTAACTGATCAGTTTTTCCATAGCAGTCCATTGTAAAAATAAAAAAAAGTATTTAAAATGCGTATAAAATATGAATTGAGACGATTATACACATTGGCCTCAAGTCACTAAGCTTATCGAACATTATCGAATGTTTGATAATTTACCTCATGAGTAAAATCTAATTTTGAATTCACTGAGGTGTTATAAATTTATTGAACTTTTATCAATAAAACATTTGAGAAATATAGAACACCTCGGTGAATTCAAAATTAGATTTTACCCATGTGGTAAATTATCAAATGTTCGATAAAGTGTTTGATAATGCTTAGTAAATTGAGGCCATTGTAACAAATGTTTTCACAAAGCTGGGGCAAGTGAGCAGTTAAAAAAAAATAAAAAAAAAATTGTGTGTACAGTGTGAAAGAGGCCTGGGTCCTTTCACATGAAATAAGGTGCTGTCAGTTATAACTGATCGGATTACTGTTGTGCAGCCCAGGTGAAGGGAATGTCTATGTTTCCCTATGGGAGGCCTGGGCATTACCTTCACCTGGGCTGCACATCAGTTGTCTGATCAGTTATAACTGACAACTGATTTTTGTGTGAAAAGACCCTTGTCTGAATGGATACATAGGCAACAGAGCTGTGAATGAATTTTATGCTTAGCAAAGGATGCGGCAATCCGCTGCCTGCCACTCCAATAGACTGTCCATTTTCAATGCCAATGCAAACCTAGTATTAGGGCCGGTTTCCACTACAAAGTGATGCGAATGTGGCTACGTAGCCACATCACTTCCGCATCTCCTGATGTGGAAGTCAGTGGAGGAGATGGGACGCGGATGGTGCATGCTGCAGATTCTCGGATCGTTCCGCACAACATGCATGCAGTGAAAACTCTTCCATGGCCGTGCATGTGTTTCAGCATACCTGCGGTGCGATGCAGCTATGTAGCCGCATCGCACCGCTCCTAGTGTGCCATTTCTAACTGCCACGCCCTTGCAGTGGCGTAGCTAAGGAGCTGTGGGCCCTGATGCAAGTTTTACAATGGGGCCCCCAAGCACTCTATACATAATTGATACGGCGCACCAAAACTTGCCAATGGCAACTACAGTGTCAGAGGTGCAAGAAGGGGATGGGGAACAGTTTGGTAATGATTACCATTATTCAAAGTATCTATAGAAGTGATTATTATGAGCACAGGACCAATAGAGAGCTAATACTGCAGCTGAGGGAGGGCCCCTCTGGCCCAAGGACCCCAATGCGGTCGCTACCTCTGCAACCTCTATTGTTACGCCCCTGCGCCCTTGTTTTGCTGCACTAGGCAGCCAAGCGAGATATGCCGACAAAGGCTGTCACTGCACAAGCAGCATCAAACGAATCATCTTGTTTGAAGCTGCCATTGGGTTAAAGGACACCTGAAGTCAAAGTATGGAGGCTGCCATATGTATTTCCCTCTAAATACCAGTTGCCTGGTAGCCCTGCTGATATACTTGGCTGCAGTAGTGTCTGCATAACACCAGAAATAAGCATGCACATAATCTAGACACATCTGAATGTCAAGTCCCTACATACAGTAAAAATGGCCTGTGTGACACTCACACACCTTTGAGGAGCTGCAGCATAACGTATGTACATTACCTGCTCCCGGCAGCAGGAAAAGTCTTTCTCACTGCAGTCTATGCACGTTATCTGACATGTATAGATGGCTGCATGGCGATTGGCTGCACAGCACTGAGATGAGCTGCTTTGCATTATGTACAGGACCAGATTGCCCCCCCCCCAATATGATTGGGGGGGGGGGCAGATAAATACTTGAGGGGAGCCCAGGTTAGTGTAGTTACACCCCTGACGTCTGCCCTGCCTTACCAAAAATATTAGCGAGCCAAGCGAGTATACACTTGATTTAACAAGAATCAATTACAAAATGGTCTGCAATGATATACAGTATATACTCATTACCCAAAGTCCATCAACTCAGGAACTGAACAAGCAGGGGCGTAACTAGAAATCACTTTCTGCACAGGTAAACTGAGAACCAATGTTATTCAATTGGCTAGTGCACACTTGAACGTGTTTACCCCATGCAGATAGAGAAATGGCTTGCAGTGCTTCACTGCTGTCTGTTTCTATCAATTACATTAGCTTCTGTGATAAAATGTGCATGTTTTTACATACAGGTGTGCAGAAAATGCATAAAGAAAAGTGTGCTCCCAGCCTCAGCTTATTACACTCACTCTGTCCATCTCTGATGGAGCAAGACTGGCTCTGCAGGCTTCTCAAGCATTGCTACAGTACAGAGCACTTGGGAAGGGGTGCAGAGGCTGGGGACTGGGCATTCTTCATAAGAGCCTGCTGCACACTGAATAGGGATGGTCTACAAATCAATGACTGCAAAACTTTGTATGAATTATCAGTGGCTGAGCAGATGCAGTAATTAGTACAATTGTGCAGAGAACAGTTTTTATTTTCTCTCCATGCCTTTAGTTGTAAGTCTCTCAGGCCAGGGAAAAGACACTTCTCCCCCCACAGCTGCATTCCTTGCAGGGACTATTGTTACACCACTGTGAACAAGGAAAAGTCCAATTGGAATCAGGTTAAGAGATTATAAATTATGTCCAAAATTCATTTTATGGGCCAAATTAGTTAGGTATTGACATACAGCTTGCTTCCTATCCTCTCTGGGTTAAGCTGCTGGGTGGGTCAATCAGATGACCGTGTGACACCCAAAGTAGGATAAATAGTTGCTGGACTACCTTTCCCAGCATTCCTGTATTACAATACACACCAGGAGAGGAGTCCCTTTAATACAGAAGTTCACAGGAAGTAGGTGGTGAGTAGCTGCAAGACCTCTGCTAAAAAGAAACAGTGACATCTTAAAGGGAACCTAAGGTGAAATAAAAGTGGCCAGTTTAACTTACCTGGGGCTTCTTTCAGGCCCCTGTAGTCCTCCTGGTCCCTCACCGTCATACCGCTGGGCCAGTTGCGGGCTACTGCACCCACACGCCTTTGCTACATGCCTCCTTGATCGCACTCCCATAGCCGGGAGCATTTAGCATATGATCAGTATCAATTTTATGATCTGTGCAAGCTAAGAACTCTCCAGTCTACAGGAGTGTGGCCCAGGGCTGAGCATGCAGCTTTCAGAAGGGCACTGCTGCTGAATGGAAGAATACAGATGGCGAGGGGCCAGGAGGACTACAGGGGGATGGAAGAAGCCCCAGGTAAGTTAAACTGGACACTATGGGGTCTATTCATAAAAGTCTGTGTGGAAATAAAATCTGGTCGGGAAAATACTGCATTCTGTATTTTAGACTTTTGTGTGCTAATTCATAAAAATGTTCACAGGTGCAGTAGAAGTGTGGTGATTTACTGAAGCCCATTGACAAAAACTTGAGTTACAAGCTGTTGGTTCAGCAAGGGCATTACAATAGAAGAGGCATCCTAGTAATCCCTTTAGATGTGCATGTTTTGTTATACTACCTCTGCTTGCTCCGAATCTGCAATGAATCTGTCTATTAGTCTTAACAGTCTATTTAAATGCCACAGCTTAACCACTTCCCGACCGCCCACTACACAGGGGCGGCGGGGAAGTGGAGCCCTGCAGGACGGCCTCACCCACAGAGGCGGCGGTCCATTTAAGGGCATGGGCGGAGCGATCGCGTCATCCGTGACGCGATCCTCCGCCGGCGCCTGTCACCGCTCGCTCGCCGCAACATCCCGCCGGCTATACGGAAGCGCCGGCGGGATGTTAACCCCGCGATCGCCGCATACAAAGTGTATAATACACTTTGTAATGTTTACAAAGTGTATTATACAGGCTGCCTCCTGCCCTGGTGGTCCCAGTGTCCGAGGGACCACCAGGGCAGGCTGCAGCCACCCTAGTCTGCACCCAAGCACACTGATTTCTCCCTCCCCTGCCCCAGATCGCCCACAGCACCCATCAGACCCCCCCCTGCCCACCCCCCAGACCCCTGTTTGCACCCAATCACCCCCCTAATCACCCATCAATCACTCCCTGTCACCGCTATTTATTTTTTTTATCCCCCCCCTGCTCCCTGCCCCCTCCTGATCACCCCCCACCTGATCACCCCCCACCCCTCAGATTCTCCCCAGTCCCCCCCCCCCCCCAGACCACCCCCCCCTGTTTACTGTATGCATCTATCCCCCTGATCACCTGTCAATCACCCGTCAATCACCCCCTGTCACTGCCACCCATCAATCAGCCCCTAACCTGCCCCTTGCGGGCAATCTGATCACCCCCCCACACCAATAGATCGCCCACAGATCCGACATCAGATCACCTCCCAAATCCATTGTTTACATCTATTCTCTCCTCTAAACACCCACTAATTACCCATCAATCACCCCCTATCACCACCTGTCACTGTTACCTATCAGATCAGACCCTAATCTGCCCCTTGCGGGCACCCAATCACCTGCCTACACGCTTAGATTGCCCTCAGACCCCCCCTTATCAATTCGCCAGTGCATTAATTACATCTGTTCTTCCCTGTAATAACCCACTGATCACCTGTCAATCACCTGCCAATCACCTATCACCCATCAATCACCCCCTGTCACTGCCACCCATCAATCAGCCCCTAACCTGCCCCTTGCGGGCAATCTGATCACCCACCCACACCATTAGATCGCCCGCAAACCCGCCGTCAGATTACCTCCCAAATGTATCGTTTACATCTGTTATCTT
The DNA here is from genome assembly GCF_040937935.1 of Hyperolius riggenbachi. Lineage (NCBI taxonomy): Eukaryota > Metazoa > Chordata > Amphibia > Anura > Hyperoliidae > Hyperolius > Hyperolius riggenbachi. The sequence goes on from NC_090652.1 coordinate 254,630,117, forward strand.
CTCTAAACACCCACTAATTACCCATCAATCACCCCCTATCACTTTTACCTATCAGATCAGACCCTAATCTGCCCCTTGCGGGCACCCAATCACCCGCCCACACGCTCAGATTGCCCTCTGACCCCCCCCCCCCCCCCCTTATCAATTCGCCAGTGCATTAATTACATCTGTCCTTCCCTGTAATAACCCACTGATCACCTGTCAATCACCTGCCAATCACCTATCACCCATCAATCACCCCCTGTCACTGCCACCCAACAATCAGCCCCTAACCTGCCCCTTGCGGGCAAACTGATCACCCACCCACACCAATAGATCGCCCGCAGATCCGACATCAGATCACCACCCAAGCGCAGTGTTTCCATCTATTCTCTCCTCTAAACACCCACTAATTACCCATCAATCACCCCCTATCACCACCTGTCACTGTTACCCATCAGATCAGACCCTAATCTGCCCCTTGCGGGCACCCAATCGCCCGCCTACAATCTCAGATTGCCCTCAGACCCCCCCTTATCAATTCGCCAGTGCAATATTTACATCTGTTCTCCCCTGTAATAACCCACTGATTACCTGTCACTGACACCCATCAATCACCCGCTGTCACTGACACCCATCAATCACCCGCTGTCACTGACACCCATCAATCAGCCCCTAACCTGCCCCTTGTGGGCAAACTGATCACCCACCCACACCAATAGATCGCCCGCAGATCCGACAACAGATCACCACCCAAGCGCAGTGTTTCCATCTATTCTCTACCCTAAACACCCACTAATTACCCATCAATCACCCCCTGTCACTGCTACCTATCAGATTAGACCCCTATCTGCCCCTAGGGCACTCAATCACCCGCCCACACCCTCAGAATGCCCTCAGACCCCAGCCCTGATCACCTCGCCAGTGCATTGCTTGCATCTATTCTCCCCTCTAATCACACCTTGAGACACCCATCAATCACCTCCTGTCACCCCCTAGCACACCTACCCATCAGATCAGGCCCCAATTTGCCCCGTGTGGGCTCCTGATCACTCGGCCAAACCCTCAGACCCCCTTCCGATCACCTCCCCAGTGCATTGATTGCATCTATTTTCCCCTCTAACCACCCCCTGAGACACCCATCAATCACCTCCTGTCACCCCCCTAGCACTCCTATCCATCAGATCAGGCCCAATACAACCTGTCATCTAAAAGGCCACCCTGCTTATGACCGGTTCCACAAAATTCACCCCCTCATAGACCACCTGTCATCAAAATTTGCAGATGCTTATACCCCTGAACAGTCATTTTGAGACATTTGGTTTCCAGACTACTCACGGTTTTGGGCCTGTAAAATGCCAGGGCGGTATAGGAACCCCACAAGTGACCCCATTTTAGAAAAAAAAGACACCCCAAGGTATTATGTTAGGTGTATGACGAGTTCATAGAAGATTTTATTTTTTGTCAAAAGTTAGCGGAAAATAATTTTTATTGTTTTTTTTTCACAAAGTGTCATTTTTCACTAACTTGTGACAAAAAATAAAATCTTCTATGAACTTGCCATACACCTAACGGAATACCTTGGGGTGTCTTCTTTCTAAAATGGGGTCACTTGTGGGGTTCCTATACTGCCCTGGCATTTTAGGGGCCCTAAACCGCGAGGAGTAGTCTAGAAAACAAATGCTTCAAAATGACCTGTGAATAGGACGTTGGGCCCCTTAGCGCACCTAGGCTGCAAAAAAGTGTCACACATGTGGTACCGCCGTACTCAGGAAAAGTAGTATAATGTGTTTTGGGGTGTATTTTTACACATACCCATGCTGGGTGGGAGAAATTTCTATGTAAATGGACAATTGTGTGTAAAAAAATCAAACAATTGTCATTTACAGAGATATTTCTCCCACTTAGCATGGGTATGTGTAAAAATACACCCCAAAACGCATTATACTACTTCTCCTGAGTACAGCGGTACCACATGTGTGGAACTTTTTTACACCCTAAGTACGCTAAGGGGCCCAAAGTCCAATGAGTACCTTTAGGATTTCACAGGTCATTTTGCGACATTTGGTTTCAAGACTACTCCTCACGGTTTAGGGCCCCTAAAATGCCAGGGCAGTATAGGAACCCCACAAATGACCCCATTCTAGAAAGAAGACACCCAAAGGTATTCCGTACGGAGTATGGTGAGTTCATAGAAGATTTTATTTTTTGTCACAAGTTAGCGGAAAATGACACTTTGTGAAAAAAAACTATTAAAATCAATTTCCGCTAACTTGTGACAAAAAAATAAAAACTTCTATGAACTCACCATACTCCTAACGGAATACCTTGGGGTGTCTTCTTTCTAAAATGGGGTCATTAGTGGGGTTCCTATACTGCCCTGGCATTTTAGGGGCCCTAAACCGTGAGGAGTAGTCTTGAAACAAAAATGACCTGTGAAATCCTAAAGGTACTCATTGGACTTTATGCCCCTTAGTGCAGTTAGGGTGCAAAAAAGTGCCACACATGTGGTATCGCCGTACTCGGGAGAAGTAGTACAATGTGTTTTGAGGTGTATTTTTACACATACCCATGCTGGGTGGGAGAAATACCTCTGTAAATGACAATCTTTTGATTTTTTTACACACAATTGTCCATTTACAGAGGTATTTCTCCCACCCAGCATGGGTATGTGTAAAAATACACCTCAAAACACATTGTACTGCTTCTCCCGAGTATGGCGATACCACATGTGTGGCACTTTTTTGCACCCTAACTGCGCTAAAGGGCCCAAAGTCCAATGAGTACCTTTAGGATTTCACAGGTCATTTTGAGAAATTTCGTTTCAAGACTACTCCTCACGGTTTAGGGCCCCTAAAATGCCAGGGCAGTATAGGAACCCCACAAATGACCCCATTTTAGAAAGACACCACCCCAAGGTATTCCGTTAGGAGTATGGTGAGTTCATAGAAGTTTTTATTTTTTGTCAAAAGTTAGCGGAAATTGATTTTAATTGTGTTTTTTCACAAAGTGTCATTTTCCGCTAACTTGTGACAAAAAATAAAATCTTCTATGAACTCGCCATACTACTAACGGAATACCTTGGGGTGTCTTCTTTCTAAAATGGGGTCATTTGTGGGGTTCCTATACTGCCCTGGCATTTTAGGGGCCCTAAACCGTGAGGAGTAGTCTTGAAACGAAATTTCTCAAAATGACCTGTGAAATCTTAAAGGTACTCATTGGACTTTGGGCCCTTTAGCGCAGTTAGGGTGCAAAAAAGTGCCACACATGTGGTATCGCCGTACTCAGGAGAAGTAGTATAATGTGTTTTGTGGTGTATTTTTACACATACCCATGCTGAGTGGGAGAAATATCTCTGTAAATGGACAATTGTGTGTAAAAAAAATTAACAAATTGTCATTTACAGAGATATTTCTCCCACCCAGCATGGGTATGTGTAAAAATACACCCCAAAACACATTATACTACTTCTCCTGAGTATGGCAATACCACATGTGTGGCACTTTTTTGCAGCCTAACTGCGCTAAGGGGTCCAAAGTCCAATGAGCACCTTTAGGCTTTACAGGGGTGCTTACAATTTAGCACCCCCCAAAATGTCAGGACAGTAAACACACCCCACAAATGATCCCATTTTGGAAAGTAGACCCTTCAAGGTATTCAGAGAGGGGCATGGTGAGTCCGTGGCAGATTATTTTTTTTTGTCGCAAGTTAGAAGAAATGGAAACTTTTTTTTTTTTTTTCTCACAAAGTGTCATTTTCCGCTTACTTGTGACAAAAAATAATATCTTCTATGAACTCACTATGCCTCTCAGTGAATACTTTGGGATGTCTTCTTTCCAAAATGGGGTCATTTGGGGGGTATTTATACTATCCTGGAATTCTAGCCCCTCATGAAACATGACAGGGGGTCAGAAAAGTCAGAGATGCTTGAAAATGGGAAAATTCACTTTTTGCACCATAGTTTGTAAACGCTATAACTTTTACCCAAACCAATAAATATACACTGAATGGGTTTTTTTTTAATCAAAAACATGTTTGTCCACATTTTTCGCGATGCATGTATACAGAAATTTTACTTTATTTGAAAAATGTCAGCACAGAAAGTTAAAAAAATCATTTTTTTGCCAAAATTCATGTCTTTTTTGATGAATATAATAAAAAGTAAAAATCGCAGGAGCAATCAAATAGCCCCAAAAGAAAGCTGTATTAGTGACAAGAAAAGGAGCCAAAATTCATTTAGGTGGTAGGTTGTATGAGCGAGCAATAAACCGTGAAAGCTGCAGTGGTCTGAATGGAAAAAAAGTGGCCGGTCCTTAAGGGGTAGAAAGCCCTAGGTCCTCAAGTGGTTAAAAGAACTTCAAGAAAGTTTGCACATACCATGCTTAGGTTATTTTTCCCTCTAGGTTCTACACATCTTCAAAGCAGGAACCCAAGAGGTTAAACAGCCACACAAGCTAAGGTATTCATGGGATGCCCGTTTTGTTCTCGCTCTGCTGCTGCCTGGGGGATTTAAAAGCTTGTTCTGCCGGCAAAGGCTGCGGGTCCTATCAGATCATCAGCAACGACTTGCAGGAAGACGGACTGTTTCTATTAGCTCCCTGCTCCTGTCAGTCACAGCTGCCTCTGCTTGTGAGTCACGGCTCCCTGCTCAGTCTCCTCACACAGACACCGCATTATTTTCATCACTTCAAAGCAGACCATATTTCTTTGTGGCTTTACCGCACGCTGTAGGCTTTACGAATTGAAATTTACTGACATGTGTAGAGGTAATTACCACACAAGTCGGTAACTTACCTCACTGCTCGGTGACTTCAGCCTTTTATGTGGTAACAGCTTTTATGAATTGACATTTTCCTAAGTGCTCGGTAAAGTCAGCTGTTTTCTGCATTACCTCATGCAGTAATACTTTAAAACAAAATAAATGGGGTTGATTCATAAACGACAACTGAAGCGAGGGATATGGAGGCTGCCATATATATATATTATTATTTTTCCTTTTAAACAATACCAGTTGCCTGGCTGTCCTGCTGATAATCTGCCTCTAATACATTTAGCCATGGACCCTGAACAAGCATGCAGCATATCAGGTGTGTCTAACATTGTCCGATCTGTCAAGATTAGCTGCATGCTCGTTTCTGATGTTAATTAGACAAGACAAGAAACATATCACGCTTTTCTCCTGGCGGACTCAAAGTGCCAGAGCTGCAGCCACTAGGACGCGCTCTTTAGGCAGTTGCAGTGTTAGGGAGACTTGCCTAAGGTCTCCTACTGAATAAGTGCTGGCTTACTGAACAGGCAGAGCCGAGATTCGAACCCAGGTCTCCTGTGTCAGAGGCAGAGCCCTTCACCATTACACTATCCAGCCACACTACTGCAGCCAAATAGATCAGCAGGCCTGCCAGGCAGCTAATATTGTTTTAAAGGAAATAAATATGGCAGCCTCCATATTCTTCTCACTACAGTTGTCCTTTAAGCCTGCATGGATAGGTGCACAGCAGCACAAGGGATTTATGAATTTGAACACTTCACCTCCAAGAGATAACAGCTGTATTTTATATTAATCAATGTTGTTGCTTTCAGACTTTTCCTTGTTGAATTTTGGGTTTAGCTGGACTTCCATCAAGGTGCATTTTCAAGCTGCAAACATTTACATGCGGAACTTGCATAATCCTGCATCACAAAAATGCTCATCTCACTGACCATCCCTAGTAGTAGGCTATTCACCTAAACCACATATCCCGACACAAGAAGAATTATTAAAAAGGTGGAGAACAGACTGCCAGGACAAAGAGACTAGTGTAAAATTCCAGTAATTTATTGCTGTATTTATACGGCAGATCTTAAACCTCTTACTTTAATAACATGGTAACATATTTGTAGCTCTTCTCCTGAATGCCATTTACAGAAAGTGTATAACAAAGCAGCTTTTTCCATAGCACTGACCTACAGCAATAGATAAGGATTAGTGACAGTCATGTCTAGGAGAACTCCCGGAGAAGCATGCAATTTGTTTGATCAGCTGATAGATTTCCAAAGTTCTGATTTGCTGTGATCACATCCAGGTTTTTAGCACATGATCATGACTAGCAAATCAGAGAATTAAATATGTATCACCTGACCAAACTGATCACATGCTTCTCCACGAGTTCTCCTAGACATGACCATCACTAATAGGGGTGGAGCAATGACGTACTGCCCCAGCAGAGTGGGTGGCATAGAGGAACCATACACACAATTATAGTGCACGTGCTGTAACTCTTTATTCAAGACATCAGTCTTCTGAAAACTCGTTTATGCTAAAATAATTTACATCTGTGCCAAAGTCTGGCCTTTTCCCCTCCAGTTTCCACCTGCGGTCGGTTAATTTCTTCATACCTAGATTTCTCTTTATTTACAGATCTCCTACATAAAGTACAAACTAGTATGAAATTAATGATTGTTTGCATTTGGGAGCACGCTGGGCGGCTGAATAAATATACGGAACCAGCCTAGACTGCTGTTATGAGGATTCAGTGACCGCTGCTTCTGTGCTGCTGCTGACCAGGACTCGCTCTGTGCTGGGGAGGTCTGCAGTGCGCAGCTCTTCAGCTGTAGACGTGGCGCTCTCTGTGGGGTGTGTGGGGGTGTGGTCCAGCAGTGACGGCGCTAGGTTGCCAGAAATCGGTGCCAGGGGAAACGCTGGAAACTGTGGGTTAACTGTGAGGGGAGGCAGTCCCGCCAGGTTCAGTGGAGGCAATGGACCGAGGGGTGGCAAATTTGACACTGCAAAGACAGGAGAAAAATAAATGACATCATTTACACACATTGAAGGCAAAGTACCATCCTGATATAAACTATTTTTAGCTTCTTAAAAAATGCAGTCCGTTCAGTTCAGCTCTATCGATTGCAAAGATTCAAAGAAAATCTTCCACACTGTTCTGAACACAGCCAGGCTGAAAGAGAATTAAAGGAAACCTGAGATGTAACAAAAAACAAAAAGAAAATCATACATACCCGGAGCTTCCTCCAGCCCCCTCCGGCCTGATCGCTCACTTGGCGCCGTGCTCCGCCTCCTCAATCTTCCGTAAAGCAAAAATCTATTAACCCTTCGCACTCTAGCATGCAAATGTTCAAACAAATGCATTCACAGATTCACTCATCCAGGCACCACTGTTATCCCTACAGCTAAGTTAAAAGCCGGGGTCTTAGTTCACAGAAGTATGCATTCTTATGCTTAGTCACCTATACTGCGCAGAAGTACCCAGGTAAACATAGGTGTCCTAACTCTGGCCCTGTAACATGCATGTTTGAACATTTGCATGCGAGAGTGCGAAGGGTTAATAGATTTTTGCTGTTTTCTGGCCACACCCCCTTCAGCACCTCCCTTTCCTTAATAATTTATTTAATGTCCTAACTAGAGGCGATGTGCCTGGATATATATTTTTTTTTTCTTGTTACTGACCCCTGTGGCTAGGGTTTTTAGGAGGTTGCGGTCGCAAGAAGACAAGACCGCCTCTGCTCCCCCAGACGTCCAAATCTTGAAGCTTTTCCTCAGTTTGCGTACATCAAAGGCAGCCATCCTTCGCTTAAAAAAAAAAAAAAGATTTGCGCTCAAGCGATATGCCGACTTTGAGATCTATTCCATGCCTCATACAATGCACATAAAGGAGCAAACAGCCCTGACGCGTTACACATCAAAAACTTTTGCTTACTCATGTAAGCAAAGCATTGAGTTTTTAAAGCATTTTTTTTTTTTAAATGTGTCAGGACTATTTGCACCTTTATGTGCAATGGATAATTTACCAAATAAAACTAGAAGTCGGCATATCTCTTGAGTGCAAATGTTTTTCTTAGCTTCAGGCTGAAAAGAGTGAAAGTTTGCAGTATCAAGAATGGTGAACACGATTAACCTCCCTGACGTTTTTTTTTTCATGTAGCTAGCCTAGCGCTAGCTACACGATTACCCCCTCCCACCCTACCGATCGCCGCCGGTGAGCAAACCGATCAGGAAATCCCGTTCTGAACAGGATTTCCTGTAGGGCTTGCCCCGTCGCCATGGCGACGACCGGAATGATGTCACCGACGTCAGGGGGTGTCCCGATCCACCCCATAGCGCAGCCTGGTGGTGATTGGCTAGGCTGCGTAAGGGGCCCTCTTTCGCGGCGGATCGGCAGCGAGCGGCGACGATCGGGAAAAAACACGCAGCTAGCAAAGTGCTAGCTGCGTGTTTAAAAAAAAATTATGCAAATCGGCCCACCAGGGCCTGAGCAATCCACCGCAGCATTACTTGACAAGCTGAGCTCGTCTGTAACGCCCAGGTGGTTAACAAGGCCTCCTGTCCTGTGTAACTGACAAGGATCTGCTCAATAGGGATGATTAATGAGAGACAAATAAAAGTGCAGCTCGACTTTGGACCAATCTGGAGAACTTCCTGTCAATTTTTATTGGTCCAAGTTCAAGCTGCTTAACATTTACATGAAATTTGAATGGATGGAAGAATTACTACATTATTGATCAGTAGTGATGATCAATGAGAGGCAAATGTACTTTTATTACAAATTTTGCTTCTACTTATACCCACTTTATCTCCTGCTACTACTGACATTAAGAACTGAAACCAATATAAAAATGAATAAAATTGCTTATTTTTTACAATATTCATTTATAAATTAGTCAGTGTTTGCCTAGTATAAAATCTTTCCTCTCCCCGATTTATTTTCTACAGAGTGAAGGTGCACCCAATGAGTGTGGCGGCGGCGGCGTGCCCAGACCCCTCCACCCAGTGCCTCCAGGGGTGCACAAATCCAGCAACCAAAATACGCTGGCTCCGCCAAAGTTGAGTTTATAGCTCTTATTGTGAAAAGCAGAGCGGCAATATTTTGGTTGCCAGATTTATTTTCTGAAATTGATCACTGGTGGTGGCATCTTTAGTACTGGCAGGTGATCTCTGTGGAATGTTCATTTACTGAGAGCTCTATAGCCAGTAGAAAAACATAGCTGGTCTCCAGGAATGCTCGCCGGTGGACAATTTCTCATAATAAACAGCCTTGGATGTGCCTCTATGGAAGGGCTTCATACCAATATACAGCAATATAGGATTATAGGTAGTGTTACTGATGCTGAAACTAGGATATTTAACATAAGAGTGAGTATCCTGAATACATTTACTGCATTCTACTATGTCACTACCGTGCCTCTAAAGACTCAGCAGCATCCTTCCTTGTACAAAGCGTTTAGGGCCCATAAGCTCTGGCTGGTTAAAGGCCAGAGCCTTTGTTTCCATATTTTAGTGCTGTGATCACTGTGATTGGCTCACGTTGATCACAGGGTCAGCGGCCAATGAAATGGGCTCCCGACTGGCGCAAGGAGCTGAGCTGTCACAAGGCAGCAGAGTGCAGCACCGATGATAGCGTCACAAGACTGAAGTCTACGTCCTGGCAGGGATGAGGCAGTAAACAGGACATAGAATTCAATCAGCTGTGTCCAGAACAGGTTATAGAGTCACCACAATGACATATAGTAGAATGTAATACATTATTCAGAATATCCAATGTTACATAAACTGTCCTGGTTTCATCATCAAAAACATTTCTTATATGGGTATAATGGTATTTAGTTATGCAGCCTTCTGCCCCAGAGCAATCTAGGAGACCAGGGATTGTTTCTGCTCACTTCAGGACACACAAACATTCTGCAATGATGCACCTGCCAGCTGTAAAGATGTCACTGCCTGTGATAAATTTACAAATGTAAATCAGGGTGAGAAAATATTTTATAATGGCGAAACATTAAATAATTTATGAATGAGTACTTTAAAATTTTAATCATTAAAGTGAAGCTTAAAGAGAACCCGAGGCGGGGTTCTTACATCGTAATCCATATACAGAGGCTGGGTCTGTCTATAGAGCCCAGCCTCTGTTGCTAGTTAGTTCCCTCCAAAGATCCCCCTGCGCGCCGTCAGACCCCATAAAACACAGCCGCACTATGTGGCTGTGTTTACCTCATCACTGTCAGTCTCGGCTGCTCTCCCACCTCCTGAATCGCTCCGGTCCCCGCCCGCGTCCCTTCCCTCCAATCAGCGGCGAGGAAATGGAACGTGGGCGGGGACCGGAGCGATTCAGAAGGCGGGGGAGCGGCGAGACTGACATTAGTGAGGTAAACACAGCCGGCTGCGGCACGCTGCGTGTCGCCAGCGCGGCTGTGTTTTATGGGGTCTGACAGCGCGCAAGGGGGCTTTGAAAGAAACTAACTAGCAACAGAGGCAGGGCTCTATAGACAGACCCAGCCTCTGTATATGGATTGCGATGTAAGAACCCCACCTCGGGTTCTCTTTAAGAAGTTTTACCTACCTGGGTCACCAGCCCCCTACAGCCGCCCTGTGCCCGCAACCATCCTGGAACGATGCTCTGGTCCCCCACTACGGCCAAGTTTCATTTTTAGCGACTGGCCAGTAGCTGAGCCACTGCGTCTGTATGGCCTTGTCCGCGCATCCTCTCTCTGAGCCGTTCTGCGCAGAAAGAAATTTTCTTTTCCTGCGCATGAGCAGGATGGCAACGTGAGCGAGGATGCGCATGCGCAGGACAGCGACATGAGCAAGGACACGCACGGCCAGGGCAGGTGCAGTGGCTCGAAAACAAAATTTAGCCGCAGCGGGGGGCCAGAGCATCGTTCCAGGACGGCGTGGGCACAGGGCGGCTGCAGGGGGCAGCTGGGACAAGACTCCAGAGATAAATATAACTTTGCATTACAGCAGCGCTGACGGATTTTTAGTTTTTGCATGGAGGTCCTCTTTAAGGAGCGCACGGCAAATGAATGTAAAGGGCAGAGGGCTTACTGTTCTGTGTCAGGTCTGGGAATCCTGGCCTGGGAATGAGGTGTGGGGCAGGCATGTTCAGATTGGGTAGATTCGGTAACGTGGGAAGTCCAGTGGATAATGGCACAAGACCTGAAACAGAGGACAGAGATAATAAGGTAAGAAATATTTCATCCTCATCAAGTTGTCATTTGTTTTTAGGTAATCTCAAGTAGCTGTAAGAAAAGATTAAATATATATATATATATATATATAAATAAATAAATATATCATAAAAGATCATTTCCCCCTACTTATACACAAGTCGGCTACTGCAGCCTGTCATGTCTGTGTCTGGTGTTACCCGTTTCTGTGTCCCCGAGTGATGGGGCATTGCAGCCAGCCTGTGCCTGGAAAGGATCGGATGCCTGCCCTATATACCAGGGCTGTGAAGTCGGAGCAATTTTGGGTACCTGGAGTCGGTGGTTTCATAAACTGAGAAGTCGGGAGTCAGTCGGATAATTTTTTAACCAAATCTATAGCTTTTGTAAATCAATAACCCATATGAAATCCAACAATCACCCCATATGAAATGCAACAACCCTATGTGAAATGTAAATCACCCCTGTATGGAACGCTGCAATAAGCCCCATATAAAATGGCATTTACTTTGATTATTGAAACTCAGGAGCCACTGCATTTCCTCCCCTAGGCTTATACATGAGTCAATCACTTTTTCCTGATTTCTGGGGGAAACGTGGGTACCTCGGCTTATACGCAAGTATATACTATAAACAGTGACGTGGAAGTTGCTTATATAAGGAACATTCAGTTTCGGATGATGTAGTTATCACATCAAAATGGGTAAGACAAAAGATTTAAAATGACTTTGGATGAGGGATGATGGTCGGTGCAAAAATAACTAGTGCTAGCATTTGTGAAACAACCTCACATCCCATCTAACGCTTCATTGAGTTAACTATTCTCCACGGTTGGTTCACCTATGCAATAAGCCGCATATAAAATGGCATTTACTTTGATTATTGAAACTCAGGAGCCACTGCATTTCCTCCACTCGGCTTATACATGAGTCAATCACTTTTTCCTGATTTCTGGGGGAAATGTGGGTACCTCGGCTTATACGCAAGTATATACGGTAAACTAGTCCAACAGTGACGTGGAAGTTGCTTAGAGTCCTATGGGAGAAAAGCGCTTTACAAATGTTATTATTGTATTGTATTGTATAAGGAATATTCAGTTTCGGATGACATCGTTATCACGTCAAAATGGGTAAGACAAAAGATTTAAAATGACTTTGGATGAGGGATGATTGTCGGTGCAAAAATAACTAGTGCTAGCATTTGTGAAACGACCTCACATCCCATCTAACGCTTCATTGAGTTAACTATTCTCCACGGTTGGTTCACCTGTGCTATATAGGAACTGCCAATAATTCCAACAAGTTTCCACTGATAACTGCGAATAATCTTTGTAAGTAAGCCACTGCTAATCAACATTCCCCCACACATTTAGCTGTACCGGGGCCAATCACATTATTTGTCTTGTGTGTGAGGAAGGAGGGTATTATTGTTACCCCCCGCAGCACTCAGTAACTGCCAAAGGTGCTGCAGGATATATAATTACATTTCCAGTCCTGTAGTCTAAAGTGCCTTAAAGTCAGGGGCAATTGTCGGAGTTGGAGTCGTTGATTTCATAAACTGAGGAGTCGGAGTCAGCTGATTTTTGCACAAAATCCACATCCCTGTCAAGTATTAGACTAACGAGTCAGAGCCATTTTGGGTACCCGGAGTCGGAGTCGTGATTTCATAAACTGAGGAGTCGGAGTTGGAAGATTTTTGTACCGACTCCACAGCCCTGCTTAAAGCAAGTCTTTTTTTAGGCTCAAGTGTGATAAGAGCATAAAACTGATCAATACAACGTACAGTAGTCTGTCCATAGTACGCACAGTTTGCACATATCAGCACCCGAATAAGAGTGCAAACAATCGATTTCACACTATATAAATTTTGCGTGTTCAGTAATACTTATGCAAACTGTTGAAAACCGCTGAACTGCGCTCTCCACTTAGTCACAAAGTCCTATAAATGCAAAACAGACTTCACATAGCGTAACTCTGTTACAACAGATCCTCAAACACCCGTGCTATAGTGAATAGTGCAGCACACGCAAAAACACTCTATCCTTGATTGCGCTTACCAAATAGTAGCCACCTCAGATAACAGGTGGATCTAGCGTTCAATTCACCACCCACTGGCACTTGTCAGTATTACTAATGGGGTACTGCTCCTCTGGCCCATTGTCCGTATGGAATTCACCCTCTTTCCCAGGGAGAGATTGTAGCTGCAGCATTTTGAAGCTAACGTTGGTGTTGCTTGTCTCCGACCACCGCAAAGCAAGCAGGCATTAGGTGGTGCAAGACCCTGCCAGGAGCTTGAATCTGCAGTCTCTCCCTGGGGAAGATGGAGAATCCAATACAGATGGGAAGTCAGAGAAGCCCCCCCCCTAGGTAAGTATTGCCACATCCCAACCTCCACCTCCCACCCAACAGCTCACTGTAATACAAACCCCCCTTATGGAGAGGTTCATTTTTTTATATTTTCATATATAGGGCGAGTTGCCTTTAATGGGCACCGTAAGGCCCCTTGCACACTATCATGTCATTCTTCCCTGCCACAGTGGCCATTAATCTTAATGAAATTTGGCCACAGCTCTCGCACTGCAAGGCAGCAGGAGTGCTTCGGATGACAGAGGGGGCCACGCTCAGCAACGGGGAGCTTGCGAAAATCATCGGACACCTAATTAGTATCCTGAGGCTTCCCTCTCTTCATAGTAAGTACCAGGTTTTGAGCCTGAGCTTCGGCTCGGGTTCACATTAAGAGGTGTGAAAGAAACCTTGTACAGAATTACCTGGAAGCGAGACGGCTGGATTTAGAGGAACAGAGGCGAGGGAATGATTAATCTGTGGAGTTAATACGGAAACCGTTGGTAAACCTGTAAAAAACACAATTGTACACAAGTTATTAAGGCACAATTGTATGCAAATGTATGCAGCCTGGCATTGGACCAATCAAATGCAATAGCGGATGATTCTGATTGGTCAAGTTTCAAACCTTACGAAATGTGCATAAACTTATCAGAAAAGTTGTATCAACTTTTCTACGTGAAAACATACACTAGCAAGTATAAAATAAGAGCAGGGAATGGAAGGGCTCCGACACAGCGATTCTGCAGCTCAGCCACTGAGTGATACACATTGTGCATTCAGGAAGCTGAGCTGACAATCACAGGCTTCAGTGTCCTGTCCTATTATACAATGTATCCACTGATCTTCACATCACAGCAAGGGGTAACAGCCACTGATATGTGCTGTAAGCAGCTCCACACTGCCCTCTGCTGCAAGCAGCTTTACATTGCTCTAGAAGATGATGGGAGACATCTACTCAAGTATCAAACCTTTAGGGCTCGTTTACACTAGGGGCGTTTTTGCCCTTTTTTCAAGCGCAGGCGATTTTCAAAATCGCCCACAAAATGCTTGTGCAATTAATCTCTATGAGAAGGTTCATATCAGCGCAGTTCGTGTGCTGGGCGTTCAGCAAAGCGGTGCCTGGACCATTTTTTGGGGCGATTTTGCTCTAATGGAAGGTATAGGAAGAGCGCTAAAGGCTCACAAAATCACTTTGTACAGTGATTGTATTTATTCTTTTCCGGGTCAAAGAGTTCACGCCCTGACTTGCTTTACAGGGAGTAAAAAAAAATCAAATAATTAAAAAAAAAAAATCAAATTGCAAAACACTTGAGCTTGCAATTAAAATTTTAGATGTGAACAGAGCTAAAGCTGTATTCCAGGACTTCGTATAGATTTAAAGAATGTCTAAAAAAGTGTCATTAAATGCCTGAGAATTAATCAGAGAGGTCAGTAACTAAAGGGACAGCCTGACTGATCCAAACAAAATGGTGTCAACTTGAAAACCATCAAAATGACTGGGTTCTGCCTAGGATAATTTGCTTATCTTAGAACAGCTGAGGGCGTAGACACAGCTTTTGGAAAATGCATTTAAAAGGAATCCAAGCTGTGAGACCTATGAAAGCTGCCATATTTATCTCCTTATAAAACAATACCAGTTTCCTGGCAGTCCGGCTGATCTTTCTGCTCAGTTGGGTCTAAATCACACACCTGAAACAAGCATGCAGCTAATCTTGTCAGATTTGGCATAGACATCTGATCTGCATGCTTGTTCAGGGTCTATGGCTTAGAGGCAGTGGATCAACCGGGCAGCAAGGCAATGTGTATTATTTAAAAGAAAACAATGTCAGCCTCCATATCTCTCTCACCTCTGGTTCCTTTTAAAAGACACCCGATATGAAAATAAACTAATGAAATAAACAAATTGTATCTATCCTCCTTCTCCTAAAAATGACTTAAAGAACAAGCAACACCCATGGTAACCTAGAAATAAAAAACACATATGTAAGTAGATATATACTACTTCTACTTACATAACAGATGTATTGTGCTATCCACGTAACGATTCCTGTGAATTTTATAAAGGAAAAGCAGAAAATCCTATTCTAGGCAGTGGCCATCTTGCCAAGCTAATGCTGACATCCTATCCTCCCTGACTCTTGTTTCCCCCTCTCCCTTCTCTTGCTCATTGTGTATTCATTAGCTGCCCTCCTCCCAGAGTCTTCAGACACTCCCACTGAGGTGTATACTAGGCACTACACTGTCGTATCCTCCAATCACTAAGTCACCTCAGCCTTGCTTGTAAACACAAGTAATTAGAGGGTGTGTCAGATAAGATGCTGGCAGGGAAATAAATGGAAGAGGAGGAATATATTATAGATAAAAAGAACTCCCAGCATTCAACTCTTTGGCACTAGGGACAGTGCTCATAAAGTATGTGATAACTCCAAACCATAACAGCAGAAAAAGTTTTGCAAGTTTTAAATGTAGGATTAGCATTTTTATCACTTAATACACTCAGACCAGTTGCTGTTGAAATTTGATTTTTATGGTGACAATACCGCTTTAAGATATTCCACCAGTCTTGCTTTATATTTAGATCTACTTTTTTACGTTTTTACTGTTTTATTGTTTTTGCTCAATGACACATTCATTGAAGTATGCCAGAGCTAAAAACTATGAACTAGTGACCCTCTCAGAAGCCATTTTCTGCTAGGAAAGTGTTTTATAGTTGTAATTCCTTATTAGTAAGGGTCACACTGTAGTCTGGCCCAGTCCTGACTCAGACAGGAAAAGCCACTTACATACCTGATGTTTAACACTTTCAGGCAGAGAAAGAAAAAAAGGAACACAGAAGTTATTTGTGTTTGGAACTGTACATACACAAGTTATCTCATCATGCCACCTCGAGTATCCTCGAAAAAAAAATTATATATCTCTATCTATCTATCTATACTGATTTCATTCTGAGCTAGACTTGATTACTGTATATTCTGGCGTATAAGACTACTTTTTAACTCTTGAAAATCATCTGAAAAGTCAGGGGTCGTCTTATATGCCAGGTGTCATTGGCGGGTGATACGCCCTATCCTGTTACTGCCTCCCAGATTTCGCTGCTGAGGACTATAGTGAAGCGTCGCAAGCGCACATGTGCGACATTTAAGAGGCAGAGAAGGAGGTAAATAGGATACAAGGATGGGCAAGAAGGGTGAAAGAGGCGTGTTTTATGGGCACAGCGCAATCTATTCTTCATACCGCTCTGATAAACAGGCAGACAGGGAGAGTTGACCAATCCAACCAGTCAATAGCCTATATACTGTTATATACTGGGTACCACATACAGTACAGAACCAGTACCAGCCAATCAGGCTGCATTAGTTATGTCTGAGGCGAAAAGGGGAACGTAAGAAAGAAAACCCAGCATGCCCTGCAACTTCTTTGTGCGACAGATGTACCAAATAAGAGCTAGGGCAAATGGGTAATGATGATTTATGGATAAGATAAGTAAGAGTGATTTTTAACTTTTGGATTGCCTGGTTAGCATCCTTATTACCGGTTTACCAGATAAAAATAAAGAATTGATTTCATGCCTGACAGTTACACTTTAAAGAAATTATTGTTCTGCTGATTTTTTCCTGGATATGACCATAACTGGTTTAGACATCATGGCAAATTGGATTCTTTTGTGTGTGAATCGACTAAATACATTGTTTCTTTAATCTGAACGATCCTATCGAAAATGATTGTTCACAAAACATTGTACGGTTAATGGGCACCTTAAGAAAAAGGAGCTGTAAGTGACAAGTGGCAGTAGGTGTACCTGAGGTAAGAGCACTAGCGGCTGCTGGAGCACTCGGGGTGAGAGACAGTCCCGACAGGCTTGCTTCAAGTCCCGGAGCCCCAACAGGTAATGTAGGAGGAGAGTTCACAGATGACAACTGGACCTAGAATAAAATACACATCAGTGAAACAAAAGCACTGCCAGGATCTGTGCCAACTGATGGAGACAAGTGCTGAGTGTTGGATTTAGCAACATTATTGCTTAAACTGCAGTATAGTAAAGCAATACGATGACACTTGTGTCTGTAAAGTGCAGTGATCTCTATGATATTGTGATTTCCTGTATGCATTCTGTGTTCCTCTCTGTTCTAAGCAAGCTCCATTACCTGATGGTGTTGTATGATTTATCTCTGCATGTTTTCTTCAGTAAAGAGTTCTAACTTGTTATGTTGGGTGTCTATCTGCATGTACCGACCCCTCTGCGGTATCACTGAGAACTCCTGCCTCACATTTCAGGTTCATTTCCCACCAAGAACGCTATTTGGATACTGTGCATGTCCCACCCACCATTTCCATGGAGTTTTTTGGGGGGCTACAGCAATTTTCTCAAACATCCCAAAACCATACTGGTAATTTCACCGACTTCCCCCAACCTGTCCCTAGATTGTGGTGTGGACAGTAGATTGTCAGCCTTGCAGTGACAATGAACGATACGAGCTGCTCTGAAGTCTAGAGAAAAGGATGGTTACAGACCTGCGGGGAGCTAACCAGAGATCTCCATATATGGAAGCATTGGGAGTGTCCTAAATAGAGATGGTCAATAAAATGCAAATTATTCTGACTTACATGTAATGCAAACCGTATACCGCTCGGAATGCACAGATAGTGATCGGTTTCATGCTGAAATCGATTCACAATCTGTTTGCAGTAAAGGCAGCCATACGATCCCTCTCTGATCAGATTCGATCAGAGAGGGGTCTGTTGGTCGATCTGATGGCAAATCGATCAGTGTATGGCCACCTTAACCACTTCCCGACCGCCTAACGCACAGAGGCGGCCGGGAAGTGGAGCCCTGAAGGACCGGCTCACCCACAGAGGCGGCGGTCCTTCTAAGGGCATGGGCGGAGCGATCGCGTCATCCGTGACGCGATCCTCCGCCGGCGCCTGTCACCGCTCGCTCGCCGCAACATCCCGCCGGCTATACGGAAGCGCCGGCGGGATGTTAACCCCGCGATCGCCGCATACAAAGTGTATAATACACTTTGTAATGTTTACAAAGTGTATTATACAGGCTGCCTCCTGCCCTGGTGGTCCCAGTGTCCGAGGGACCACCAGGGCAGGCTGCAGCCACCCTAGTCTGCACCCAAGCACACTGATTTCTCCCCCCCCTGCCCCAGATCGCCCACAGCACCCATCAGACCCCCCCCCCCTGCCCACCCCCCAGACCCCTGTTTGCACCCAATCACCCCCCTAATCACCCATCAATCACTCCCTGTCACTATCTGTCAACGCTATTTTTTTTTATCCCCCCCCCTGCTCCCTGCCCCCTCCTGATCACCCCCCACCCCTCAGATTCTCCCCAGACCCCCCCCCCCCCCCAGACCACCCCCCCGTTTACTGTATGCATCTATCCCCCTGATCACCTGTCAATCACCCGTCAATCACCCGTCAATCACCCGTCAATCACCCGTCAATCACCCCCTGTCACTGCCACCCATCAATCAGCCCCTAACCTGCCCCTTGCGGGCAATCTGATCACCCCCCCCACACCAATAGATCGCCCACAGATCCGACATCAGATCACCTCCCAAATCCATTGTTTACATCTATTCTCTCCTCTAAACACCCACTAATTACCCATCAATCACCCATCAATCACCCCCTATCACCACCTGTCACTTTTACCTATCAGATCAGACCCTAATCTGCCCCTTGCGGGCACCCAATCACCCGCCCACACGCTCAGATTGCCCTCAGACCCCCCTTTATCAATTCACCAGTGCATTAATTACATCTGTTCTTCCCTGTAATAACCCACTGATCACCTGTCAATCACCTGCCAATCACCTATCACCCATCAATCACCCCCTGTCACTGCCACCCATCAATCAGCCCCTAACCTGCCCCTTGCGGGCAATCTGATCACCCACCCACACCATTAGATCGCCCGCAAACCCGCCGTCAGATTACCTCCCAAATGTATCGTTTACATCTGTTATCTTCTCTAAACACCCACTAATTACCCATCAATCACCCCCTATCACCACCTGTCACTGTTACCTATCAGATCAGACGCTAATCTGCCTCTTGCGGGCACCCAATCACCCGCCCACACGCTCAGATTGCCCTCAGACCCCCTTTTATCAATTCGCCAGTGCAATATTTACATCTGTCCTTCCCTGTAATAACCCACTGATCACCTGTCAATCACCTGCCAATCACCTATCACCCATCAATCACCTCCTGTCACTGCCACCCAACAATCAGCCCCTAACCTGCCCCTTGCGGGCAAACTGATCACCCACCCACACCAATAGATCGCCCGCAGATCCGACATCAGATCACCACCCAAGCGCAGCGTTTACATCTATTCTCTCCTCTAAACACCCACTAATTACCCATCAATCACCCATCAATCACTCCCTATCACCACCTGTCACTGTTACCTATCAGATCAGACCCTAATCTGCCCCTTGCGGGCACCCAATCGCCCGCCTACACGCTCAGATTGCCCTCAGACCCCCCCTTATCAATTCGCCAGTGCAATATTTACATCTGTTCTCCCCTGTAATAACCCACTGATTACCTGTCAATCACCTATCAATCACCCATCAATCACCCCCTGTCACTGCCACCCATCAATCACCCCCTGTCACTGCCACCCATCAATCACCCGCTGTCACTGCCACCCATCAATCAGCCCCTAACCTGCCCCTTGCGGGCAAACTGATCACCCACCCACACCAATAGATCGCCCGCAGATCCGACATCAGATCACCACCCAAGCGCAGTGTTTCAATCTATTCTCTACCCTAAACACCCACTAATTACCCATCAATCACCCCCTGTCACTGCTACCTATCAGATTAGACCCCTATCTGCCCCTAGGGCACTCAATCACCCGCCCACACCCTCAGAATGCCCTCAGACCCCAGCCCTGATCACCTCGCCAGTGCATTGCTTGCATCTATTCCCCCCTCTAATCACACCTTGAGACACCCATCAATCACCTCCTGTCACCCCCTAGCACACCTACCCATCAGATCAGGCCCCAATTTGCCCCGTGTGGGCTCCTGATCACTCGGCCAAACCCTCAGACCCCCTTCCGATCACCTCCCCAGTGCATTGATTGCATCTATTTTCCCCTCTAACCACCCCCTGAGACACCCATCAATCACCTCCTGTCACCCCCCTAGCACTCCTATCCATCAGATCAGGCCCAATACAACCTGTCATCTAAAAGGCCACCCTGCTTATGACCGGTTCCACAAAATTCGCCCCCTCATAGACCACCTGTCATCAAAATTTGCAGATGCTTATACCCCTGAACAGTCATTTTGAGACATTTGGTTTCCAGACTACTCACGGTTTTGGGCCTGTAAAATGCCAGGGCGGTATAGGAACCCCACAAGTGACCCCATTTTAGAAAAAAAGACACCCCAAGGTATTCTGTTAGGTGTATGACGAGTTCATAGAAGATTTTATTTTTTGTCAAAAGTTAGCGGAAATTAATTTTTATTGGTTTTTTTCACAAAGTGTCATTTTTCACTAACTTGTGACAAAAAATAAAATCTTCTATGAACTCGCCATACACCTAACGGAATACCTTGGGGTGTCTTCTTTCTAAAATGGGGTCACTTGTGGGGTTTCTATACTGCCCTGGCATTTTAGGGGCCCTAAACCGCGAGGAGTAGTCTAGAAAACAAATGCTTCAAAATGATCTGTGAATAGGACGTTGGGCCCCTTAGCGCACCTAGGCTGCAAAAAAGTGTCACACATGTGGTACCGCGGTACTCAGGAAAAGTAGTATAATGTGTTTTGGGGTGTATTTTTACACATACCCATGCTGGGTGGGAGAAATTTCTATGTAAATGGACAATTGTGTGTAAAAAAATCAAACAATTGTCATTTACAGAGATATTTCTCCCACTTAGCATGGGTATGTGTAAAAATACACCCCAAAACGCATTATACTACTTCTCCTGAGTACAGCGGTACCACATGTGTGGCACTTTTTTACACCCTAAGTACACTAAGGGGCCCAAAGTCCAATGAGTACCTTTAGGATTTCACAGGTCATTTTGCGACATTTGGTTTCAAGACTACTCCTCACGGTTTAGGGCACCCAAAATGCCAGGGCAGTATAGGAACCCCACAAATGACCCCATTCTAGAAAGAAGACACCCAAAGGTATTCCGTACGGAGTATGGTGAGTTCATAGAAGATTTTATTTTTTGTCACAAGTTAGCGGAAAATGACACTTTGTGAAAAAAAACTATTAAAATCAATTTCCGCTAACTTGTGACAAAAAAATAAAAACTTCTATGAACTCACCATACTCCTAACGGAATACCTTGGGGTGTCTTCTTTCTAAAATGGGGTCATTAGTGGGGTTCCTATACTGCCCTGGCATTTTAGGGGCCCTAAACCGTGAGGAGTAGTCTTGAAACAAAAAATGACCTGTGAAATCCTAAAGGTACTCATTGGACTTTGGGCCCCTTAGTGCAGTTAGGGTGCAAAAAAGTGCCACACATGTGGTATCGCCGTACTCGGGAGAAGTAGTACAATGTGTTTTGGGGTGTATTTTTACACATACCCATGCTGGGTGGGAGAAATACCTCTGTAAATGACAATCTTTTGATTTTTTTTACACACAATTGTCCATTTACAGAGGTATTTCTCCCACCCAGCATGGGTATGTGTAAAAATACACCCCAAAACACATTGTACTACTTCTCCCGAGTATGGCGATACCACGTGTGGCACTTTTTTGCACCCTAACTGCGCTAAAGGGCCCAAAGTCCAATGAGTACCTTTAGGATTTCACAGGTCATTTTGAGAAATTTCGTTTCAAGACTACTCCTCACGGTTTAGGGCCCCTAAAATGCCAGGGCAGTATAGGAACCCCACAAATGACCCCATTTTAGAAAGAAGACACCCCAAGGTATTCCGTTAGGAGTATGGTGAGTTCATAGAAGATTTTATTTTTTGTCAAAAGTTAGCGGAAATTGATTTTAATTGTGTTTTTTCACAAAGTGTCATTTTCCGCTAACTTTTGACAAAAAATAAAATCTTCTATGAACTCACCATACTCCTAACGGAATACCTTGGGGTGTCTTCTTTCTAAAATGGGGGAGTAGTCTTGAAATGAAATTTCTCAAAATGACCTGTGAAATCCTAAAGGTACTCATTGGACTTTGGGCCCTTTAGCGCAGTTAGGGTGCAAAAAAGTGCCACACATGTGGTATCGCCGTACTCAGGAGAAGTAGTATAATGTGTTTTGTGGTGTATTTTTACACATACCCATGCTGAGTGGGAGAAATATCTCTGTAAATGGACAATTGTGTGTAAAAAAAATTAACAAATTGTCATTTACAGAGATATTTCTCCCACCCAGCATGGGTATGTATAAAAATACACCCCAAAACACATTATACTACTTCTCCTGAGTACGGCAATACCACATGTGTGGCACTTTTTTGCAGCCTAACTGCGCTAAGGGGTCCAAAGTCCAATGAGCACCTTTAGGCTTTACAGGGGTGCTTACAATTTAGCACCCCCCAAAATGTCAGGACAGTAAACACACCCCACAAATGACCCCATTTTGGAAAGTAGACCCTTCAAGGTATTCAGAGAGGGGCATGGTGAGTCCGTGGCAGATTTCATTTTTTTTTTGTCGCAAGTTAGAAGAAATGGAAACTTTTTTTTTTTTTTTTTTTTCTCACAAAGTGTCATTTTCCGCTTACTTGTGACAAAAAATAATATCTTCTATGAACTCACTATGCCTCTCAGTGAATACTTTGGGATGTCTTCTTTCCAAAATGGGGTCATTTGGGGGGTATTTATACTATCCTGGAATTCTAGCCCCTCATGAAACATGACAGGGGGTCAGAAAAGTCAGAGATGCTTGAAAATGGGAAAGTTCACTTTTTGCACCATAGTTTGTAAACGCTATAACTTTTACCCAAACCAATAAATATACACTGAATGGGTTTTTTTTAATCAAAAACATGTTTGTCCACATTTTTCGCGCTGCATGTATACAGAAATTTTACTTTATTTGAAAAATGTCAGCACAGAAAGTTAAAAAAATCATTTTTTTGCCAAAATTCATGTCTTTTTTGATGAATATAATAAAAAGTAAAAATCGCAGGAGCAATCAAATAGCACCAAAAGAAAGCTTTATTAGTGACAAGAAAAGGAGCCAAAATTCACTTAGGTGGTAGGTTGTATGAGCGAGCAATAAACCGTGAAAGCTGCAGTGGTCTGAATGGAAAAAAAGTGGCCGGTCCTTAAGGGGTAGAAAGCCCTAGGTCCTCAAGTGGTTAAGCATATTCAAAATGGTTTGTCGAATATGCTTTTGTGGGTGCGCAACACTCGTGTAACAAGCTTAACCGTACTACGCATGCGCAAGTATGGTCTGCATATTCTCAGTAGCACAAAGCTGCTTCATGCTGCTGGATATTGGAAGACCAAGTAACATGTATGGTAATTCTAGTACACAAACTGGAACGAGACCCGGGAGATGAAGGGGGTCTGGTCCAGCAGTAGTGGGCTCACAATGGATCTGGGTAGCCTTTGGATCAACCAGAGGCTTTCATAACTTGGGCAAATACCTAACTTAAAAACTCTCCCCCTCAAGGTTTGCTTTAAATATGCACACTAGTTGGATTTGCACCTCATGGACCATCTTTACTCCTAGATGCCTTATTATCTGGGCATCACATGATCAGAATAGTGCAGTGTGAGGGCCTGTTTCCACTACATCCGGATTCTGGATGCAGAAAACTGACTCCAATGAATGCCTAGGGGAAAGCTGAATCAGAAAAAATTGCGTTTAGTGGAAACAGGCCCATAGGCATTCATTGGAGTCAGTTTTTCTGCATCCAGAATCTGCGTGTAATGGAAACAGGCCTTGATTGTGTGGTTTATATTGGCAACAAAGAAATACAGACCTCTGTAAAGCCATCCTTCAGAGGGCTGACCGGAGCCCCTGGAGACTGAGCCGGAAGAGAAATCTTCTTCCCCTCTTCAAATGGCCGTGTAGGTATTCTGTGAAGATAGCCGTAGCCGATGCCACAGCCTAAGCTGCAAACAGAGCAGTACATCAACTGGTCACAAGTGCAGTAATATTAGCTACGTGTTATTAAAAAAAAAGCAAGGTGTAAACAAGCAGGTGTATGAGGCTGTAGTCTAGAGACAGGGAGTAAAGATGGTTCTGTGATATTAGTGACGTGCTACAAAAAGGTATCATATAAATAAACTAGCGGATGGCACGCACTACACTGCTTAGGGCAGGAGTGTTTACGCCATCTCTTAGGATATCGCGCATGCTATTCAATCAGCGCCACAACCAATCACAGCAGTGTGGGGGGCGGACTCACAGCCGATGACTTGGAAATAATTGTAGACTAGCTTATTATAATAGCCTTTCCACCACACGTGCTGCATCCAATCAGCACCGGGGCCAATCACAGCAGGGCAGGGGGGGGCGTGTCCATGGTGTACAGAGAGATACATACAGCAGACAGTCTGGAGAATGTTATTGGATACAAAACTCCTTCAGCACAGTACACAAGGGTGACTTCAGCCACTCACCTGCCTTCTCCACCCCACGCAGAGTTCGGTGTAATGACCACTTCTCTGCAGTTGTCTGTATCCGTGTTGTACACATACAGTTTAAGAGGCTTTCCTTCATGAGTTTCAATGAGAGAGAAGAGATCCTCCGACTACAAAATAGCAATCACACAATGAATTATTCATACTTGTATTATAAAATAAAAATAAGCAGACGTTTCCATGCTTGACAGACATGTCTCACCTACAGACTGCCAACATTGGGGAGTTTGGCTAAAGGTGGCCATACATGGTACAACTTTTTCATCCAATCTTACCATTTCTATGTAATATAAGGGAACTGCCCAAATTATCCTTTCAGTATATTCACTTAATTTACCCTTATACTACATAGAAATGGTAAGATTGGATGAAACAAATTGTACCATGTATGGCCACCATAAGGGATAGAAGGGCCTGCTCCTCCCACTTCTGCAGAGTAGAAAAGTGGAGCCGTTTAACTGCCTCCCGACTGCCTAACACCGACCGGTGTAGAGAGGGTTGCAGCCCCAGGACTGCCTGACGCCTCGGCGTTAAGTCCTGGGGATCACGTGCGCCGCATCTCCGCTTGAGTGACGGAGCTCTGCTCTGTCATCAGCCTACCTAGCCTGAATATTGAACTAAAAAAATAGCAATTTTAGACAGACAAATCGCAGCAGCAATCAGGTGCCACCAACAAAAAACTCTGTTGGTGACAAGAAAAAGGGGGGGGGGGGGGGGGAGGGGCAGAGATTCATTGAGTGCTTAGTAGTATGGCTGAGCAGTGAGCTTTTAAAGATGCAGAGCAGTGAATTGTAAAGAAAAGAAAAAAAAAAAAATCGCCTGGTCACTAGGAGGGTGTAAGCCTGTGGCCCTTAAAGAGAAACCGTAACCAAGAATTGAACTTCATCCCAATCAGTAGCGGATACACCTTTTCCCACGAGAAAGGTGGAAGGGGGGTAGGTGTTTTCAAGGAGGGGGGCCCCATGCTAATTTTGCTGGGGGATCTACTATTGTATAGTGGTAAACAATGATTTGATGCCAGGATGATCAGCTGATCTACCACTATTCTAACAGTGTATGGCCGTTTTCTTTTCCTTCGGATGATGTAACTGCAATGTATGAAAGGATAAATATAAACAGAATACATACCTCATTCATGACTGTGTCTGCCCCAATGATGTAGTCTGTATGGGGCCTCAGACCAGCCAGCGCTGCGGGAGAGTTCGGTTCCACTTCCTAAAGTCAATATGAATAAAGTATTTCATACTATATTTACATCCCAAGTCTAATAATTACTATTAGGAAAAAAAAAAAATGTAAAATGTGGTGCCAAGAATACAGATTAGCACTAATCTCAAACACAAATACCATGTATAATGCTCTCCCTGTCTACATCACATACAGAGTATACAGAGACAGCGAAAACTACGCCTTATATGGAATAGACATTCACCATACTCACCAGCACATGCCACACGTTCTCATTGGCTCCTTCGAAGCTACAGAAGCGTATGCTAACTCCCAGCAAGCCCTGCCCTCCCCACATATTGCTGGGAGTCACTGTTGTCTCCCGCAGCTCCAGTGTCTTGCTGCTGTACACCACCATCTTCACAGGCTTCTCCACACTGGCTTTAAGCAGGTCCTTCAGTGTGTCATTGTCTTTATTCTGTGGAAAGATGAGGTGAAATGATACATCACATTTATAAAGAAGGGCAGTAACAAGGGACAACTTCTTACATTACAGTATTGTAATCATTGACCATTGTATAATGTTTATGGCTAAACTTGAAATTGAACGGGGCCGCCGGAGAGGACAGCGAGGGAGCCCACAGACCTTATGGGGCTGGAGGATTATTGCTATTATCACCCTCTCAGGTTTTCTTTAAAGGGAATATTAAAGGACAAATTTCACTTTATACCAATGAGTAGCTGGTACCCCCTATTTCCTAGTTTATCCACTAGCTTTTCAAGTCCTTTCCTCCCCCAAGAAAAGTGTATTCTTCAAAAAACAATAAAGTCAGTGGTCACTAAGACAATCACTATTAATCAAAAAACATACATTTATAACAGTGTCAGTCCAGTCAGATTTATCAGTGGATGGTGGCTCAACATATCACAAGATTATATCTTATGAAAAAGCATGGAAGACAATACACAGGAAGACCAAACATAGTTAAGAAGGCTGTTGTCCTAAAGGGAACCCAAGGTCAGAAGGCTATGAAGGCCATATTTATTTCCTTTTAAAGTAAATGGGAAGCTAAAAAAAAAGACCAAACAAACAAAACAAAAAAACAACAACTAGATACTTACCTAAGGAGAGGGAAGGCTCTGTGTACTAATAAGCCTTCCTGTTCCTCCTACAGTCCCCGCGTTTTAGCGCTGGCTCGCCCAGGTAGCAGTAATCGCCCTATTGGTAAAATGCTGCACTCTGCCACCGAAAGAGGCTTTGGAAAGTCTTTGGGAACCCGAGTGCTTCTGGAGATGGGCCGCTCTCTCGTGCTTTCGAAGACGGGCTGCTCTCTCGTGCACTCATGCATGCGCAGTATGGAGCCGCCAGTCTTTGGGAGCATTCGAGTTTTCTCCCCAAAGACTTCCGAAGGCTTCCTGCGGCATTTAAATGAGGGGACCGGGAAGACTCTATAAGACCCAGAGCCTTCCCTCTCCTTAGGCAAGTATCTATCTGTTTTTTTTTTGCTTTTTTCAGCTTCCCATTAGCTTTAAACAATACCAGTTGTCTGACAGCCCTCCTGATCCTCTGCCTCAAATACTTTTAGTCATAGACCCTGAACAAGCATGCAGCAGATCAGGTACTCTGAGCTTTTACTGGATTTGTAATAGGCTTGTTCCAGGTTTTTGACTCAGACACTACTTATGCCAGACGTTTATTAGGGCTGCATTAGGCAACTGGCATGGTTTACAAGAAAACAAATATGGCAGCCTCCATGTCACTCTCACCTCGGGTTCCCTTTAAAAGGAACCTAAACTCAGAAGGATGTGGATTTTTCCTATTAAAATAATACCAGTTGCCTAACTCTCCTGCTGTTCCTGTGTCTCTAATACTTTCAGCCACTGCCCCTGAACAAGCATGCAGATCAGGTGCTCTAAATGAAGTCAGACTGGATTAGCTGCATGCTTGTTTCAGGTCCGTGATTCAGCCACTACTGCAGCCAAAGAGATCAGCAGGACTGACAGGCAACTGTTATTGTTTAAAAGGAAACATCCATATCCCTCTCAATTTAGGTTCCCTTTAAGTCTCATCCACACTTCAGAGTTCTGTCACCAGAAACTTCTTTTACAGGTTTGGAATAATCACGGTTCAGAGCAGAGCTGTGGAGCGCACTTAGCTGTAAACATTTGGTGTACTTGGCCACATATCATCTTGCATGCCAGAATACACAGGATAATTCCAAGATAGTATCTAATCCTCCTCTCATTATTTCCTGTCAGCACTCCAGTAGTCTCAGTGCTGCATTTTTCACTATAAAATTGAACACTGGGGCCGAACCACGTCGTAGGCCAAACTCACTATCTAGTGACCCTTCCCTATACATTTCCTTGGTGTCTAGCGCTTTCTCCCTCCTTCCACTATACAGTTCCTGGTGTCTAGTGACCTCCCACCACCTCCCCTATAAATTTCCCTGGTGTAAAGCGTTTTCTCCCTCCACTATACAGTTCCCCTGTGTGCACTGACACACACACACACACACTTCCCTGGTGTCTACCTCTCCCCCCCCCCCCCCCCCCCCCACATGGCTTCCCTAGTGATCTAGGGCTTCACCTCCAATATAGCTTCCCTGGTGGTCTAGAGTGGGCCAAACATAATGCAAAGTGGGGAAACCACTTGTTGCCAAATATGATGACTCTGCAGGCCAGATTTGGCCCGTGGGCTGGAGTTTCACATGCATGCTCTACAGGAACAGTTATTCGCTGGGGACCACAAACGGGGTCACCCTGACAGCATCCATCAAGCAGAGGAGTTTTCCTCTTTAATAAGTTATACCAGTATCAGTATGAACGTTTTTTTTTTTAAACATATTCACAACTCACCAATCTCAGCCCATTTATAGAGACGATGAAGTCAAAGAAAGGTTCCAGCCCAGCTCTGTGCCCAGGGGAGTTTTCCTGCACCTGTTGAGAGAAACCGTCAATTTAACCACTGATATTTTGTTGAGAAAATGGACTTATAACCCGAGTAATACATAAAGCATCAGCTGCATGACTAGTGTAAGTGGCTTATCTTGTCATTTCCGCAGTTGTTCATTATCACTGCTGTGGTGATACAGATGGCGATTACAGTGAAGTCACGCGTAGACTCATAGCTTTTTCCATCTAAAATGGTTATTTGTGATCATGTCAGCCAAGAATCTTGAATCCTGGCTGGTGCCTGTACTTAGCCAGCTAGGAGTCCATGGGCATTCCTAAGGGTAGGGACATACTTGTGGCTGCTGAGAAACTGCAGTGTTTTCCCACGGCCGAATCATCATTCTTATCCGGCAGCTATCTTCACTTCACACAGGCCATAGTTTCTATCTCCTGGCCTTGTTGGGAGCGTGTGCGCATGAGCTGCAATGCATGTCGGGAGATTTAGTACATGGAGGCGGGTACATTCTCTGTACTAGCATCTCCCGGACTACATCTACCACCATGCATTGCGCCAATGGTGCAAGTTCGCAACACTACAGGGGGACACAAACTGCGGTCGGTGTGAAGCTTAGATAGCAACGTGGGGGGGTTGAGAAGTGCAGCACTCCGTAGGTAAGCAATGGTGCTGCCCCCAACGGCAGTGTCAGTTTAGTACCTCCCTTAACTGAAGGTTAATGTAATTTTTTTTTAGCTGGTATTCTGTTTTTTGTACAAACTAAGTGGTACTTGGCCAAGGCAGCTGGTTGGCCCATCTCTGCAGAGAATCTAGTATATGTACGGTGACCCTTTGCCCTGCCCAATGCATCGACTAGAAATGCAGAGCGCCAAATCACTTCAGTTGAATGCCAGCCGAGGGCATTGCTGTCCTTTTTACCCCTTCCACTATAATGTGCACTACGTGTCGGTCCTCCTCCCTGCTCCATAGCAACAGTACGTGTGGCTAGCAACACGTCTAAATAACTAGGCCCCGAAATGTAGCCTGAGGTATCGGGTCCCGAGCCCTGCGGGTGACAGAACTCATCTTTAGATACTTTAAGCAGAACAAACCCACTGATGAACTATAACTGAAGTATTTAATGTTGATGCAATAATTACATGATACGTTTAATTATCCTTCAGGTTTGATACTTACCCAAGTAGAGGGAAGGCTCTGGATACCATAGAGATTTTAAAAGTTCTTGATAATGCAATCCTATGGGGGATTTTTACAAAATCACATCACTCCAATGTGAACATTCACATAGGATAACATTAGCAAGAGCTTTTAAAATTACAAAGCGCTCAGAAAAGCTCTTGTAGTGTAAACGAGCCCTTATGGTCTGTCCCGTTGCCCCTGTGCCAGTTATTTGTGCATCCATATTGCGAATGCACAGGGAATACTTGGAAATGCTTTCATATGTTCTTTTATGTAACAGAGTAGTTACGGAAATTTTAGTTTGGGGATTTTAATCCCACTTTAATTTCACAATCTCCTTTTTTCAACCATGGATTCCATCTACTTGTACTGCATATTCTAGTAAGTCTGAAGGTGCCCATACATCAGATGATTCCGCCCTCTGCACTGTTCGTCCCCCCCACGCACTATATGCTAACTGCCGGTGTCCACCGCTGGCTCCGCTCTCTGTCCTCATTCATGCACCACACGTGATTGCCGGGGTAATGTGGGCGCGTGTGACATCACAAATGTGCCTGGGTATATGCTGTAAACTACATGGGGCCTGTGAATGTGGACAGAGCACGGAGCCAGCCGCGACTTCACCGATCGAGTATAGTGCACACTGCACCGGGAGAGGGGCTTTGGCCACATTTTACAGTTAGGGACAGAGCCCAGGGTTTTGTTGCATCTGTCCTGATATCGCACACTGTTACCACCACACACCTGATTGAGCATTTCAGCCCTACAACTTGTAACATGTCCGAGCAATACAATCGACCAATTTCAGAACTTACACGCATCGTTGATTGGCCATGCTTTTGGCAGCACTGATTTTCATCCAATCAGATTATAATAATCAAATCTGATGGTCAATTGGCTGCCAAGTTGCCTGATGTATGGCCACCTCTAGAAATTCACTAAGGCTGGTTTCACACCAGGACGTTGCGTTTTAGGGGACGTTATGGTCGCATAACGTGCCCCTAACGCAACGCCTGGTGCTCCCTGCTTTGGACGTCAGAGTGAGCCGCGTTGTGCAGCTCACTCTGGCGTCCGTGATGCGTACTCTTGTGCGCATGCGGCATCACGTGGTCCCGCCGGCCAATCGCCGCACAGAGCGGCCGCTCCAGGAAGTAAACACTGCACGTCACTGAGTGCAGTGAATATTAATTAGCCATGTGCCTGGCCGCTCTCTGCTCCTCCCCAACGTTACTGAGCATGTGCAAGCAGTCTAACGCGGCTCTGCCGCTTAGAAAGTACTGCATGCAGTACGTTGTCTGGTGGCGCAGCGTTACAATGTAACGCAACGTGGGCACTGTGAACAGCCTATTGATTTTTCATTGCTGTGCGGTGGGCTGCGTTACAGGCTGCTCTAACGTGCGCCTGTAACGTCCCACTGTGAAACCAGCCTTAATGAACTGTTTTGCCTAGCTGTGATAAAAAGAACGCTGAGCTAAAAAACAGGCCCAGAGAAGAGTCAGATTTAAAATAACTATTGCAAATGGTATCTGAATGATTCTTCCACTGATTTTCATTGTAAATAAACTAGGTATAATAAAGTTGGGAATAAACAACAGGAAATAAGATTTGTACAGATCGCTAGAGTAGAACTGGAGTCCAAAGGTCTATTTGATAACACAAAACGGAAACATGCTTGTTATAAAATGATATTTATAGCCATTAAGGCTAGGCTGTGTATGCTGGATGATAAAAGCAAGCGCTCTCATTTACCCATCTTCCAGGATGCAGCTGTGAACACCAGAAGCATCCGGTACTGCTGCCTCTATATAGACTTGTGTTTCCCAAACCTCAAATCAAGAAATTGCTAGAAATGAAGTAAACCAGAAGCTTAGGCCTTGTTTATACTGAATGTGATTTTGTATGTTTTTCCGCAATACAAAGAACCAGAATATAGAGGGATATGGAGGCTGACATATGTATTTCCTTTTAAACAAAGGAAATTGCCTGGCTATATGTTGATCCAGTGTCTCCAATACATTTAGCAATAGACCCTGAACAAGCATGCAGAGCAGATGTTTGTCTGACTAGATTAGATGTATGCTTGTTTCAGGCGTGTGACTCGCACACAATTGCAGCCAAATAGATCAGCAGAGTGCCAGTCAATTGGTTATTGTTTAAAAGGAAACAACTATGGCAGCCTCCGTAGCATACATGCAAAAACAGCGCCATTAAATTTTGGGCACAGGGCAAAGCCAAAAAATGACCCACCCTGCTCCAGCCAAACTATTCTCCCTCCAGGCTGCCATGGACTCAGGGGGAAGACGTAATTCAGCTGTCAGCCAGGGATGTGGAGGCAGAGTTGGATTTGGAGCAATTTTGGGTACCTGGAGTCTGAGTTGGAGTCGGAGGTTTCGTAAAGGGGGGAGTCGGGAGTCGGATGATTTTTGTACCAAATCCACAGCCCTGGCAAATATTGGACTAAGGAGTCGGAGCAAATTTGGGTACCTGGAGTCGGAGTTGGTGGTTTCATAAACGGAGGAGTCGGATGATTTTTGTACCGACTCCACAGCCCTGCTGTCAGCTATTGCGAATTATGGTGGTTTTATAGTAATTTGGGCTACTTCTTTTGCTATAGCCATAATTCACATCCTATCCATCCTACAGCCTATGGCCGTGCATGGTGAGCCCAAATTTCCCTGCACCATTTTGCACTGTCTCGGCCTTGCATATCTCAGTTCAGGGGTACTTTAAAGTGGACCTGAACTCTTGCACAGGACAGAAGGAAAACAGAGAATTGCACCCTGTATATATTTAGAGAGTTTAGCCTGTCTAATTCCCCCTCATTTGTGTCTAATCACAAATTGTAATTTGATCTCTCCCTGTGCCAATGGCAGAGAAGTAAGATAAGCTCAGTTAAAAGCACAGGATGTTAACCTTATGTCTGCTTCCATGAAAGCAGGAAGTAGACACTGCAGCTTTATTGCTTGGATTTCCATCAGCTTTAACAAAGAAATGTTTTTCTTTAGAAGATTATTATGCTGTTTTACGTATATCTTTTAGAGCAGAGAGGATGTTCTGAGTTCAGGTCCACTTTCGAAGTTCAGGTCTGCTTTAAGCCATGGGTTCATTCTCCCCTTATATGTTTGATGTTTGCCTTTTTCTACCCAGGATTTACATTTTGTATTCAAATGTATTATTTGACTGCGCACACCTTTACATTTCTGGAAACGTGCACAAAAATGACCTTTACTGTAAATGAACCCTTTAAATGTATACAATACTGTGACCATATCTCTAAAGCATCATAATAAGCGATTGTAAAACTAAAGCGGTCACACAATTCTCAGGCAACCTCCCCACATCCACCTGGAACTGGACACGCTGGCAGCCTAATCATTGTTTTTCTCTTACAATTACAACTACCGGATTGTCCTTTTAACTCTAAAGGTGCCCATACATGTAGTGCTGTATGGACAGATTCCACCAACAGAGCTCTTCCTGATTGAAGCTCATCAGCTTTTTCAAGAATGTATACAATCCTGTCCCGTAACAAAGCACTCAGCTTTCAATGAATACTTACAATCCTGCCCCCATTCCTTTAAGCTGGTAAAACTGGACCTATTTTCAAGCACCTTGTGTGATTGTTACAAAATGTAATTATTTGCATGCTTCTGAAGAAAAATGGCTCGATGCAACACCAGAGGATTAGGGCCGAATACACGTTAAATGCATGTCGCCCGGCACAGATCTGTACCCGAGGCTGACAGACAAGTCACTAGCGTGTAGGCCAGCGACGTGGTCTGCTTCTCTGCGGGAGTGGGGGAAGCGGGACCAATGTCATGCAGTGGCAAGGTAAGGGTGGCGGTAATGCTCTTGGCTGCCCATCGGCTGAAGCGATCTGCTACTTTGGATTGCTGGATTAGTGGCGAGAGGGGTTGAGGGCTGCCATATACATGCTGGATTCTCAGCAGAGGAGGTCATTATCGGCCACCTCCATCCAAAATGTGTTTGGGGCTGTACAGCACGTTAGTACAGAGTATATTTAGCACAGACAAGTCAATGCTACCAGGGCTGTGGAGTCGGTACAAAAATCATCCAACTCCGACTCCTCAGTTTATTAAACCACCAACTTTGACCACCAGTACCCAAAATAGCTCTGAATCCGACTCCTTAGTCTTATACTTACCAGGGCTGTAGATTCGGTACAAAAATCATCCGACTCCTCAGTTTATGAAACCTCCGACTTCAGGTACCCAAAATGGCTCAGACGCCGACTCCTCGACTCCAACTCCACAGCCCTGAATGCTACACAACCAATTCTGTAAAGGTGACCATACAATGGCAGACAACTGCCCAACGCGCTCAAAAGATCTGGCCACACACTGCAAATAGATTTTGAATAGCTTGTTTTCAGTGACTCGGTAGGATTTACTCACATCCCCAGCAGGGATAGGGAGAATAGGACCCACGGGGGAGTGCCTAGGTGGACAGGTTAGTGAGCTCTGCGTATCAAAACGGGGACCCAGGAATTACATGGGAAGACATGGAGGGCCACCAGCCAGCAGCCCATGTACCACCACACCCCAGCTCTTTCTGTCTACAGCACCCGTGTCAAACTCCAGGCCTGGAGGGCCAGATCCATGCCAGTGTTTAGGAGAGACTGAGAAGGAGAGGAATGTGTTCTACCTGATGGGCCACACCTTTCCTGATTCAGACACATCAATTAATCTGAGCTGTGTCAAAAATGTGTGAGGACCTCGGCCCTTGAAGGACCGGTTTGACATCCCTGGTCTAGAGCAATTGATAATTTTGATCGATTTCCACCAGAAATCAATAGAAATTAGGATCAGGTGGCCATGTTGGTGCATTGATCTACCGCAGATTTGATCGCAGTGATTGAATCTGCCAGGGAAATTATTTCCTGTCTGCTATGAAACTTTTTGGGGAAACTAGCTGGAAACCATGGCAACAGTATACACTGTGGTGTAAAAGATACCCCGAATTCTACTCTCCTTTTGTGTCATTGCTCCAAGTCTGCACACAACAAGTAACTTATATTGCTTCCTATTGCTCTGCTGTGTTAAGTGAGATGAAACCCCCACTACTACTGTTCTGCAAATATTCCTGGGTACAGTAAATGTAAAATAACCCCCCTCCCACACACTTTTTTCCTAACATTAATATAAGTATTATAGGTACCTGATGTACCCTGCTCTTGCTGCTGGGAAAGCATAAGCTCTCTGCCCCGTCTCCTCCCTGGTACTGACATATCACCGTGGCAATGGCTGTTGAGTCACTGGTAAATGGATGGAACTGCCCCAACTCCACTCCAGTTTTATTTTCCTGCATAACTGCAGAATAGCTCTGTCCCTAAGCACACCTCTGGTCCACAGGGCTGCACTAGAGAAAGCTAGGCGCTAGTCTACTTGAGGTGACCTAGCAGGAAACCTCATAAATATATTTTACTGACCTGATTAGCTGTGGTTTTGACAGTCCTCCAATGACAGCGCCCTCTAGAACTTTTAGGTTTTGAATAGGTTATAACAAAAACTACGCCCACACTATTCGGCCAATTACAACGCTTGAAGTTGTAGAGGGTGCTGTGATTGGAGAACCATTCCCTATGAGGTTTCCTGGTGGGTCACAAGTAGACAGGTGCTAAAAGCTGTGTCTGAATAGACATTCAGTGGAAAATCCCCAATGATTATTACTACCAAGCTTCACCTTCTGCTAGTCAATGTGAAGTCAGCAGAGCAAGGAAACCAAGCTTCTCTGGAGCAGTCCTGAGCCATTGACCACAAGCCACATTTGTATTCCAACACAGCTCTACAACTTGCTGAGATGCCCTGGAGTTTCATAGCAGGTAATAGGTTACAAATATTGAAAGCAAATTCGCTACCAGGATTTAAATGGACGTTAAAGAAAAATATTCCACAGAGCCAGTGCTAGATGATGTAGCACTCACCATCTGCATCAATTCCTGCCCATTTGTCCACAGCCTGAGGCCTCCTCTGTGCTGACCTAACAGCCCCCTCCCCAACACACTCATCTCATCACTGTTTAATAAATGCAAATAATTCTGGGATGATACTGTATTATTCAAATTGTGTATGCAAATTTACAGTGAACTGTTACCTAAGGGATTGAGACCCAACTGTGCTTGTGTACGCTCCTCCAGGCCCCTTCAATTCCCTATGCAAACAGGTTTGAGATGTACTGCATATGTGTCAACACACTACCAGGCAACGCTTTACAGGCTGACCAATCAAGACTGTTGCAAGGATAACTTAAAGGGGAACTGAAGTAAGAGGTATACGGAGGCTGCCATATTTATTTCCTTTTAATCAATACCAGTTGCCTGGCCACCCTGTTGGTCTATTTCTCTGCAGTAGTATCTGAATAACACCAGAAACAAGCATGCAGCTAGTCTTGTCAGATCTGACTTTAAAGTTTGAAACACCTGATCTGCTGCATGCTTGTTCAGGGGCTATGGCTAATGGTATTAGAGGCAGAGGATCAGCAAGGCTGCCAGGCAACTGGTATTGCTTAAAAGGAAATAAACATGGCAGCCTCCACATACCTCTCTCTTCAGTTCCCCTTGAAGCAAAAAAGTGCAGCAGTTACTTATAATAGAGTTGTTGTTTTTTTTTAAATTCTATATGACATTTATGTTAAAGATCAATGCCACATCCATACCTATAGCATAGCTTTTAATTGAAACTCTGTCTAGTTCGCAAGCGGTTAGATCATTAGGGGCTGTGAAGAATGTCTGACCTTATGAGGTCACATTATGTACTTTATTATCTAAATAAAACTCCTTTTTATAACAAAGATACATGCTCTGTAATTACCTGATCAAGTCATGTCAAAATTTCAAATCAAAGGGTTTAAACCGTGCTATTATTGATGGTATAACTATAGTAATAAAGGTAGGGGACAGTAAAGATTTTCAATGAATAACTGAACCTACCCTTTTGAGTCTTTTGTATATACTGAAGAACTGTAAAAAAATACCGTACCTTGTCTTTCTCCTCCCATTCAACTGTGCACATAGCCCTTCCCCTTGTACTGGATTACAGGCTTTCCTCAGACCAGACTGCTCTCCTTTACAAGCTGCAGGCATGCTGGCAAAAGAGAACAACGGAAGAAACCTCTTCAGGTATGCATGGGAGCAGTCAGGAAAGAAAAGGAAGAGCATCCTTGGTCTTGCTTAAAGCTGGACTTGATTCGTTGGGCGACAGAAACAGGATGCCATCCACGTAATCACGTTAGCGGAATTTCCCTAGGTTTCCTGCTGGGTCCCCTAAAGTAGACTAGTTACTAGTCTACTTTAGTGGACCCAGCAGGAAACCTTATAGGGAAAATCTTGTGGACAGCACCCTCTCAAACTGCTAGGTTTCCGATAGGTTGTAGTAAACTACACCCACACTATTCAGCCAATCACAACGCTTTGTGCTGTAAGAGGCGATGATTAGAGAACTGTACCCTACGAGGATTCCTGCTGGGTCCCCTAAAGTAGATTAGCGCTGATTATCTCCATATTTTTTTCATCTCTTCCATTGAGCCTGGTACCCATATGCAGCAAACCTAAGAATGTTATGCTGATGGTTTGCATGCCTGATACTCAAGCACTGTAGCCCTAATAATAGGTTATAATAATTCCTTTTTTTGTATAGCGCTTTTCTCCTGTCGGACTCAAAGCGCTTATGAGGCAGCCACTAGAGCGCCATCAGTAGGCAGTAGCAGGTTAGGGAGTCTCGCCCAAAGAACTCCTTACTGAATAGGTGCTGGCTTACTGAACAGGCACAGCCAAGATTCGAACCCAGGTCTCCTATGCCAGAGCCCTTAACCATTACACTATCCAGAATTATACCTGCCACCCATGCACAGCAATCTTGATAGCAGAATGTCATGGATATCTGCATGCCCAGTAACGGGATTTAGTGGTAATCTGCATAATGTGCAGAAGCTCCTGCAAGAGGTTATGCTGATGATAGGCGTACCTGGCACCCATGTACAACAGCCCTGATAACTATACTGGAGTTCTACATGCCTGATAACCATGCACAGCAACCCTAGTTACAGGATATAGTGGTTATCTGCATGCCTGGCCCCGATGTTACAGATGCCCTAGGAATAGGATATAATGATAATCTGCATGCCTGGCACCCATGCTACAGCAACCCTAGGAATAGGATATAATGATGATCTGCATGCCTGGCACCCATATTACAGCAGCCCTAGTAAAAGGATATAATGATGATCTGTATGCCTAGTAATAGGATAGAATGATGATCTGCATGTCTGGCCCCGATGTTACAGCAGCCCTAGGAATAGGATATAATGATAATCTGCATGCCTGGCACCCATATTACAGCAACCCTAGTAATAGGATATAATGATAATCTGCATGCCTGGCACCTATATTACAGCAGCCCTAGTAAAAGGATATAATGATGATCTGTATGCCTAGTAATAGGATATGATGATGATCTGCATGTCTGGCCCCGTTACAGCAGCCCTAGGAATAGGATATAATGATGATCTGCATGTCTGGCACCCATGCTACAGCAACCCTAGTAATAGGATATGATGATGATCTGCATGCCTGTCCCCGATGTTACAGATACCCTAGGAATAGGATATAATGATAATCTGCATGCCTGGCACCCATGCTACAGCAACCCTAGTAATAGGATATAATGATGATCTGCATGCCTAGCACCCATATTACAGCAGCCCTAGTGATAGGATATAATGATGATCTGCATGTCTGGCACCCATGTTACAGCAACCCTAGTAATAGGATATAATGATGATCTGCATGTATGGCATTTATGTTACAGCAGCCCTAGTAATAGGATATAATGATGATCTGCATGTCTGGCACCCATATTACAGCAACCCTAGTAATAGGATATGATAATCTGCATGCCTGGCACCCATATTACAGCAACCCTAGTAATAGGATATAATGATAATCTGCATGTCTGGCATTTGTTACAGCAGCCCTAGTAATAGGATATAATGATGATCTGCATGTATGGCATTTATGTTACAGCAGCCCTAGTAAAAGGATATCATGATCTGCATGTCAGGCACCCATGCTACAGCAGCTCTAGTAATAGGATATAATGATGATCTGCATGCCTGGCACCCATGTTACAGCAGCCCTAGTAATAGGATAACGATCTGCATGCCTGGCACCCATGCTACAGCAGCCCTAGTAATAGGATATAATGATGATCTGCATGCCTGGCACCCATGTTACAGCAACCCTAGTAATAGGATATAATGATGATCTGCATGCCTAGTACCCATGTTACAGCAGCCCTAGTAATAGGATATAATGATGATCTGCGTGTATGGCATTTATGTTACAGCAGCCCTCGTAATAGGTTATAATGATCTGCATGTATGGCATTTATGTTACAGCAGCCTTAGTAATAGGTTATAATGATCTGCATGTCTGACACCCATGTTACAGCAGCCCTAGTAATAGGATATAATGATGATCTGCATGTCTGGCAATTATGTTACAGCAGCCCTAGTAATAGGATATAATGATCTGCATGCCTGGCCATCTCTTCACCTGTGCATGGAGCCCATCCATGTACAGCAGCCCCAGCAGGGAGTGCAAATCTGAATGCCTGTCCATCTACACATCAGAACAAGGCAGCCTGCACGCTGCATGGAACTGACTGTCTCAGCATTCCCAGTCCAGCACGGGGTAGAGGACGTCAGCCGGTGCAGGAAGCAGCAGAGGCCTGCAGCCACCACTCAGCAGTCGTGTCACCCGGCATGATGGACACAAAAGGGCCTCCCCGCACCGCAGCACCTACCCGCAGGACATGATATCCCTCCGTGCCTCCTCCGGGGATCTCCACACTCTGCGCACCCCCCATGTCGCCCCCTTAGGCGGTGACACTTCCCGCTCCCGGTCCCGCTGACACAGCTTACTGCAGCGGCAGCTAGTTACGTGGCACACAGGCCGACCCGGGGGATGCTGGGAGCGCAGCCAATACAGCTGCACACTCCCGTCACAGCGGCATCTACCGGGCGCCACGGGTACTGCAGCAGTCAGGGAACAGGTTACACCCCCAGGTACACTGCTGTATCTGCCATCAGCCCAATGAGCCCATCATGGGTGTGTGAAGCCAGCAGCAGGGAGTGAAATGAGAACAAACGCAATTGTTCATATTAGGCAGGGGTCACACTTGTCTTTCAGTTTCTACACTTTTCAGAAAACTGAAAGACAAATGTGACCTCTACCTTACAACAGCTAATGTAATTTATAGAGAAAACTGACAAATTGCGCAAGATGTCAGTTTTTTTTTTCTGCGTGCGAAATCTACATTCAAGTGTGACCTAGCTCATTGATTAACATGAGTTCTCAGTTGAAAACAGTTTTTCTGTGCAGAAAACGCGCACGAAAGCCGACAAGTGTGACCCCTGCCTTAACCAAGAGAAGTTATTGCGTTCGGCTCGCGTGTCCGTCCACGTTGGGCTGTTTTTGAGGCGTCTCTCTTTTCCTATTCCCGGCGCTTGGGTGGGCGAATCGTTTTTGTGCTTAGTGGTTTTCGAAGCGTTTTTTTCAGAGCGGTTTTGTAATTCACTCCCTGACGCAAGTCAGAAAGTAAACTCTTTGACCCAGAAAAGAAAAAATACAATATATTTATTCTTAAAAACGCAATCGCTACACAAAGCGGTTTTGTGAGCGTTTTGCATTTCTCCTATACTTTCCATTGAGGGAACCGCCTTAAAAATCGTCCATGCACCGCTTTACTGAACGGACAGCACACAACCCACGCTGATATGAACCTTCTCATAGACATTCATTGCATAAGCGTTAGGTGGGCGATTTTAAAAATCGCCCGCGTGTAAAAAGTTTAAAAAAAACGAAAACTTCTGCAGTGTGAACTTAACCACTTCACCACTGAGGAGTTTTACACCTTGACCACCAGAGCAATTTTCACCTTTCAGCACTCCTTTCATTCATTCGTCTATAACTTTATTATTACTTATCACAATGAAATGAACTATATCTTGTTTTTTCCGCCACCAATTAGGCTTTCTTTAGGTGGGACATTATGCCAAGAATTATTTTATTCTAAATGTGTTTTAATGGGAAAATAGGAAAAAATGTGGGAACATTTTTTTATTATTTTTCAGTTTTTGGCCTTTATAGTTTTTAAATCATGCATGCTACTGTAATTAAAACCCATGAAATTTATATGCCCCTTTGTCCCGGTTATAAAACCGTTTAAATTATGTCCCTATCACAATGTTTGGCGCCAATATTTTAATTGGAAATAAAGGTGCATTTTTTTCAGTTTTGCGTCCATCCCTAATTACAAGCCCATAGTTTATAAAGTAACAGTGTTAGGCCCGGTTCACATTAGCGGTTGTTTGCCAAACGGACCGGATGACCTGACCGGATCCGGACCGGATCCGGATCGGAACCGTACGGTTCTGATCCGGATCCGATCCGGATCCGGTCAGGTTGCATCAGGTGGTAATCAGGATGCGATCCGGATCCGTTTGGCAAAGTTAACGTAAAAAAAAAAAAAAAATGTTGGGGTCTGGGAGGTCAGCAGAAGGGGGACCTGTGGAATCAGGCCCTCTGCTGTTTAGCACTCACCTCCACCTCCGACATGCTGCCAACATCCTGCCAACACCTCCAGCTCGTGCTGCTCCACTCCAAAATGCTTGCCCATGTGTCCCCAGCCAATATCGCTGCAAAAATCCGCATAGGAAGTGGGGTAGAACATCCGGATTTCTCAGCCAGTGTGTTGTGCGGCCTCCGGTTCCCATTTGTTTGTATTGGCCGGATGGTGCAGTCCGGCTCCGCCCCGGATACGGCTGCCGGAGGGGCCGGATGAAAAAATAGCGCATGTTGGAACGGAGGCCGGAGTCCGGATCCGGCCCGGATCCGGTCCGGCTCCGGTTCTGCAGAACGGACCCATGTGAACGGACGCATAGGCTTTAATTGCTATGCCGTGCGTCCGTTCCGTCCGTTCTGCAGGCGGTGCGGCTCCGGCACGGCGATTCCGGAGGGCCACCGCAAGTGTGAACCGGGCCTTATACCCTCTTGACATAAATATTTAAAAGTTCAGTCCCTAAGGTAACTATTTATGTATTTTTTTTTTCATTGTAATTTTTTTTTTTTTTAATTACAAAAAAAAAAATTGGGGGAGTGTGGGAGGTAAGGAGTTAATTTTTAGTGTAAAACTCATTTATTTGTATGTGAAAAATGCTTTAGGGTGTAGTTTTACTATTTGGCCACAAGATGGCAACAGTAACTTTTTGTTTAATGCGACCTGCAAGCGTCCGGAAGTACTAGGAGGCTGAGAACGTTTTTT
This sequence comes from Hyperolius riggenbachi, assembly GCF_040937935.1. Lineage (NCBI taxonomy): Eukaryota > Metazoa > Chordata > Amphibia > Anura > Hyperoliidae > Hyperolius > Hyperolius riggenbachi. Next base: position 254,672,569 of record NC_090652.1, read on the forward strand.
TTTTCACAATGATCGTGCTGCTTATCGGATAAGCAGCAGATCATTGCGGGGCTTAGATCAACGAACGGGAATGGATTTTCCTGTTCATTGATCTACGGGCGAGCGGCCGGCGGTGTGTTTACTAGCGGGAGTGCGCGCTAGAGCTAGCGGGAGTGCGTGCAGCGGCGGGAGCGCGGAAAGTACGCATTTCTCCGTCCCTGGGGGTGAAAGGATGGAAATAGGGACAGAGAAATGCGTACGCGTGGGGGTAAAGTGTTTAAGCAATGTGCTTTTTTATTTTCTGTTTAAACTATAAGTGGTGTTCAGGAGATTTTTCTAAAGTAAGTATAAAAAAGCAGTTTTTTTATTGTACCAGTCATAAATATAATTTACATGTTCAAAATGTATACCCTGTACTAGGAATCCGAAACATGATTGCCACAAAAAGGCAGAGAAGGATCATCCACAAGGTGATCTAGGCAGGTGCCCGGAGCCTAGTGGGTGTCAAGGGTTCTAGCTGCCACCTTCTTTGACCCATGATTGTCCGACTGCAGCTCGCGAGAAAGACTATCATGGGAAGCCAAAACTACAATTTTGCCTTGGGCCCTATTTCATGTTAATAAGGAATTGTAGTGAAAATAGCATAATGAAAAAATTTGCTTATTGTTTACAATATTCATTTTTAGATTATTTAGTCAGTGGTTGCCCATTGTAAAATCTTCCCTAAATCTGATTTACATTCTGAACTTTATCTCTTCTGCTTATGACATTTTTTGTTCTACCAGCTGATTTGTACAGAATGTTCGTTACTGAAAGTTCTATGCACAGAGGGAGATACTGCGAGATTGGCAGTTGGAAAAAGCTGTTATTTCCCACAATGCAATGAGGTTCACAGTCAGCAAACTGTCAGGACCTTGGTTCTGAATCCACACTGGGGTCTCACCACAATATCAGCCACACAGATCTTCCTGACGATTTATTTGGAAAAAGGTAACGATTTTTCGTGGAAAAGGGTTATCAGATACTGACGGGGATGCAGTTCAATCGAGGTTAAAATTCCTTTTTAAAGTGTACCAGAGATGATGCATACTTATCATTTTATACATACCTGTGGCTTCTCCCAGCCCCATGTGCATGGATCGCTCCCACGCCGTCCTCCGCTGCCTGCAGCTCCGGTACCAGGTCCCCTTAGTTTGGCCAGTCGCAGCCAGTCCGCACAAGAGGAAGTGTGCTCTTACGTATTTCTCCAGCGGCCACCTGGAGAGATACGTAAAGAGTGCACTTCCTCTTGCGCAGACTGGCTGAGACTGGAGGAAATGACAGGACCCAGTAACGGAGCAAAGGAAGACGGAGGCGCAGGAACGATCTGTGCGCATGGGGCTGAAGGAAGACCCAGGTTTGTGTAAAACGCTAAGTATGCGTCGTCTCTGATTTCCTGTAAACAACATCCAAGACCATAAAAAAACCGATATGTGAGGCTCCCTGCACACTGCAAATCCGTTTTGCAATTCCGATTTCGTTTCCGATTCCGATTTGCAATTCCGATTTTCAAGGAATGCAATCAACACAAAAACGGAGGAAAAAAACGCAGCATGCAGTAACGTTTAAAAGTCAGAATCGGATGTAAAAACTGATTAAAAATCGGAATCGCATGCAGTGTGCAGGGAGCCTAAGGCCTCTTGCACACTACATGAGATTCCGATTTGCAATTGTTACTGCGTGCTGTGTTTTTTCTGCGTCTTTCTTTTGATAGCTCTCAGGGCAAATCGGATTTGCAGTGTGCAGGGGGTCTGCTGGAGTACATACTTTTGTTACTAATGGCATCCTTTGACAGACAGTGTACTCCATCGTCCAGGAGGCACAAGCGCTAATTGGCCCTTTCTGCAGAAGCCCCATATGGTGTCCTGGATCAGCCAAATGGGCATATGCACAAAAGTTGCAAACTACAATTCTACTGTTACACTGACAAGGTAGAGCACATTGTGCAATCAGTGCAACTCGTTACCTAGGTAATGAGAGCATTGTTGCTACACAAGTAACCTAGGTAACACTGGTCACATTAATTGAACAATGCCCACTACCTTGTCGGCATTAGTAATGGTAAAATTGCTGTGCGCTCGCTTCACAAGGCTACTTTTCTGAACCTCTGTGCATATGCCACCAAGTGTCAGTTAATCTCCAGCTGCTGATGACCAGAGATGGCCTAAACCGTTCACCGGGCGAATCTCTCTGTGCTATGTACTACTTCTGGGTCGCTATGACCCAGAGTAGTACGCCTGCGCTGGCCCGGCGGTGCGCGTCTTTGATCGCGCACGTGTTGGCGGGCACTCTCTGCGCATGAGCGTGACGTCACTCATAACGTCACGCACATGCGCAGAAAGTGCCCGGCAACAGGAGCGCGATCTAGGACGCGCACCGAAGTAGTACATACGTACTTAAGAAGTAGTACATAGCACAGAGAGACAGAGATGTTCACCACATCTCTACTGGTGACTTGAAGGGAACCTGAACCAAGTAAAATTATTTAAAACAAACACATGATGTACCTGAAAATGAATATTACATCCTCACCTCAACATCAGTTCCTCTCAGAAGCTTACCATTTTCTTCTAACAACAATTCCTTCTATTTCTGACTAGATCTAGGCACAACTGAAAGCTTTAGGACCCTTTTCCATTATGTCAGTTGCTGTCAGTTATAACTGAAAGGACAACTGATGTGCAAAGTAATATCCATGTTTCTCTATGGCTCAAGTAAGTGATATTACAATTTAACAGAGTGCTGACCCAGAAGCTGTTACGGAGGATCCATCTAAAAATGGCGCCTGCGAATAATGGCGCACGATGTTGCCACTAATCCGTTTGTCACATATCGCTATTTAGCGTTAAAGCCTTATCGTTATTTAGCGTTAAAGCCTTATCGTTATTTAGCATTAACACACAGAACCCTCTCTGTACCTATCCCTAACCCCTAAACCCCCCCTGGTGGTGCCTAACCCTAACCACCCCCCTGGTGGTGCCTAACCCTAAGACCCCCCTGGTGGTGCCTAACCCTAACCACCCCCCTGGTGGTGCCTAACCCTAACCACCCCCCTGGAGGTGCCTAACCCTAACCACCCCCCTGGAGGTGCCTAACCCTGAGCACCCCCCTGGTGGTGCTTAACCCTAACCACCCCCCTGGTTGTGCCTAACCCTAAGACCCCCCTGGTGGTGCCTAACCCTAACAGCCCCCTGGTGGTGCTTAACCCTAAGACCCCCCCTGGTGGTGCCTAACCCTAACACCCCCTGGTGGTGCTTAACCCTAACCACCCCCCTGGAGGTGCCTATCCCTAAGCACCCCCTGCTAGAGCCTAACCCTAAATCTCCCCTGGTGGTTCCTAACCCTAATCTTGACAGTGTTACATTAAATCCATTCACCGTTTTGCAGTTAAATAACTTCCGCAGTTTGGCTTATGTAGGTTAGCTATTGATAAATAACGTTACTGTGCGCAATAACGTCTGCTGTTTGGCATATGAACGGCGCTATTGCTAAACAACGTTACTGTGTGCTGTTTTTCTTCTTTTTTCCCTGTGCTCCATTATTGTACAGTACTAACGATAAATAGCAATAAGCATGTCTTTTTAATGCAGCGCCCTTTTTATGCATAGGCGCTGTGCGCCATTATTCACTGATCCAGTTACGGATTCATAACAATTTTTATAATAGAGGTGTAACGATTGGTGTCAGCAAAACAGATTTTCTGATTATTGGTGATCTGCAGTATCACCAATAATACAGATGCTATACCTGATTATGTGGTGATCTGCAGAATCACCAACAATGCTAGTATAGCCAGACACAGGGCAACCAATGTGGGATAGTGTTTGGTGCAACAGTAATGAGTAAGAGGAGATCTCCCGAGGAGCAGGTGACTCAGACAGTACTGTAGCCAATGATCACCTGAGGAGCAGGTGATTCAGACTGTACTGCATCCAGTGGACACCTGAGGAGCAGTTGTTACAGACAGTGCTGCAAGGAAGATCACCTGAGGAGCAGGCGATTAAGACTATACTGCAGCCAGTGGACACCTGAGGAGCAGGGACCACTGACTGTGCTGCAAAGGCTGATCACCTGAGGAGCAGGTGATTAAGACTATACTGCAGCTAGTGGACACCTAAGGAGCAGGTGTTAGCTACTATAGACCCCTCACCAGTGGCTAGGCTCACCGGTGAGGACAGGAAGGTCAGACAAGCAGAGTAGGCAACATACGGACAGATAAAGTACAAAGACAGAAGGCTGATTCAATGTCACGTTCAGGCAGAGTCGGCAACAGGAATCAGATGGGCAGAGGTACAGAGTCGACAAGCAGGAGAATAGTCAAAGGAAGCAGAAGGTCATAACAGATAATACAATGCAATTAGTACTTTAAGCTTTCAACAGAATCTGGCTGAGTGTGGATCCCCAGCTCCAGCTGGTTCTAGCACACTTTGGGATCTGACTAGGGTCTGAGCGCTAACACGTTAGCATTCGCAACAGCAGACACGGGGCAACTGACAGACTAGTACTATATATACAGAGATGCCCCGCAGCGCCTCCCCCATCACTCAGCCAATCCAAAGTACCATTGGAGTCAGCTGACTTGGCAGATCAGCTGACTCCCCTTCTATTCGCATAAAGGTCCTGTTGCCTGGCGTAGCCCTCAATCTATGTGCAATAGAAGGACCAGGCAGAGCAGCAGCATGTAACTGCGCGGCAGAGGCCGCCTGCCATAGGCGGACTGGCCTGGGGGGATGGGGGGCAGTTTCCCCCCGGGCCGCCTCCTGCCTCTGTGTTTTGGGCCGCTGGCTGGATGTCTGGCAAAAGAGGAAAGGGACGACTTATTTCCTCTTTAAAAAAGGTCCCCTCCTGCGCCCTGTTCAGTAGATAGGCTGCAGTGATTAGTCTCACCAGCGGCTGGCCCGAGAGAAGATCAGCTGAGCGGCCAGTGTGACGAGTACTGCAGGCAATACACATCACTGCTCTTCTCCTGCTACTGCTAGATGTGGCGCCCCGCCCCCTGTCTTAGCGGCGATTTTAAAGTGTGTCATCAGTGAATTCAGAGGTGAATGAAGAGAGAGCAGCGGGGAGCATCTCTAAAACACATATAGAAGGCAGCGGTGACAGGACAGTGTAAGTTGCAAACTCGGGAGATTAGATTGATTGCCAGCCTGACCTTCTGACCTCCCTTATCTTTTGTTTTGTCCAAGTGTGTGTCTCTTCTTCCCAGGCCCCCCTCCTCCCCTGCTATCTCCTCTCTCCCAAATGTTATGGCTTGTTTCATCAGCATGTCCTTCCCGAATGGGACAGAGATGGCTGCAGTCCTGTGTGATCTCTGCTGTAACTGTTTCTCTTTTCCTCATGCTCTCTGTCTTCTTCTGTCTCCCTCACCATGCCCCCCATCTTTTTTACGTACTCCATTTCTCTTTCCCACATTCCTGTCCCTCTTGTCTAATTTTCATATATCTGTCCCTCTCTCCCACAAAATCTCTATTATACACACGCATCCACCCACCCCTGGCATCTTCCACAGCACATTACAGAGTACATAATCATGACACTGTTCTCATAGGAGCTCACAATCTAATCCTACCCTAGTCATAGTCTAATGTCCTACCATATTATTATTATGTATTTATATAGCACTGACATCTTCTGCAGCACATTATAGAGTACATAGTCATGTCACTGACTGTCCTCAGAGGAGCTCACACTCTAATCCTACCCTAGTCATAGTCTAATGTCCTACCATATTATTATTATGTATTTATATAGCACTGACATCTTCTGCAGCACATTACAGAGTACATAGTTATGTCACTGACTGTCCTCACAGGAGCTCACAATCTAATCCTACCTACCTTTCCTAAAGGTGCGTAGACACGCACTACTTCCGCCAACGACGGGTCCCCCAGACCCTCCCGCTGGGTGGAAGTTCTGCCGACAGTAGCACGTGTGTACACACTGTCGGCAGACTGATAAGGCTGTTTCTGAACGATCCGCTCAGAGGATCGTTCAGAAACGGCCTTATCAGTCTGCCGACAGCGCGTACGCACGTGCTACTGTCGGCAGAACTTGCGCCCAACAGGACGGTCTGGAGGAACCATCGTTGGCAGAAGTAGTGCGTGTCTACGCACCTTAACAGGCGGTAACATATTTGCATATCCCATAATGTTTGTGAAAAGGTATTCTGAAATGAAGACGGTCTTGCTTGATAATCTGATCCTGCAATGTGAAGGACATTATACCTGAAATTGTTCTGTGAGGCCATCATGTCGGAACTTATTTTGTAGGCAACGTAATACTGTAGCTGCTGATTTTTTTTTTGCATGGTGGCCGCATGTACTGCATGGCATGTGGTTTATATCATATGGTTGGGTTCTATAGTGTGTGATTTTTGTTTTGCTTTTTTTTTTGGAAGGGGGGAGGTAACACAGGTTCCTTGCCTGGGGTGACAAAAAGGCTAGTAACAGCCCTGTTTCTTGGGAAGAGGTTTCTGCAGCAGCGGGCAGGGGCGTAGCAATAGGGGTTGCAGAGGTTGCGACCGCATCGGGGCCCTTGGGCCAGAGGGGTCCCAAAGGGCATTCCCTCAACTACAGTTTTAGCTCTCTATTGATCCTTTGCTCATAATAATCCCCTCTATAGATACTTTGAATAGTGGTAATCATTAACAAGCTATTTCCCATCCCCTTCTTGCACCTCTGACACTGTAGTTGCCATTGGCAGGTTTTGGTACGCCGTATCAGTTGTTATGTATAGAGTGCTTGGGGGGCCCCATTGTAAAACTTGCATCGGGGCCCACAGCTCCTTAGCTATGCCACTGGCAGTGGGACAATGTGTTCATACGACTACAGTGATTCCTTCAGCTACTGAGTGGTAATAACAGATAGGGCACCCTTGATATTTACTCACTTATAGTTTGTTAACCACGCTCTCCCCTCAGCCCATATAATTTTAATTTCTTCCTTCGTGGGGAGAAACAGTACAGATGGAGGACGATCTGGGATGAGGAGTCAAGCTTTATGGGGCCTATTGACAGGATAACGTAACTCAGATGCTGCAGATTTTTCAGCTGCACATTTTGTTTCACTGTATCTCACTATCTTAAAGGTGCTCTATGTAGGTAATCTACAGTATGTATTTGCATGTAATGCTGTGCTGCTTTACACTTAATACGTTTGCTCACAAAAAATATATGGCTTTGGGCTAGGACTGCCGGGAAAGGGCCTCTAGGTTGTGTTTCCCCCCAGGCCAAAAGGTCCCAGTCCTCCCCTGCCGCCTGCTGATACGCGGAGATAGCCGCCATGCCGCCTGCCTCTGTGGCGGTATCTCCGCTATCCATTACAGTACCCCCTTCCCTGAGGTGTGGACCCCAGACACTTCCTACCCGGCTTCTCAGGGTGTAACTCATGAAACTCTTTCTTTAAATCCTCAGCATGCATGCGACAATCCGGCACCCAAGTTCTCTCCTCCAGACCATACCCCTTCCAGTGGACCAGATATTGTACAGAATTCTGCACCAATTGAGAATCCAATATCTTCTCGATCTCATACTCAGGTTGGTCGTCAACCATCACGGGGGGGAGAGGAATCCACATGCACCGCAGGTTTCAACAGAGAAACATGGAATGATCTCACACCTCTCATGCTGGCTGGGAGATCAATCGCATATGTGACATCATTAATCTGTCTGGACACAGGGTATGGGCCTACAAATCTGGGTCCTAACTTAGGTGACGGTTGTTTCAACGCCAAATGCCGAGTAGATACCCACACCATGTCCCCTGGGGAAAACTTCCACTCTACAGACCGTCTCTTATCCGCCTGTTTCTTCTGAGTCTGGAAAGCCTTTCCCAAATTCCTCTTAACTAACACCCAAATCTCCTTTAATGCCCTTTGCCAATCCTCCAGGGCCGGGAACGGAGTAGATGCCACAGGCAATGGAGAAAACTTTGGAGATTTTCCCGATACCACCTGAAAAGGGGAAAATCCTGAAGAGGCACTCTTCAGGTTATTATGCGCAAATTCCGCGAACGGCAGGAACTTAACCCAATCTGACTGTGCATCTGCCACATAACACCTGAGGAATTGTTCAAGGGACTAGTTAACTCTTTCGGTCTGACCATTGGTCTGTGGGTGGTAGCCTGATTAAAACGAAAGGTCCATACCTAACTGATGGCAAAAGGCTCTCCAGAATTTCGACACAAACTGGACTCCCCTGTCTGACACCACATTCTCCGGAATGCCATGCAACCGGAAAACGTGCTGAATGAAGAGGTCAGCTAACTCCTGGGCCGAGGGGAGTCCTTTCAGAGGGACGAAATGAGCCATCTTACTGAACCTATCAACTACCACCCAAATGACCGTCTTGCCCTCAGACCTGGGGAGTTCTCCTACAAAGTCCATAGACAAATGAGTCTAGGGTTCATTTGGCACTGGTAAGGGTTGTAATGTACCCACTGGTGCCAGGCGAGAGGGCTTACTTCTAGCGCAAACTGAGCACTTTCTCACAAACTCTTACCAATCAAGTGCCAGCGAGGGCCACCATACACATCTGGCCAATAGATCCTGAGTTCGGGCAGCTCCGGGATGGCCAGCATTCTTATGGGAATGGAATAATTGTAAGAGTTGTAGGCGAAAAGGAAGTGGTACGAACATAATCCCCTCAGGCTTTCCTTCTGGAATGTCCTGTTGGTAAGGCCCCAGAGTAGCCGTCCAGTCCTCCCAGGTTTCAGTAGCTGCCAGCACCACTTTCTGAGGTAGGATGGTCTCAGGGGTTGAAGGCTGAACTGTCTCTGGCTCGAAACACCTAGATAGAGCATCTGCTTTGACATTCGTACTACCTGGTGTATACGTTATGATAAATCTGAACCTTGAAAAGAATAGGGACCAGCGGGCCTGTCGAGGACTAAGTCTTTTGGCCCCTTCTATGTACTCCAAGTTTTTATGATCTGTATAGACTGTGATGGTATGTTCTGCCCCTTCCAGCCAATGGCGCCACTCTTCAAAGGCTAACTTAATGCCCAAGAGCTCTTGATTGCCAATATCGTAGTTCCTCTCGGCAGGAGAGAACCTACAAGAAAAGAAGGCACATGGGTGTAGTTTGCCTTGCAGACCGGAGCGCTGAGACAGTACAGCCCCAACCCCAATTTCTGATGCATCGACCTCAACAATGAAGGGGAAGGTGACATCCACATGTCTCAGAATGGGAGCAGAACAGAACAATTTTTTCAATGTGGCAAAGGCGGACTGTGCCTCTGCCGACCAGTGGTAACTGTCAGCCCCCTTTCTGGTAAGATTGGTGAGGGGTGATACTACAGAGGAGAACCTCTTGATGAACTTTCTGTAGTAATTGGCAAAGCCAAGAAATCTTTGGAGTGCCTTCAATCCTACAGGTTGGGGCCACTCCAAAACAGCAGAGACTTTTTCTGGATCCATAGAGAGACCAGAAGTGGAGATAATATATCCCAAAAAAGGAACTGTAGTGACCTCGAAGAGGCACTTCTCTAGCTTTGCGTACAGCGAATTCTGTCTTAATTTCCTTAAAACAAACTTGACATGCTTACGATGTTCTGTTAAATTAGGAGAGAAAATCAGTATGTCGTCTAGATACACTAGCACAAATTTCCCCAGCACCTTCCTGAAAACTTCATTAATTAACTCCTGGAAGACGGCAGGGGCATTACACAACCCAAGGGCATAACCAGATACTCGTAATGCCCGTCGGGCGTGTTGAACGCCGTCTTCAATTTGTCACCGCCCCTAATGCGTACCAGGTTGTATGCCCCTCGCAGGTCTAATTTGGAGAAGATACTGGCATTGGTCACCTGAGCAAACAAATCGTCAATCAGAGGCAATGGATAACGATTTTTTACAGTGATCTTATTTAAACCTCGATAATCAATACAAGGTCTAATCCCACCGTCCTTTTTCTGTACAAAAAAGAACCCAGCCCCAGCTGGTGACCGGGAAGGACGGATAAAGCCCTTGGCCAAGTTTTCTTTAATGTATTCCTGCATCGCCAGTTTCTCGGGCCCTGACAGATTATAAAGATGACCTATAGGGGGCATACAACCAGATCTTAATTCTATGGGACAATCGAAACTCCGGTGGGGCGGGAGTTTATCTGCAGACTTTGGACAGAACACGTCAGCGAATTCTGCGTACTGTGCTGGCACCCCTTTGACATGAATCTTGGTGGCGCAAACAGCAACCCTCTCCAAACAATGATGATGACAATGGGTTGACCAGCTCTGTAGCTGACCTGAAGCCAAGTCAATCTGAGGGGAGTGGAGTTGCAACCATGGCATACCAAGAATAATAGTAGAGGTTGCCATTTGCAGTACAAAGAATTGTAATTTCTCTTTATGTAACACCCCAATATTACACAATAATAAGGGGGTCTGGGAAAGAGGCTGTCTACACTGTAACGGAGAGTCATCTACCGCTGTGACCAAAATCTGCCGGTCTAAAGGGAGTAAGGGAATCCCCAATTTTTTTAGAAAGTCATAGTCTATAAAATTGGCTGCAGAGCCGGAGTCCACAAAGGCTTCTGTGGGTGTGGTCTGACCTTCCCAGGTAATGGAACAAGGAAGGAGCAAACGATTATTGTTTGGAGGTAAAGACTGCTCGCCTAGGGTATTACCTCTGACTACACCTAGGCAGCAGCGTTTCCCGACTTCTTAGGGCAATTCTGGACAATGTGACCCTCCTCAGCACAGTATAGACAGAGTCTTTCTGACCTTCTGCGATTCTTTTCCACTTGCGTCAACCTAGAGTGTCCGATTTGCATCGGCTCGTCCGGAGGTGACGAGGGTGGAGAGAAGGCGTAGGAGACAGATCTTACAGCATTTCTGCCACGGGTCTGTTTCTGATAGCGTAAGCTGCGATCTACCCGTACTGCCAAAGAAATTGCCTCGTCTATGGATTTGGGCTAACATCCTAACATCAAATCAGAGACTACATCGGACAATCCTGACAGAAAACAGTCTAGCAATGCATATGTTCCCCATCTAGCTGACACAGCCCACTTCCTATACTCCGCAGCATAAACCTCCACCAGATTACGACCCTGCCCAAGGGTCTTTAGTTTCCTTTCAGCAGTGGTTGCAATATCCGGATCATCATATATAATGGCCATGGCCTTAAAAAATTCCTGAGCTGAGGATAATGCCTCATGCTCTGAATGAAGACTATATGCCCATGTTTGTGAATCTCCTGAAAAAAGGGTCTTTATAAATGTTACCCTCTGGTGCTCTGTTCCTGACAAGTTAGGCCTCAAATCAAAATAGGATAACACACGATTCCTAAAGTTCTGAAAGTCAGATCTATGCCCAGAAAACTTTTCGGGTACGGACATACAAAGGTCCGAGACTGGAGGAGATTGCACTGTATTTATAGTCATTTGAAGTACCTGAACAGCCCCAGATAGTTGTGCAATCTGGGTTTGTTGGTTAATGATCACCCCGGAAAGACTGTTTACCGCGGTGGTCAGGACTTCAACATGACTACGCAGTGCGTCCATAATGTTTTGGTCTGCTGTTCTGTAACAATTGGTGTCAGCAAAACAGATTTTCTGATTATTAGTGATCTGCAGTATCACCAATAATACAGATGCTATACCTGATTATGTGGTGATCTGCAGAATCACCAACAATGCTAGTATAGCCAGACACAGGACAACCAATGTGGGATAGTGTTTGGTGCAACAGTAATGAGTAAGAGGAGATCTCCCGAGGAGCGGGTGACTCAGACAGTACTGCAGCAATGATCACCTGAGGAGCAGGTGATTCAGACTGTACTGCAGCCAGTGGACACCTGAGGAGCAGGTGTTACAGACAATGCTGCAAGGAAGATCACCTGAGGAGCAGGCGATTAAGACTATACTGCAGCCAGTGGACACCTGAGGAGCAGGGACCACTGACTGTGCTGCAAAGGCTGATCACCTGAGGAGCAGGTGGTTAAGACTATACTGCAGCCAGTGGACACCTGAGGAGCAGGGACCACTGACTGTGCTGCAAAGGCTGATCACCTGAGGAGCAGGTGGTTAAGACTATACTGCAGCCAGTGGACACCTGAGGAGCAGGGACCACTGACTGTGCTGCAAAGGCTGATCTCCTGAGGAGTAGGTGATTAAGACTATACTGCAGCCAGTGGACACCTGAGGAGCAGGGACCACTGACTGTGCTGCAAAGGCTGATCACCTGAGGAGCAGGTGATTAAGACTATACTGCAGCTAGTGGACACCTAAGGAGCAGGTGTTAGCTACTATAGACCCCTCACCAGTGGCTAGGCTCACCGGTGAGGACAGGAAGGTCAGACAAGCAGAGTAGGCAACGTACGGACAGATAAAGTACAAAGACAGAAGGCTGATTCAATGTCACGTTCAGGCAGAGTCGGCAACAGGAATCAGATGGGCAGAGGTACAGAGTCGACAAGCAGGAGAATAGTCAAAGGAAGCAGAAGGTCATAACAGATAATACAATGCAATTAGTACTTTAAGCTTTCAACAGAATCTGGCTAAGTGTGGATCCCCAGCTCCAGCTGGTTCTAGCACACTTTGGGATCTGACTAGGGTCTGAGCGCTAACACGTTAGCATTCGCAACAGCAGACACGGGGCAACTGACAGACTAGTACTATATATACAGAGATGCCCCGCAGCGCCGCCCCCATCACTCAGCCATTCCAAAGTACCATTGGAGTCAGCTGACTTGGCAGATCAGCTGACTCCCCTTCTATTCGCATAAAGGTCCTGTCGCCTGGCGCGCGTAGCCCTCAATCTATGTGCAATAGAAGGACCAGGCAGAGCAGCAGCATGTAACTGCGCGGCAGAGGCCGCCTGCTGATGATGCGCGGAGATAGCCGCCATGCCGCCTGCCTCTGTGGCGGTATCTCCGCTATCCATTACAGTACCCCCTTCCCTGAGGAGTGGACCCCAGACACTTCCTACCCGGCTTCTCAGGGTGTAACTCATGAAACTCTTTCTTTAAATCCTCAGCATGCATGCGACAATCCGGCACCCAAGTTCTCTCCTCCAGACCATACCCCTTCCAGTGGACCAGATATTGTACAGAATTCTGCACCAATCGAGAATCCAATATCTTCTCAATCTCATACTCAGGTTGGTTGTCAACCATCACGGGGGGGAGAGGAATCCACATGCACCGCAGGTTTCAACAGAGAAACATGGAATGATCTCACACCTCTCATTGGAGTCAGCTGACTTGACAGATCAGCTGACTCCCCTTCTATTCGCATAAAGGTCCTGTCGCCTGGCGCACGCGTGCACGTAGCCCTCAATCTTTGTGCAATAGAAGGACCAGGCAGAGCAGCAGCATGTAACTGCGCGGCAGAGGTTGCCTGCTGATACGCGGAGATAGCCGCCATGCCGCCTGCCTCTGTGGTGGTATCTCCGCTATCCATTACAAGAGGACAGAGAATTCCATTGATCACAGTGGACAGACAGGTCGCGGGAGAGGAGAAAGGGATTAATGAGCAGACTACGTGGGAGTTAAGTATGACCTGTGTATGTTTATTTTGACTTTTATTTTTCAGTTCAGATTTGCTTTAACCTCACTGTCTGTAGGAGCGAGCCTCACGTGTCTAAAAGGAAAGTTTCATGTAGTGCACAAGAACTTGTCAGAAAGATAATTACTTGTAATAACATGTACATAGATTCAAAGGTGTTCTGATTTATTCTCATCTCCGTTTATATCTAGAGAACAAAACATAGTTTATTTTATCACTATATAGAAAAGCAACATAGCCTGTAGAGGTGGAACGCGGCTGAGCCCAGGAGACTTGAGGTGAAGCATATGAATATCTTAGTGAAGCAGTATTCTTTAAATCCTCAGCATGCATGCGACAATCCGGCACCCAAGTTCTCTCCTCCAGACCATACCCCTTCCAGTGGACCAGATATTGTACAGAATATATCTATGTGAAGTCATTTTTTACAGGTTTATCTTTGGAGGCGCGCAGTGGACTGCATTTTATTCTAATACTTTTAGCCATAGACCCTGAACAAGCATGCAGATCAGATGTTTGACTTAAAGAGGAACTTTATCCCAATCAGTAGCTGATACCCTCTTTCCAACAAGAAATCTTCACCTTTTCACTAATAAATCAGTCTGTATGGCTGATATTGTGGTGAAACCCCTTACACAGTGTGATGTCATGACCATGGTCCTGAGAGTTTGCTGTCTGTGAATCTCATTGCATTGTGGGAAATAACAGCATTTTCCAACTGCTAAGCAAGCCTTATCACCCTCTCTGCATAGAACTCTCAGTAACGAACATTCCGTACAGATCACCTAGCAGAACTACAGATACCACCACCTGTGATGAATTTCAGAATGTAAATCAAGGAGAGGAAAGATATTACAGTGGGCAAATACTGACTAATCTATAAATTAATATTGTAAAAAAATAAGCAATTGTATTCATTATGTTATTTTCACTACAGTACCTCTTTAAGTTTGACTCCATTTGCTGCATGCTTGTTTCAGGTGTGTGATTCAGACACTACCAAAACCGGACCGAGGCAGAGGCACCAGCCTCAGGGCACAGTGTAGGAGGGGGCACACAACTCACTCCGCCCCCATTCCCCTATTGTGTTTGAAACAGAGAGAAATAAGAAAAGGGGATACATGGCAGTGACTGCCATCCAGATAACTAGAGGTTAAGGTGTTGGGGGCCCTGAGGTGCCTCTTACTCTAATATCAATCAGTGTGTGACGGCTGGGGTGGGAGGGATGGAGGGGCGCACCTTGGTGTCTTAGCCTTGGGTGCTGGAGGACCGTGTCCTGGCTCTGGACACTACTGATGCATGAAAGTTCACCAGGACTGCCAGGCAACTGGTATCGTTTAAAAGAAAATGAACATGGCAGCCTCCATATCCTTCTCAGGTCAGTTGTCATTTAACTGCCTCATCCTTACCCTACCCCTATCAGTGTAGTATATGGAAGGGGTATATGTACAGAAGGGTATGCGGTACATGGTAGGGATACACGGTAAGGTAGAATAGGTTAGGGTCACAGGGTAGGCCAGAAGTCAAATCCAGTGCATGTTGCATTAGTTATGCTTACCTAAAAAAAAAAAAAAAAAAAAAAAAAAAAAAACCCGCCTTTATCACAAAGACATTCTCCCTTCAAACGCAAACAGCATAGCATAATATTAGCTATATCCCATGCATTAGAGAATATCAATACTTTTACAAAACAGTCCCATTAATAGCATTCCTAAAATAGTCTAATTATTCAAGGAAAGGTACATACCAGGAGAAGATGAAGTAGCGACGACAACCACATCTGTTCCTGTTAATGTCCTCCTGGTGAAATATTGAAGTTTTCTATTGATTGGACTTCTTTTACGAAGTGCCATTCTTCCTCCATCGCTTCAGTTAACTGTCGAGAACCTGCCAATATTCTATAATTATCCTCCAGAAATATGTAGACATGCCAGATTACTACCCTGTACATTTCTATGTAACAATTATTTTGTTGACTTAGTACTATTACATTTCTTTTACACAGTTACTTACAGAGAGTTGGTCAATGTTAAGTACTTACAGTTGTTGTAATGGATGGAAAACATGAACATTAAATCAGAATGAAGTGCTTTTATGTGGATCATTCTTCCAGAAAATGTTTAGCATGAATAGTACACCTATGAGCTGTTTTAAAGTACTCTAACTCTAACCTCCTGTGGCGTAACTAAAGAGCTTGGGTGCAAGTAATACATGGAGCCCCAAGCACTCTATTGATATGGAGCAACAAAACCTATCAAGGACAGCTGCAGTGTCAGAGAGGTGTAATCAGAGTAAGTAAATACTGTAGATTGTTAAAGCGGGATTGTCACCATAAAAATCAAATTTCAGCAACTGGTCTGAGTGTATTAAGTGATAAAGATGCTAATCCTGCATTCAAAACTTTCAAAACTTTTTCTGCTGTTATGGTTTGGAGTTATCACATACTTAAGGAGCACTGGCCCTTTAGAAGCCAGTGCCAAACAGTTGCATGCTGGGGGTTCTTTTTATCTATAATATATTCCTCCTCTTCCATTTATTTCCCTGCCTAGCTGCTTATCTGAAACACGATCCTCTGCTCACTTGTGTTTACAAGCAAGGCTGAGGTGACTCAGCGATTGGAGGAGAAAAGAAAAAAGTAAAGGGCAGAAATTACATCAGGATGTAGCCTAAACTGTGGGCAAAAGACATGGATCCCACCAGGAACAGAATTTTCTTCATTTCGTGGACAGTACAATACATGTGTTATGTAAGTACATCAAGTATTTATCTACTTATATACTGTATGTGTTTTTTCCCCCCTGGCATAGTATGGCTGATCCTACTGCTTTAAGGATTACCACTATGCAATGCACATATAGAGGTGTTCATTACCAGCATAGCATCAATAAAAAACTTGCAACCTCTGCACCCCCTATTGCTACGCCACTGCTAACCTTACCTCTCATTAAGGGGCATAATTGCAAATCATGCCCCCCCCCCCCCTACCCCCCAGCAAAACTTCTTGGCAGGGCCCCCAATGCTTACACTTTTTCCCTTGCCTACTCCTGGTGACCCTCACAGCCTGGAGGCCCATCTCACAAGGGTCTTAAAACAAGTGTGGCCATCATGATCTCCACACCCATAACAAGTGTAGCCACAAAAATACCTGATTTGAAGGATGACCCCTTTATTGGAGAGAGTGAAGTAATAGTTGGGGCCCCCTGCAGTAGCAGGGGCTGCTCCCCTCTAGCTATGCCCCTGCTCTCATTCTTTATTTAAAGAGAACCCGAGGTGTGTTTAAAGAATGTTATCTGCATACAGAGGCTGGATCTGCCTATACAGCCCAGCCTCTGTTGCTATTCCGAACCCCACTAAGGTCCCCCTGCACTCTGCAATCCCTCATAAATCACAGCCGTGCTGTGAGGCTCTGTTTACATCTGTAGTGTCAGTCTCAGCTGCTCCCCCGCCTCCTGCATAGCTCCGGTCCCTGCCCCCATCCCTTCCCTCCAATCAGCAGGGAGGGAAGGGATGCAGGCGGGGACTGGAGTTCTGCAAGAGGCGGGGAGAGCAGCAGACTGACACTATAGAGATAAACACAGCCAGCTCTGACAAGCTGTTTGTCAGCAGCATGGCTGTGATTTATGAGGGATTGCAGAGTGCAGGGGGACCTTAGGGGGGTTTGGGATAGCAACAGAGGCTGGGCTGTATAGGCAGATCCAGCCGCTGTATGCAGATAATATTCTTCAAACCCACCTCGGGTTCTCTTTAATATAGCTAGGAGGTGCCAAAAATAAAAAAAAAATAATTTAAAATGGAGGAAATAGTGGACTTACCTCCAAAGAACCACAGTAGCCATAATAAGGCAAAAATGTTTATTGAGCTCACCACAGCATGTTTCTCAGACTGACACTCCTGCTCTACCGAGCATATAATGAGCCTAATGGCTGGAGACTGAGCACCTTCCGGTCTTGGTTTTTCTGGCCATTGGGCTGATTATATAACAGCTGAAGTGAGAGTGTTAGCCCACGAAACGTGTTGAGGTGAGCTCAATAAACATTTTGCTTCATTATGGATATTGTGGTTCTTTGAAGATATCACTAAGGCCTTGTTCACAATATATTCGTTTTTGAAAAATTTTAAGCATGGGCAATTTTCAAAATCTCCCTGAAAGCGCTTATGCAATGATTCTCTAAGAGAGAGTTCATATCAGAGCGGTTCGTTTGCGGTCTGCTTTGTAAAGCGGTGCTTGAGCCATTTTTGAGGCGATTTGCCTCAATGGAAGGTATGGGAAAAACGCAAAACGCTCACAAAATCGCTTTGGCAAGCATTGCGTGACTGTTTTTTTAAAAAAATACATTGTATTTATTTTTTCCGGATTTTTTTCCGGGTAAAAAGACAGAAGCACACTGCAAAAGCGCTTACAAAAACGAGCGAATGCGCAGAAAATCGCCAGAAAACACTTTAAAAAATGCGGAAAAGAACGCCCACCGCCGATGGACACGCGAGCCGAATGCAATGTGAACAAGGCCTAAATGTTTTGGTAAAAAAAACTATTGCACAGACAGGATGTTGGCCTTTTCATTTAGGAAGGGGTTGCACAGTTCAGGCTGCTTGAGGCTCACACAGTGACCCTCCCAGTGCTTTGTTCTGGGCAGGGGGTGGGAAAAGGGTCTTTACTAGTAAAGAGCTTGAATTTCACATAGTTGTAATTTTCCAGCAAAATGTACAATGACCATGAAGAATTGTAAAATGAATATTCAAACTGCTGCGAAATTAACTTTGGGTGTAATCGTAATTACAATGTGTCATTTTGTAATTAGTAATCTGATACATTTTTCTGCAATATTGACCACTTGTGTTTTCTCATGTCCTTGCATTTGGCAAAAATGTGTTTCATATGTGAAAATCATGGTGAAACGAAAATGGACATATTCGCTCTTCACTGCTCAGTAGACACATGGCACACTTACCTTGAACGTAGTTTCAAAAATTAGGCAAAAATACAGTAGTGAATTCCATAAACCATTTCAGCCTTTTGAACGTAGCTGCTACGTCCAAAAGGCTGCTGCTGCGCTCTCCCACAGCCACTCGCTCGAGCCTGCGCGCTCCCGTGCCGCTGTCCATTAGCCCGGAGATCAATGAATGTGAACTTAGTTCCCATACATTGATCTAAGTCCCCGTTAGAAAGACTGACGGCTTCTATGAGAAGCCGCGATCTTTCTGAACAACAAAAAAAAAATAACGTCCTCCCTACACTTCCTGTAAGAGGAGAGGGAAGCCTCTGTATCCCCCAGAGCCTTCCCTTGTCCTACTCTGCCAGGCCAGATACAAATACGTGTATATGTACAGAAGGGGCATGCGGTACATGGTAGGGATACACGGTAAGGTAGAATAGGTTAGGGTCACAGGGTAGGCCAGAAGTCAAATCCAGTGCATGTTGCATTAGTTATGCTTACCTAAAAAAAACAAAAAAAAAACGCCTTTATCACAAAGACATTCTCCCTTCAAACGAAAGCAGCATAGCATAATATTAGCTATATTCCATGCATTAGAGATTATCAATACTTTTACAAAACAGTCCCATTAATAGCATTCCTTAAATAGTCTAATTATTCAAGAAAAGGCACATACCGGGTGAAGATGAAATAGCGACAACCACATCTGTTCCTGTTAATGTCCACCTGGTGAAATATTGAAGTTTTCTATTGATTGGATTTCTTTTACAAAGTGCCATTCCATTAACCATTTCAGCCTTTTGGACGTAGCTGCTACGTCCGAAAGGCTGCTGCCGTGCGCTCCCGCTGCTGATTGCGCGCTCTCGTGCCACCGTCCGTTAGCCCGGAGATCAATGAATGGGAACGTAGTTTCCATTCATTGATCTAAGTCCCCATTAGAAAGAACGACGGCTTCTATGAGAAGCTGCGATCTTTCTGAACGAAAAAAGAAAAATCACATCCTCCCTACACTTCCGGTAAGAGTAGAGGGAAGCCTCTGTATCCCCCAGAGCCTTCCCCCGTCCTACTCTGCCAGACTTTTCCAGCACCTGAGACCCGGGAAAATTGCGGGTACACTTTTGGACAGCGCCTACACAGTAGCACGGACCCACTCAAGGTGGGTGGAAAAACCCAAGTCTGATCAGGTCTGTGCCAATGCGCATGTGCAGTAGTATGGACCTGACCACCAAAGTCCAAGTGGGTCTGTGCTACAGCGCATGGGCTGGACAGCGAGGGAATGGGCCAAATGTCTGATGTGAATATCTCAAATCTAAGCTGCATTATATTTATGTACAAATTGGAATTATTAACATTAACCATGTCTAAACTCTGCTAGTAGTGATGGTCGCTACGAGTAGCTACAAGTATGTAGCTACTAGTAATAATAATTTAAATTAGATAACCCTGCCCCCGGAAGAGGGGGGGGTTAATTTACCTATGCCGCTACCTATAGCCGATGCATTCCATCCACTTGAGGTCTATGTAAAGCAACAACTTCATCCTTCAATCCTGGAAGTGGCGTTACGTGGACCCCAAGTGGAATGCATCGCTTATAGGCGGCAGCACAGGTAAGTTAACCGCCCTCTACCACGGGCAACGCTATCTAATTTAAATTTTGATTACGAGTAGCTGCATACTCGTAGCTACTTGTGGTGACCATCACTATCTGCTAGTCCTTATAGCAGAGATAGGCCTTGAGAGCCATTGTAATCTTTCATATCATTCCTCGTAATGTGGCACAGATTATTGATTTATTATTACCGTACTAGAAAACATTTGAAGCTGCAAGAAAAATGATCTCCCAGCCCTTAATTTGATATATTCACAAAATATTTGTACATGCAAAGTTCACTGGGTTTACTCAATCCACGTAATGCATGTAAAGCAAACAGCGTAACATCTATGTTGTTGGTATAAAGCATGTTACAAATGTATGTTATACAAACAGCATAGGCTTGCATGTATAACACGAGTTATGCTATTTGCTTGCTATGTAAACTGCATAAAGCCTGCATGATGGTGTAGTGTTTAGCATTCTTGCCTTCCAGCACTGGGTCCCTGGTTTGAATCCCAGCCAGGGTACTATCTGCACAGAGTTTGTATGTTCTCCTTGTGGCTGTGGGTTTCCTCCAAGCACTCTGTTTTTCTCCCACATCCCAAAAGCATACAGATAAGTTAATTGGCTTCCACCTAAAAAATGTGGCCCTAGACTATGATGGACATGTGACTATGTTAGGGATTGTGAACTCCTCTGAGAGACAGTTAGTGACATAACCATATAATACTGTATGTACAGTGCTGTGGAAAATGTCAATGCATAAATAATAATAATAATAGTAAATAAATAAATAGTAAGGGCCCTTTTGCGTTAGTGATGCGTTAGTGCTCGTTGGTATGAGTTTTTTCCATAGCTGTGCATTGTGTGAAGAAGATTTCAGTTAAAACGTGCATAGTGGGAACTGTGCCATAGGAAAACATGGGCATTACTTTGAAATTCAGTTGTCCTTTCAGTTATAACTGAGAGCAACTGATTAAAGTGGACCCAAACCAAACATTTTTTTTAATTCAAAATATTTAGTTGCACCACTCTGACACATACAAAGATAAATAAACACTCCTTCAAGCCTATGAGCATTTCAGTCCCTGCTTTTCACCCTTCACTTTTCATAACTAGGGTTATACTGGGGGCAGCCATTAGCAATTTCTCCTTTGCCGGACACCACCTACTTCACCAGTTTGCCGAATTTTGTCCTGGCAATTTGAAAAAAAGGGAGGGGTTCCTCCAATAAATGTAAAATATTTTATATTTGTCATCATGCAGCTGAAAAAAGGCTGCTATTTATTATTACAATTTAGAAAATAGATTTTATTTCTGAAATCTTGTATTTTTAATTTGGGTCCACTTTAAGTTTAAAGGGGGCCTAAGCCTTGTAAATAGAGCGCAGAGATGGCACAAAAAATATTCTGATGTTTTATTAATATACCCGAATGTGACATAATGCTGCACAAATGGTCATCTTGGAGTGAGGGACACACTCAGCCTCGTAGTAAATCAATCTTTAATACACCTGATTCCACTGCATAAAAATAAACTATGCCAGAACTGAAGATGTGAAGTCATGAAAAGCTGAGGTTCTTCCCACATAAGGATATTCTTTGTTTGTTTGTTTTTCCTTGCTGGTAGCTGGATTGTAGGTATTGTGATGCTCCCTGCAGCAAACGTCCCAATCAAATTGATGCAACTGCCACCCAGGCTCAAGATAGTAATCCGGCCTTAAATTAAACCTGAGGCTATTTGTAAAAAAAAGGAGATACTAAACTAGGTAGAGGAATGCCACTGAATTGTCCAGAGGCCTCCCATCTCCTCCTCCTCAACCCCACTGTTGTCACACACTGACCCCGTAAACATTTTTTACAAGAGCTTGATGGGTGTGTTCTCATGGCCTCGTTCCCTGCTGTGTACAAACCAATCTTTGCTACTGTGCAGCCCCTGCCATACTCAGGGACGGATTTACAGCTCAGGAGCCTTTAGGCACATAAGCTCTGGCACCCTAAGCTCTGCCCCTTAACACAGGCCACACCTCTCACACACCCATAGACATTCAGATGCCCAGCCAAGGCACTATCTGCATTAAGTTTGTATGCTCTCCCTGTGGGTTTCCTCCTGGCGCTCTGGTTTCCTCCCACGTCCCAAAAAACATATTGGTAAATTAATTGGCTTCCCCCTTAAAATTGGCCTTAGACTATGATGGATATATGAATATGGATGAGATTACATTATGAGCTCCTGTGAGGGACAGTTAGTGGCATAACTACAGTATATGCTCTGTAAAGTGTTGTGGAAGTTGTAGCTATATAAATACAAAATAATAATAATAAAGATACCATGGCAGTAGATGTACAGTCCATAATGCGTCCATTTGCCTACTCTATTCTTCTCCTTTCCACAAGGTGGCGCTATATCGCTTATTTGTGTCTTACTGCAACTCATAAAAATTGTGCTAAGACAGCCATATAATTTCTTCTTTCTGTAAAGCTAAAACTTTGTTTGTGATGTTTGTAATTGTTATTTATAGAAGGAATGGGTGTTTGTTAAAAACCACTTAGTACTGCAACTACAGTACATTCATTACATACGTACGGATGGTTTAGGCACAGTGGTATGGATATAATGCCTAGTACACACCATACAATTTTCTGTAAGATTTTCTGTTATGCTGGGAATACACGGTACGTTTTTGCCGCTCAATTTCGCGGCCAATCGTTTTCCACGATTGATTTCGCCCCCGATTCTCTTATCTTCCATTTGTATTCATTATCTTTTCCCATTGTTCCCTATGCAAAATCGAGCGCGGAATCGATCGTGCAAGAGATCGGACATTTCGGAAATCATCAATCAAGCCATCTTAATGGCTCAAAAACGCACCATGTATGCCCAGCATATTGCTGGGCATACACGGTGCAATTCTGCGCCGGCATCGAGCCGCTGGCGTGATGCCGGCGTGTCTCCGCTCGTCCGCGGGGGCGCGCGGATCGTTTCCCGCTCATCCCCGCCGGCGCTTTTAATTAGCGCTTCATTTATTTCCATTGTTCTCCCCGCCGGTATCGAGCGCAGAATCGATCCGTATCGGACAGGTTGGATCTAATCATTCGAGCCATCAGCTGCTTGATTGATAAGAACTATTCAGGGGTCGAGTGGTGCGTGGACGCGGGTGAACGGCGTCCACTTACTATTTCCACAGCATGGACGCCGTTCACCCTGCCATGTTCGGAGGGGAGCAGCGCAGTGGAAGGAGAGCTGTAAGCAGCGGTGGAGAAGGGGGGCCATCTCCCCCTTCCCTCACCTTAGGGTGCTCTCCTTCCCTCGCTCTCCCCTCCTGAAGTAATGTGCGGGCAGCTGGCAGCGGGCGGGACTTACCTCTCCTCGTTCCGGCGCCGGATCTGCGTGCCGCTGCTCTGGTCTGGACCAGGCCAGACTTGCGGCACGAAGATCCGGTGTTCCGACGAGGAGGAGAGGTAAGTCCTGCCCGCTGCCGGCTGCCCGCACGTTACTTCAGGAGGGGAGAGCGAGGGAAGGAGAGCACCTTAAGGTGCTGCTCACAGCTCTCCTTCCACAGCGCTGCTCCCCTCCTGCTGGGGGACACCTGAGTACCTATTCTGGGGACATATACCCCCTGACTACATATACTGGGCACATATACCCCTGGCTACATATACCCCTGGCTACATATACTTTGCACATATACCCCTGGCGACATATATACTGGGCACATATACCCCTTGACTACATATACTGGGCACATATACCCCCCTGACTACATATACTGGGCACATATACCCCTGGCTACATATACTGGGCACATATACCTCCTGACTACATATACTGGGCACATATACCCCCTGACTACATATACTGGGCACATATACCCCCTGACTACATATACTGGGCACATATACCCCCTGACTACATATACTGGGCACATATACCCCCTGACTACATATACTGGGCACATATACCGCCTGACTACATATACTGGGCACATATACCCCCCTGACTACATATACTGGGAACATATACCCCCTGACTACATATATTGGGCACATATACCCCCCCTGACTACATATACTGGGCACATATACCCCCTGACTACATATACTGGGACATATACCCCTGGCTACATATACCCCTGGCTACATATACTCCTGGCTACATATACCCCTGGCTACATATACTGGGCACATATACCCCTGACTACATATACTG
Source organism: Hyperolius riggenbachi (assembly GCF_040937935.1). Taxonomy (NCBI): domain Eukaryota; kingdom Metazoa; phylum Chordata; class Amphibia; order Anura; family Hyperoliidae; genus Hyperolius; species Hyperolius riggenbachi. Next base: position 254,696,828 of record NC_090652.1, read on the forward strand.
GGCACATATACCCCTGGCTACATATACTGGGCACATATACCCCTGGCTACATATACTGGGCACATATACCCCTGGCTACATATACTGGGCACATATACCCCTGGCTACATATACTGGGCACGTATACCCCTGGCTACATATACTGGACACGTATACCCCTGGCTACATATACTGGGGATATATACCCCTGGCTACATATACTGGGCACGTATACCCCTGGCTACATATACTGGGCACGTATACCCCTGGCTACATATACTGGGGATATATACCCCTGGCTACATATACTGGGGACTACTATACTCATGGCTACTTATACTGGGGACACCTATAGACCTGGCTACCTATGCTGGGGGTACCTATTTTGGGGGAACTGCTGTTATGTATTTCGGGAACAGCTGCCAGATTATGTGTATGTTAGGGGAACGGCTGCTGCCAGATTACGTGTATTTTGGGGAACAGCTGCCAGATTATGTGTATGTTAGGGGAACGACTGCTGCCAGATTACGCATATTTTTGGGAACTGCTGCCAGATTGTGTATGTTTGGGGGACCACTGCTGCCAGATTATATGTATTTTGGGTGTTACGTGTATTTTGGGTGATCCGCTGCCAGGTTTCGTGTATTTTGGGGAACTGCTTCCAAATTATGTGTATGTTGGGGGAACTGCTGCTGCCACATTGTCTATTTTGGGGGAACCACTGCCATATTATCTGTATTTTGGAGGAACTTCTACTAGATTATGTGTCTTTTTGGTGAGATGCTGTCAGATTACATCTATTTTGGGGGGATACACTACGGCAGAGCTCAAACTTCCCCGGCAGACCTTTTACATCACTGCTAAGGTCATGTATATTTGGCCCCACCCATGATCACGCCCACATTATGCTTGACCATGCCCATTTTCCAGGTGGGTCCACTCACTTCTTTTCCCAGGACTAGACCCCTGGAACTATTGCACCGTGTATGCCCAGCATTAGATTTACCTGCCAGATAGATAATTTCCAACATGTTGGAAATTTATCTATCTAACCATCTATCTGCCTGGCAATTAGGCATTGTTCTACTCAGCAGGAAATAACCAGAAGACAATGCAGCAGAGATAATGACCAGTCTCCACCAGTACTTTACAGAAAATAATCTAATTACAGAAAATCTAACAGAAAAATCTAACAGAAAATTGTTGGTGTGTACTAGGCATAATGCTGGGACTACACGGCTCGATTTTCGAATTCGATTCCTCGCCCGATCGTTTTTCACGCTCGATTCTGCGGGTGATTCTCTTATCTTTTTCTCGTTTTTCTTTTTCCATTGTCTCCCGTTCAGAATTGAGCGCGGAAACGATCGGGCAGGAGATCGGACGTGTCGGAAATTATCAATCGAGCCATCTAAATGGCTCTGAATTGAGCCGTGTATTCCCAGCATAAGTCTGTAGCCAGCAATGAGCACAGCATCGTATGCAAACATGCAACTCTGTTTATTTCTACTACAGATCTTTCGTAACTCCCAAATGTCCCTTTTTTGAAGGATCAGTCCCTATTTGGGCACCCAATCCCTCTGTCCCTCTTTCTTCCTCATGTGTCCCTCTTTCAGGACTGATGTACAGATCTGTGTAAATATATGTATTTTTCTACTGAAAAATGTGTTTAATTGACTCTAAACTTTATTCCCATCCTTTAAATTGATATACTTCTTATTTTCAAAAGTTAATATGAAGAAAAATGAACCAGGATAGAAAGGATAAGTGTGTTTCGAATTCTAAAACTACGGTACATATTTTTTTAATGGGATCTTTATGGTATGCATGGCTAGGGGTGTGTCTGGGATGTGGTTAGGGGTGTAATGGGGCATGGCTTAAGTGTCCCTCTTTCTTATCTCAAAAAGTTGGGAGGTATGGCTGTATAGAGGACTGATCAGAGAAGCCCTCCTTGATGTCTGAATTGATACTCCTTCTCCCCACCCACAGAGATCAGTAAAGAGAAGCAATGCTGAGAAAAGTTGTGTCTCACCTTTTGCAGTGCCAGCTAAGATTGATGATGTCATCAGGCCAGGACCCAATACCTGTGACAGAGTAGACTGGCTCACGTGCAGGCATGGTTAAATACTTGATAATACTTCCTTATCATGCTTTTAATGCTGCTCTTTACATGGAGGGCTGGTTCAAGGGGAACCACTAGATGACAGGTGGCAAACACAAGGCCCGCATGCTGAATATGGCCCAACAGCCTACAGGTAAGGGCCAAGTCACAACAATTAGTCACAGCAGCTAGCTCATCATAGCCATTATTTGCTTTAATTAGTTGCTTTCACAGCCAATAACATTAACATTTTCTTACTCGTAAATTGTACCCAAGGCAAACCTTGGGTACAAATACTTTCTATGGCCAGATTTGATGCACAAAGGCCATGGCCTGGGGACCAGGAAGCAAGGGATGGGCACACTAAGGCAGTTAAAGAGGAACTCCAGTGAAAATAATGTAATAAAAAAGTGCTTAATTTTTACAATAATTATGTATAAATGATTTAGTCAAAGTTTGCTCATTGTAAAATCTTTCCTCCCCTGATTTACATACTGACATTAAGGGCCTGTTTCCACTACACACGGATTCTGGATGCAGAAAACTGACTCCAATGAATGCCTATGGGAAATCTGCATCAGAAAAATTGCGTTTAGTGGAAACAGGCCCATAGGCATTCATTGGAGTCAGTTTTTCTGCACCCAGAATCCGCGTGTAGTGGAAATAGGCCCTTTCACATGGTGACATTTTTACTGCTGGCAGGTGATGTCACTGGAAGGAGACACTGCTTGCTTTTTTGTCAGTTGGGAACAGCTGTTATTTCCCACAATGCAACAAGGCTCCCACAGTGCTGTGAGGTGCTGACATCACACTGTGGGAGGGGTTTCACCACAAAATCAGCCATACAGAGCCCCCTGATGATCCGTTTGAGAAAAGGAATAGATTTCTCATGGGAAAGGGGGTATCAGCTACTGATTGGAATGAAGTTCAATTCTTGGTTATGGTTTCTCTTTAAACTGCCAAACATGTAAACCGCAGCAGTCACAAACCCAGTCCATGGCTGCCCTGCTTCCACAGAGGCAAGCAGAGAAGCACTGGTCCTGTGCTCCCCCCCCCCCATCCTGTGCTGTGCTCCCCCCTTCCCAAGCACAGCATAGAATGGGGGGAAGTTGTACACAGGACCATGGAAGTACACAGGATGGGGAAGCAAAAGATGAGAGCACAGGACCAGGGGAACAAATGGGACAGAGGGAGCACACAGGACAAGTGGTGCACAGGATGGGGTGGTTGGAAGGAGGCGGGGTTGGAGACAGTGGGCCTTGGGCGGTAAAATATACAAATCCAGCCATGATACTTTCCTAAGAAGAACAGAGCCTCTGGATCCCATAGAGACGTCTCATGTCATCCTCTGGTCTCCTGTTGTCACGTTTCTTTTCAGTGTGGCCGTACTGTACCTGCATGAGCACTGCCTGGCCTGCGCAGTGAGCTGGAGCTGCTCATGCACGAGCGGCTGTGTACCTTTGCTCAGCCACAGATGGAAGCATGGTCTGTATGTGCAGGAGGGTCTCAGGCCGCAGCAGAGGTCCAGAGGACAGCGTGGGAAGCTTCTGGAGGATACAGAGGTTTCCCTCTCTTTAGGTAAGTGTTTTTTCACCTGAGGATCACCTCTGGTTTGCTTTAAGTCTAGACACAGCTAATAGTTAAAGCAATTTGGTTCTTGTGACAGAGTCACCTTTAGCCCTAAGACAGCAGGGAGAGCCCCATCCTTCACCGTACCATTCAGCGTATTTAAAGGGACTCCGAGGAGTAAAACAAAAACAAAATCAGAACTTACCTGGGGCTTTCTCCAGCCCACCGTAGGAGGTCCCCCGGTGTCCTCCTGGCTCCTCTCCCGGTCCCTCCGCAAAAATCACGACTGGCGACACCGGGGCCGAGTGTCGGGCTGACACTTCCTGAACGATGACTCGTCATCACGCCGGCCGCTACGCGTCATCACAGAGGCCGGCGTGACAGTACTGTGCTTGCATGGTTTACAGTTAATAAACCGCGCATGCGCAGTACTGTCATGCCGGCCAGCGTGATGACGCGTAGCGGCCAGCGTGATGACGACAAGCAATCTGCAGTGTGCAGCATAGTATGCTGCAGCTTTCCATAGTCCCTGTGATGTTTTCCAGATTTCATGAATCTTCGTCTGCATAGATAAGGCATTAGATTACCATTGTTTGGATACATATTATCTTACTACAGCGGAAAAGTGGTGGATCCATCTGTGTTCCCAGGTACTTGACTTTATTTTCCTTGTTCTCAAAACAAGAAGTATTGCATGATCATTAGGCATATAACACCTTGGCAATCAGTTGACCAGTTTTCATCCAATACATTTTTAATATTGAATGAAACCACCAAATATGTTCTGTTGTTCCAATTATAGAGTACCGTCTCTGCAAAAGCAATTTGGTGATAAATTAGAATCTTTATTATGAGCTAATGCTGAGGTATAAAAAAATCTTTGTAGTAACTTAAAGGACACTTGAACTGAGAGGGATATGGAGGCTGCCATATCTTTTTCCTTTAAACAATACCTGTTGCCTACTTTTAGCCGTAGACCCTGAACAAGTTGCATGCTTGTTTCAGGTGTGTGATCCAGACACTACTGCAGCCAAAGACATCAGCAGGACAGCCAGGCAACTGGTATGGTTTAAAATGAAATAAATATCCCTCCCAGTTCAGGTGTCCTTCAAAGGTTATTTCTACAGTGATAGTGAATCTTACTCCATTTTGACATAGTTAAAAAAAACAATGTTTCCTCTTGTTCATAGGCACTGAAAAATGTAGACTGGATTATTTCCCATCTCCTAATAGTTCTTAATTTACTTTGGTATTGAGTGAGGTTGGTTGGTGAATATTGCATCAAACCCAAGTGCTTACAGGACATCCAAGGTGAAATTTTTTTTTGTTTTAGATTTAAATCTACTTTTTAAGTTTTTACTGTTTTTATTGTTTTTGCTCAATGACACATTCGTTGAAGTATGCCACAGGTAAAATCTATGAACTATTGACCCTTTTTATCTCTTTCCGGCTCTCAGAAGCCATTTTCTGCTAGGAAAGTGTTTTATAGTTGTAATTTCTTATCAGTGAGGGTCACACTGTAGTCTGACCCAGTCCTGACTCATACAGGAACTGCCATTTACATACCTGATGTTTAACTCTTTCAGGCAGAGAATGAAAAAAAGAAACACAGCATAGTTATTTGTGTGCTAGACTGTTTGACTTGTATGAATGGTGGGAGAGCAGATGTGTGCAAAACCTGTGAAACTACACATATTAAAACTGACAAATCAACACGAAACAGCTTTGGTGGGTTTTAAGGTAGAGTTTTATTGAAAAATTAAAACTGCATTGCATATCATCTGTAATAATTAAACATCTCTTTTTATTTTTTAAGACACAGGATAGCAAGAGTCCATTGATCACGCCACAACCATATCTCTCACGTTTCACACATACGGTGCCCTGACAGAACCAAATATGGCAGTGTAACTATTGCTACGATCCCTGACATTCCTCCTGAGACAATATAGACTCCTCTCTGTTATCAGTCTGTAAGTGAGCCTGTTGTACTCATGTTACTGACACTCAGATTTGTTGTCATGTTATAATGGATGTAAACATGAATGAACATTAAATAGCAAACATTTTCTAGCCTAGAAGGTCTGAGAGAAACCCGAACTGGCCAAATGGAAGCTGGCATTCATATCGGTGTAATTCATAGCACTGGTGGGTGGACTTATCTTGGCAGGCACAGGATGCCCACCCATTAGCGCTTTTGATTAGAGGATGAGCTTCCAAATTCCGCGGAATTCCAGTTTCCCACGGTGGAAATGGGAGTGCGGAAATCAGAATTCTGTGGAATGCTACATTACCAAGACTGTGATTATTTAGGCCAATCACAAGATTCTGAAGTATTGGCCAACTAGAAAATCAGTATTGTACCACGGAAATCAGAATTTCACAGAATACCGATTACCAACACTCAAAATTTTTAGGCCAATTACAAAACTGGGAATTGTTAGGTTGGTCAGAGAATTTGAAATTCGGTAAAAACATTTTTTAAATCAACTAACTTTATTGACAAAATAGCAGAAAAAAAAAAAAACGAATTCCGCCGAAATCGGGAATTCAAATTTACTCAGAAACCGGAAATTCCAATTTCTTCAGGATTTCACAGAAATTGGAATTCCCTCACAATTGGAAATATTGGCATTTGCAACTGTCCCTACTATTGATAATACCAACCACTTTCCAGTCATTGTAATGTAGAGTGGAGTTATCTGAACCAAATAAATATCCACCTATGTTCATAAGGCTTGCACAGGCTGAAAACGCTGCAGTTACTGAACGTTAAAAAAAGACATATTGACCACAAAATAGTACAAAGTACACATTTGGACATTAAAAATAATATACACTTCATCTATTCACACACTTCAGTAAAATACACAAAAGCTTAAAAATCAGTTTTCAGCCTCTGCTAGCTTTATAAACATCTCTGTCAAGTCTATAAGCTTAGGCCCATATGACTAGAATACAGCCGTCAAAAATGGGGGACATTTGTTTAGTGCGTGTGGATTTTTATAATTATCCAGAATTTATGGTAACCAACCTGCAAATTGTGCTAATGGGAGCATGGCCTACCAAATCAATAGTTCTTCTCTAGGCTCAAGGTATAATGCTGTCTGGAGGTAGGACTCTTCTCTTTGCCCATAAATGCCAGACACTTTTTTATTTTACCAGAAATGAGAAATGGTAATCTGACTGGATACTATGGACATTAATGTAACGGAGACAAGATTTTTACTTACCTGGGGCTTCTTCCATCTGCTCCCTCAATATCCTCCCAGTCCCCTCTGTTGTGCCTGTGTCAGCACCATAAAGCCAGTGACTCAGCTTAGTCATGGACTAGTGCGCATGCACAGTACTGGCCGCACACACCCTCTGATCGCTGTCCCGTTGCCTGAAGCGTTGTGCGCATGTGCAGTTTGTTAAAACTGTAACTGTGCTTGTGCATGTGGAGGAGCCACGCAGCCTAGAACAGCGTATGTGCAGTGGCTTGTAACCCAACTGCATTGCAGATATCACAGGAGCACAACGATTCGCACAGCAAGAACACTGAGGGAGCTGACTAACTACAAGGGGCTGGAGGAAACACAAGGCAAGCCATTCAATAGCCTGCTCTTGTGTCTTGCGGTACCCACAGATGGTAAGATGAATGTGAGGTTAACATCTTGCTGCCAGTTTCTGTTAAGGAAGCTCTTCCCCTGGACATGCAAGCTGTAGACTTTCAAGCATGGACATTTATGCCTATGATGAGAGGAGCAAGGAGACACCCCAAGCTCACTCACTCAGGGAAAAACAGTACAGTGGTTTGGAAAAGTGAGGTGCAGTCTGTCTGCTGCAAAGGGTCAACCAAAGGAAGGAGGGTTAAAGCACCAAACAAACATGAGCGATTCTTAACTGCACTGGGTTACTATCATCTAATCATGTCTTTAGTTACATTTACAACAGAAAATACAGTAGTTGCCTCCAGTGTACGTCCAGAACCATTTGAAATATTATGTGAAGCCAGGATTAGAACTGTTGGCAGTAGTTTGGTAAACATATGCAACTTTATCATTTTCATCTGGATTATGTGGAACTCAGTTCTTACATTTACCATTTTCTACCTGCCCAGTAGTAGCCATATTGTGACTCATACCCCAGCAAAAGAAACAAGTCTTCCCTTGAAAACCAGAGCAGTTATAAATTCATTTATGTTAATTTCTTTCTCTTCAACATTGACTAGTTGTTACAGACTGATCATTCCACAGCAACAATAAAACCAAATGTCATTTTATTTCTCTAAATTGGCACTTGAGAGCTCCTTCCATAAATAGTGTGAGGCGCAAAAGTTTAATTGCAGAATTTAGAAACGTCAGACGAAGTAGAAGATGGATCTCGACTAGCTGCAGTCAACTTTGCCTCTTCCACTGTTCCACTAAACAAGCCCACTTATCTAATTTGTACAAGTATTATCATTTTCACTTAAAGAGCCACTGTGTGCTTTCATCAAACAGGAAAGGATCACTGAGCCTAGTATGAGCATGAGACAAATCATTCGGACAAGATACTAAAAAGGACGAGGACGCACGATTGTCACAACCAGTGAAACTTCTAGAGACACTTTGACAACTGGTATGAATTAACAAATCACAGCACAGAGTTGAGAACAGCTATGTAATGGTAAAATACAGAGTGGCCACTTATCCGTTCAATTAATATTGTTGGAAGTTGTGTACAATAACTGCAATTATTACGATCAAACTATTATAAAGGAAGTGATATTGGGTTCACTTTTGTTGCCTATTAAGAAAAATAAGAAAAAAATCCCATACATTTTAAATCTGAATATGACATGGCAGGCTGGAGTCATTGTGTAGCCCAAACTCGTAGTAGTTCGCAGTTGACTCTTTGTTTATGTGTGGTGAGAATGGCCAAGGTTAGCACCTGTGTCTCCAGCATGCCAATGTTTCACCATATTGGTGTCTCTTTTAAGGGGGATAATTATGGAGGAGATAACTTCTAGGTGAACTATATATCTAAAGAGAAATTTGTACGCCTACTGGTTTGTGGATCATTTTCAGTTTCTATTTTTTTCTACGGACAAATTTTAAAAAGCTAATACTAGGAGGCCTCATCAAGCTTGTGAACCTGGCTACTAGTTTTTGATTTAATCCTGTGTTTCTGAAGAACATTAGCAAACATGGATTGTTGAACTCTGAAATGGATTCTTAATGGTTCTTTTTTTTCTAAAGCCCTTCTAAGCTTAAAATAAAGAAAAAACTGCACTGGACAAGTGCTGACTAGTTCAGCACTAGCCCATAAGTCCAGCTCCTCCTATTTTTCTGTAGGCAGCTGTACAGGAGGGTTGAACTTTGATCCACCAGTGCCATACTGATAAAGAGCTAGGACTGCATTATCTGTTGGGCCAATAAGACTTACAAGCTAGTTGTCTAAGGTTTATGCTTACATTTCTGTGACAGCGGCACTGATGTCTTTGACACAGAGCTGTTCCATCCTGAGAAACAGCAGTAATAGTTCACAAGATACCGTGAGCAATACTAGTCAACTATGTCCACCACAACCACTCCTGGTCACTGCTCCTGTCACTGTGTAGCCTTAGGCAAGTGACGGGGAAGCAGTTTTGTCACCAAAGGCTACAACTGTTACTTTTACATGAATTGTTGGCCATCATTCTGCAGACTTTCTACACCTTTTGTACGTGGAAGAGCAGTGTTTGACCGTAGAAATTTGCATGGGCAAATTTTATTGTTTCGCGATAAGACTTCCTTCAAAAGATCTCAAAATATTAAAGCCTAACTCCACACAGCTAGACATCCATGATGCCAAATATAACGACACATTAGGAAGCAAGTACTAGCAGCACAAGCTAAAAATGTCTGCAAGAACTTTACTTGGTTAAAGTGAAGTTCAGGTGATGATTCCCATGCTTGGCAATAGGGATGGTCAATGCAATGAGTTGATGCAGCATTATGCACATTTTGTATGCAAATGTATGCAGCTTGAAACTGAACCAATCAAATCCTGCTGAGGTAAAATTTTCAAGCATAAATTTGCATAAAACTTTGCATAATCCTGCATCAACTCCCTACTTGGCAATTCGATCTTATAGGCTGTGTCAGTTATTAGTTATTCTCCCCTTCTGAATAGTGTATGACATGCACCGGGCAGGGAGAGGAAAGGGGGGCCACACATGACAGTGGGTTGTATGGGGGGTTTCTAGTGGTGAAGATGAGCCTTTTTTACAGCTGTAGAGGCCACCCACACTATGTAAATCAAACATACTAACCTCCACCTCCAGTATAACAGGAGAAATAGGAAGGAAAGCTTTGCTAAGCTGCTGTCTAGTAAGGAACACCCTTCGCAATAAGTTGTACGTCATTGAACTGCTTGTGTCCTAATACTTATGTGTGTATAAACTGGTTTAAAATAAGACTTTGATTAATATAATGCAATATACAGTATATGTGCAGTTTCTCATTTTAGCCCGATCTTCAAATACAAAGCATGCCATTGCCATTGCTTATTATAATAAACGACTTATCGCTAGCCCATACGCCTCATAGTTTTCTGAAGTGCTGTATGTTCTATGCAGGGATGATAAGAGAAGGAGACAGAGAATTTGTAATAAGAAACAAGGAAGACAATGCTTCAGAAGCAGGGGGAACATTTTTTTTCGACAGGGATGAGTAGAAACCGTACCCAGTTTAGTCAATATAATCACACAGCTTTAGTGATGGTCATGTCTGGGAGAACTCATGGAGAAGCATGTGACCAGTTTGGTCAGATGATAGATATGTAAGTCTCTGATTTGCTAGTCATGGTGATGTGCTAAATCAGGATGTGATCTCAGCAAATCAGAGCTTTGCAAATCTATCAGCTGATCATACAAATCACATGCTTCTTTATGAGTTCTCCTAGACATGACCATCACTACACAGCTTATACAGGTCTTACCATGGGCGACATGCGAGTATTATAAAAAGAGGCAAAAACCAATAAATCAAAAAAAAAGTATTCACATTACAAATCAAGGCCCTATTTAAAAGGAAACCTAAAAGTAAAAAAAAAAAACCATAGTTTAACTCACCTGGGGCGTCTACTGGCCCTCTGCAGCTGCCCTGTGCCATCGCTGAACAACCCTCTGGTACCCCGCAGTGACGCCATTTTGCTTTTGGCGACTGAGCCAGTTGATGGCCACTGCGCCTGCGCGGCCCTGGCCGCAGGCGTCCTCGATCACTGAGTTAAAACTGTTTATTATTTTTTGGACATTAGGTTTCCTTTAAGCAGTTTTAAGCATACGAGTCTAGGTACACAAACATTTTAAAGGATACCCGAAGTGACATGTGACATGTTGAGATAGACATGTGTATGTAGGGTCACACTGTAGTCACTTCCTGTCTGAGTCAGGACTGAGTCAGCCACTTACATACCTGATATTTAACTCTTTCAGGCAGAGAAAGAAAAAAAGAAACACAGCATAGTTATTTGTGTGCTAGGCACTGTACATACCCATGTCTATCTCATCAGGTCACATGTCACTTCGGGTATCCTTTAAAGACCGTTGTCAAAGAATGAATGGAGTCCAGTAAATATTGTGGTTTGATGAGTAGGGTTAATAGATAATTATGTCATAGGAAGATTAACAATGTAGAATAATTAATTTTTGTTTATTACATTAAAAATCTGTTTTTATGTGCGAGTGGAATTAGGCTTTAATGCTAAAATTAACTTGGTTTTACAAGAAAAAAGTACGTTATACAATTAGCACCTATATTGCTGCAATGAAAGAATTTTTTTCAAAAGAAGTTTTGGGTAAACCTTCGGCAAATCTAAAGTGCACAAAGTACACTGATAATCCAGAGATGTGTGCAATGTTCCAGTGTGAGCACAGATTTGTTCTCAATAGACAATGAGACAAGACTGATTCAGCTATGAAACAAATGACTACATTCAAATTATACCAACTATTTGGAAAACGGTTAACATCGATTGATGCCGATGGCTTTAAAGTGCTAGAATAGTAAATATACATATTTTGTATGAGCCTGCACGCTAGATTTTTCAAAAGGGGCCACAATTTAACCCCACTTACACCCTTTCATGCAAATGGGTGTCAGTAAGCGCTAAATCTTAGTACCCTTTGATAAACCTAGATATATATTTAACAATTCCAAATTACATTTGAGGGCACTAGATTATTAGAGATACAAGTTCCACTATATTTTTTGTTTTTCTTTGGCTCACAAAGACACTAAAATTACAATAAACATTATTTAGAACTCACCTCAATAATATATACTATATATATATTTATATATATAAATAGAATACAATACAAATGGGAGAAAATACAAGACACCTCTTTAACATGGTAAATCTCGGCATATAAATAAGCAAGTATCTTTGTTATACCTATTGGTTTTTTTTTTTGTTTTTTTGTTTTTTAAACGGCTAAATTGCTGTAAAACTATGACATTGATTCCCAGCTCACAAAGTTGCCTGACGATAATGTACACAATCTACACAAAATATTCCCTAAAAATACAGCAAGAATATACCTGTTACAACGACTGTGCTACTATGACCCCCAAGACACTAAGACGGGGATGCACAACTATTTACTGATTAATGCTTTTTCGGACTGGTTAGGTTATGAGGGGAACACCATTTGGAGGAGGTTAAATGCTGCTAGACAGGATTCAATCCATCAAACATAAGGATACTTATTTGGGTTACTTGTCACAAAAGAAGGTGCCTGTACACTTGACCAGAACGGCAGTGCAAACAGTTGTTGGGGTGCGCAGAGGGCTGTAACCCTTCAGCAGCCAGTGAGATTTGCGTTTACTGATTGGTCAGTATTATTTTTTGAACATTGGTTATCTTTTTATCTGCTGTTTGTGCTGTGGTGTTGTATAAATTAGAAAGTGTAAACTGAGATATGAAAATGTATAATGGTGTAGGACTGGATAAGGAATAGATAACATTTCATGTGGTTGTGTGTAGGCTTGATTGTAATTGTTATTTAGCATTTTTTATATGTACAAAAAGTTTAATAAAGGACTTGCTCTAGCACAGGGGTGTCAAACTCAAATACAAAATGGCCCAAAATTGAACACTGTGACCAAGTCACTGGTCAACCTCAATGTCCACTGGCCACCTTCCTCCCTTATAAAGTTTCCTGGTGTCTAATGGCCCCCTTCCAACCCCTATACAGTTTTCTAATGTCTAGAGGCCCCCACCCTCCCCTATACAGTTCCCTAGTTCTTAGTGCTTACCCCCTACTTCCCACTTATGGCTTCCCTGGTGTTCTACAGAGGGCCAAACATAATGCAAAGTGGGACTTGAGGGCCAAATTTAATGGCTCCGATGGCGAGATTTGGCCCACGACATGTATGCTCTAGCAGGACCCATTAGTTTAATTACATAAAGAATTTCACTAGGACAGCAGGTCAATGTGGTATGGTGGGCCCTTTTCAATTAACTTTTTCTCCTAAGTCCTACTAAGTAACATTTTTACACCTTATCAATAAAATGCCTTTAAGCCACCAACAAGTACTTTTTGGGTACTTTTTCAATTGCAAAGTGGTGCTGAAAAGTTGTTTTTTAAAGAGAAGATGAAAAATGATTTCATAGGAGAAAACTTAGGAGAAAATGAAAATTGATTAAGGCCCAATATCCTCCACCAAAAGCCTGCAATTAGACCATATACTGTATGACCATACATATTATTTGGGTATTTGACCAGTTAATATACAACATGATGGTCTTCTATCGATCATAGAGGATGCAGTTTGTTAAGAGAGTAGGGCTTTGTTGACTTTAAAGTGCATGGGGCAGAAATCAATGTACCCTTATTGTTTTTCTATTATAATTCCTCTCTAAACATAAGCCAAGCTCCGAACCATCCAGCCATCAGCTCAGAGCTCTATCGAATGAACTCTAGTATTCTTTTTAACCAAAGCAAACTTTTCTAACACTTCTGCTGTCAGTAAAATTTCTAAACAAATTGGTGGTGATAGAGTTGTATAATGACATTGAAAGTTACTAGTGCAGTTAAATTATTCTAGAGGTTAGCCTACTTACGGAATGTGTCAGTTTTCTCAAGTGAAGGTCTTTTCACCATATAATATGAAATGATCCCAATAAATGATATGGGGTGTAAAGTATTGTGCTTTTCATCAAATGTGCAATTTTCTGTACATGTCAAAGGATAAGAGTACTTATACTGCATTTCCCTTTTCAAATCCCCCCCGGGGGGTTTATGGCTGTGGCCATATATACCTGCAATGATCCTGGCCTTTCACCCATACTAGGTCCTGGTTACATGCTTCAAAATAAATAAAGTCTGCCAGTCTCCCAGCCATCGTCCAGGCACAGATGGCGGATGAACACATGGGGTCCCATCTGTAATAATGGAGAGCCTAGTTCTGCTTTCTGGTGACCAGAAGACTGGGTAATGTTTTTGGTCTTTAGGCTACCTAGGGGTTCCTAGGCTGAACAAAGATAAGACATTATTGCTACAGGACAACTGGATATTGCCACTGACATTTAGCAGACACCTTGGAGGATTTGAGAGGGGCAACTGTGCTTTTATCCTTTTAAGCCAATCAGATTTATGTATTTCTTGGTTCCAGAAACCTACTGTGTTTACTCTTTCCAGATCTCATGTCAGGAAAATGTGTGCTCCACCTCCAGTCCACCATCCCCACCCCATGTTTCAGCAGAACCGCGATCATACTTATTAGGCCTTCAAAGAATTTAGATTGTCTAACAAAAAACCGGGACGGTTGGAAAGGGTGCGTTTATCCTCCAGCAATCTAGGAATCCTGTTCTGTCAGCATTTACTTCTATAAGCATTGGTCTATATTACCTATGTCAAGGCCCAGCCCTGTACATACTGTAAATATTCACATACAGACATACAAGTGATTACAGGTTACAGTACTCGGCTACCTTGTTTTTTTTGTTTCTTTTTGTACGTTTCTGACAGCCTTAACAAAGACATTTATATAAGGTTTCACTGTACACAAGTTAGGTAATAGTATTTGTGTTTAAATGATCTACATATACATTTCTGTATCCTATATTTGTTAAGGTGCCAGAGGAGAGCTGTACTGAGGGTACTTTCTGGAGACTTCTGCTCTGCTTTACTGAACAAGAGAAAAATATTACTACTAGTCGAATGACTGGGAGGCGGGATGGTTTCCCCAGCACAGAGACGGTTATCTGTACATGGTACAACTACAACAAGTCTTGCCCCAGTCTCACAATTTCATCCACCAGGAAGTCGATGTCGGATTTGGTGGCGGCTGGGTTGGAGATGACCATTCGGAAGAAGTTGGCTTTGTCTCCTTGCGGTTGATACCCGACCATAGTCGTTCCAGATTCCATCATAAAGGCTTTTATCTTTGGAGCAACCTTAAAGAAGAAAAAAATAGAGGCGTTTAATGTAAGCAAAAGTGATGAACTGTCCAAAATTCAACTGGATATTATCTGAGTTGTTGGACTTAGGCTTTAAGTCTAGGGTTACATGATCCAGTTATTAAAACCAAGGTTACTGAGATAGTGGAAGAGGACTTGCTGATATAAAACTTAGTAACTGGAAAAGGTTTTATTAACCAGTTAATGACAAAGTAACTTATTAAAACGTGCTGTTTGAGCCTGTTAACAGCAACAGGATGTTTTAATAAGTTGTGCGTTCCCACCGCCGCTCCGCATGTGTGCACGCCGCTCCCGCTGCCGTTTCCGTTGGGACTCTGTGTTCAGTGATTGGGGAAGAGAACCGAGCGGTCCTCTACCCAATCGCAATGCCAGGAATGAATGGACATGACCGCTGACAGCAGCCATGTCCATTCATAAAACAGGAAGCCGTCACAGTGTAGTTAAATGTAAAAAAGTGAACACTTCCTATAAAATGGGAAAGTGTTCACTAGTGCCATCTTGTGGCCTAAAAGTCAAATTACACATACAGGCACATACATACAGTACATACACAATATTAATAAAATTACTAACTTTCACTTCCAAAGCCCCACCCCCCCCCCCCCCCAAAACCCCCCCCCCCCCCCCCCCCCCAAAAAAAAAAGATAAAAAAATACATAAATAGTTGCCTTAGGGACTTTTTTAATCTATATTTTATGAGGGAAAATTACTTTTACTTTACTACATAGGGGCTTGTAATTATGGACCGGACAAAAAATAAATAAATTAAAAAAAATAACACCATATATATTTCCATATATTGTCGCCATACATTGTGATAGGGACATAATTTAAACGGTTTAATAATTGGGAAAACTGGGCAAATAAAATGTGTTGGTTTTATCCAGAGGAGAACGTTTAATTTTAAAACTATAATGGCCGAAAACTGAGAAATAATTGTTTTTCCCATTCTTACGCATTTAGAATAAAAAAAAATTCTTAGCAAAATGTACTACCCACAGAAAGCCTAATTGGTGGCGAAAAAAAATGAGGTATAGATCATTTTGTTGTGATAAGTAGTAATAAAGTTATTAGGGAATAAAAGGGAGGAGCACTGACAGGTGAAAATTCCTCTGGTCCATTAGGGTAAAAACCCTTGGGGGTGAACTGGTTAAAGGATATCTGAGCTAATGGGCTGTTGCAGGGCAAGATTTGATTTACTTACCTGGGGCTTCTTCCAGCCCCTAGCAACTATTGAGAGAAGCGCGTGACCTTGACCATACTGTACATGCGCAGTAGCCTACGGGAGAGCAGCACTCTGGAGGGCAACATAACTACAGCGAGGGTCCTGTTGGGCTGCTAGGGGCTGGAAGAAGGCCCATGTAAGTCAATCTAATCTTCCATGTACAGTGAAAAATGGCGCCGGTTAAATAAGAAGGGCCCCCTTCTGCCCGATATTTGTTTGAAACGATATTTATCATTCTAACGTCATAGACATTGTGAACGTAATTTATCGTTTTAAAACCTGCTTTTTTTGTCCTGCCTGAACGTTATTTATCATTTTAAGCCCTGCTTTGCTGCCGTTTGGAAATGTCTGCCCGCCGACTTTAGCGGTTAATAGCAAAGCCCCCTTAAAGGGAAGGTTCAGGGAGGGGATTAAAAAAATAAAAATAAATTTCCACTTATCTGGGGCTTCCTCCAGCCCGTGGCAGGCAGGAGGTGCCCTCGCCGCCGCTCCGCAGGCTCCCGGTGGTCTCCGGTGCCCGACCCGACCTGGCCAGGCCGGCTGCCAGGTCGGGCTCTTCTGCGCTCCATTTCCTGGCACTTCTGCGTCCCACGCCGGTGCGCTGACGTCATCGGACGTCCGCCGGGCTGTACTGCGCATGCGCAGAACTACTGCGCCTGCGCAGTACAGCCCGGCGGACGTCCGATGACGTCAGCGCGCCTGATAACCTTGCCAGTGCATTGCTTGCATCTATTTCCCCCCTCTAATCACACCTTGAGACACCCATCAATCACCTCCTGTCACCACCTGTCACCCCCTAGCACACTTACCCATCAGACCCGTGTGGGCTCCTGATCACTCGGCCAAACCCTCAGATCCCCCTCTGACCCCCTTCTGATCACCTCCCCAGTGCATTGATGCATCTATTTTCCCCTCTAACCACCCCCTGAGACACCCATCAATCACCTCCTGTCACCTCCCTAGCACTCCTATCCATCAGATCAGGCCCAATACAACCTGTCATCTAAGAGGCCACCCTGCTTATGACCGGTTCCACAAAATTTGCCCCCTCATAGACCACCTGTCATCAAAATTTGCAGATGCTTATACCCCTGAACAGTCATTTTGAGAAATTTGGTTTCAAGACTACTCACGGTTTTGGGCCCGTAAAATGCCAGGGCAGTATAGGAACCCCACAAGTGACCCCATTTTAGAAAAAAGACACCCAAGGTATTCTGTTAGGTGTATGACGAGTTCATAGAAGATTTTATTTGAAATTGATTTTTATTGTTTTTTTCACAAAGTGTCATTTTTCACTAACTTGTGACAAAAAATAAATCTTCTATGAACTCACCATACACCTAACAGAATACCTTTTGGTGTCTTATTTCTAACATGGGGTCACTTGTGGGGTTCCTATACTGCCCTGGCATTTTAGGGGCCCTAAACCGTGAGGAGTAGTCTAGAAAACAAATGCCTCAACATGACCTGTGAATAGGACGTTGGGCCCCTTAGCGCACCTAGGCTGCAAAAAAGTGTCACACATGTGGTATCGCCGTACTCAGGAGTAGTATAATTTGTTTTGTGGTGTATTTTTACACATACCCATGCTGGGTGGGAGAAATCTCTCTGTAAATGGACAATTGTGTGTAAAAAAAATAAAAAATGTGTCATTTACAGAGATATTTCTCCCACCCAGCATGGTTATATGTAAAAATACACCACAAAACACATTATTCTACTTCTCCTGAGTACGGCGATACCACATGTGTGACACTTTTTTGCAGCCTAACTGTGCTAAGGGGCCCTAAGTCCAATGAGTACCTTTAGGATTTCACAGGTCATTTTGAGACATTTGGGTTCAAGACTACTCCTCACGGTTTAGGGCCCCTAAAATGCCAGGGCAGTATAGGAACCCCACAAGTGACCCCATTTTAGAAAGAAGACACCCCAAGGTATTCTGTTAGGTGTATGATGAGTTCATAGAAGATTTTATTTTTTGTCACAAGTTAGCAGAAATTGATTTGTATTTTTTTTTTTCACAAAGTGTCATTTTCCGCTAACTTGTGACAAAAAAAAATCTTCTATGAACTCACCATACTCCTAACAAAATACCTTGGGGTGTCTTCTTTCTAAAATGGGGTCACTTGTGGGGTTCCTATACTGCCCTGGCATTTTTGGGGCCCTAAACCGTGATGAGTAGTCTAGAATCCAAATGTCTCAAAATGACCTGTTAATAGGACGTTAGGCCCCTTAGCGCACCTAGGTTGCAAAAAAGTGTCACACATGTGGTATCGCCGTACTCAGAAGAAGTAGTTTAATGTGTTTTGGGGTGTATTTTTATACATACCCATGCTGGGTGGGAGAAATCTCTCTGTAAATGGACAATTGTGTGTAAAAAAAATCAAATAATTGTCATTTACAGAGATATTTCTCCCACCCAGCATCTGTATGTGTAAAAATACACCACAAAACACATTATACTACTTCTCCTGAGTACGGCGATACCACATGTGTGGCACTTTTTTGCACCTTAAGTGCGCTAAGGGGCCCAAAGTCCAATGAGTACCTTTAAGATTTCACAGGTCATTTTGCGACATTTGGTTTCAAGACTACTCCTCACGGTTTAGGGCCCCTAAAATGCCAGGGCAGTATAGGAACCCTACAAATGACCCCATTTTAGAAAGAAGACACCCCAAGGTATTCTGTTAGGAGTATGGTGAGTTCATAGAAGTTTTTATTTTTTTGTCACAAGTTAGCGGAAAATGACACTTTGTGAAAAAAACAATTAAAATCAATTTCCGCTAACTTGTGACAAAAAAAAAAATCTTCTATGAACTAACCATACTCCTAACAGAATACCTTGGGGTGTCTTCTTTCTAAAATGGGGTCATTTGTGGGGTTCCTATACTGCCCTGGCATTTTAGGGGCCCTAAACCGTAAGAAGTAGTCTTGAAACCAAATGTCGCAAAATGACGTGTGAAATCCTAAAGCTACTCATTGGACTTTGGGCCCCTTAGCACAGTTAGGGTGCAAAAAAGTGTCACACATGTGGCATCGCCGTACTCAGGAGAAGTAGTATAATGTGTTTTGGGGTGTATTTTTACACATACCCATGCTGAGTGGGAGAAATATCTCTGTAAATAGACAATTGTGTGTAAAAAAAATCAAAAAATTGTCATTTACAGAGATATTTCTCCCACCCAGCATGGGTATGTGTAAAAATACACCCCAAAACACATTATACTACTTCTCCTGAGTACCGCAATACCACATGTGTGGCACTTTTTTGCAGCCTAACTGCGCTAAGGGGCCCAAAGTCCAATGAGCATCTTTAGGCTTTACAGGGGTGCTTACAATTAGGCACCCCCCAAAATGCCAGGACAGTGAACACACCCCACAAATGACCCCATTTTGGAAAGTAGACACTTCAAGGTATTCAGAGAGCAGCATAGTGAGTCGGTGGCAGATTTCATTTTTTTTTTGTCGCAAGTTAGAAGAAATGGAAACTTTTTTTTTCTGCTAACTTGTGACAAAAAAATAAAATCTTCTATGAACTCACCATGCCTCTCACTGAATACTTTGGGATGTCTTCTTTTCAAAATGGGGTCATTTGGGGGGTATTTATACTATCCTGGAATTTTAGCACCTCATGAAACATGACAGGTGGTCAGAAAGTCAGAGATGCTTCAAAATGGGAAAATTCACTTTTTGCACCATAGTTTGTAAACGCTATAACTTTTACCCAATCCAATAAATATACACTGAATGTTTTTTTTTTATCAAAGACATTTAGCAGAATAACTTTCGTGCTCAAATGTTTAGGAAATTTTACTTTATTTGAAAAATGTCAGCACAGAAAGTTAAAAAAAGTCATTGTTTTGACAAAATTCATGTCTTTTTTGATGAATATAATAAAAACTAAAACTCGCAGCAGCAATCAAATAGGACCAAAAGAAAGCTGTGTTAGTGATAAGAAAAGGAGGTAAAATTTATTTAGGTGGTAGGTTGTATGACCGAGCAATAAACCGTGAAAGCTGCAGTGGTCTGAATAGAAAAAAAGGCTCTGGTCCTTAAGGGGCGAAAAGACTGTGTTCCTCAAGTGGTTAAAAGCTAGAAACACCAAATTTGCAGGGAATGTTAAGAAGATCAGTGGGAACAAGAGGAATTTTTTTTTTCAAAAAGACCTTATAGTTTTTGAGAAAATCGATTTTAAAATTCTCCTTCTGACCGTGGGAAAATTAAACCCCCGCCGACTTTAGCGGTTAATAGCAAAGCCCCCTTAAAAGGTAGAAACACCAAATTTGCTGGGAATATTAAGAAAACAGTGGGAACAAGAGTCAAAAAGACCTTTTACTTTTTGAGAAAATAGATTTTAACGTTTCAAAGGAAAAAAATTACATTTACTGTAAATGCATAATGACACTTCTTAGGGAAACAATTCCCGCCGACTTTTGCAGTTAATAGCAAAGGCCCCTTACATCCTAGCAACAAAAAATTTGCAGGATATGTTAAAAAGGTAGTGGGAAACAATGTTTTTTTAAAAAAAAATTTATACATTTTATTTATTTTTATTTTTTTATTTTATTTTTTTTGTTCAGAGTGTGGGAAATAAAAAAAAAAAAGTGGTGTGCGGTTCCCCCTTCCGAGCAGGAGGAGGTGGGGGCGATGACTCCCGGGGGGTTTCATGGTGGTATCTGGGAATCCCCTTTAAGAGTCCTCTCCCAGTACCCCTTACCCATTTTCCCAACGGGTTACAAATGAAATAAAAACACAACCACGAAAAAAGTCTTTTATTAGTCTTAATTAACCAGAAATACTTACCTGTACCTTTAAGAAAATGTTCCCACGGCAATATCCTCGGAAAAGGTCCCTTGGCGACAGTATCCTCTATCTTGCGATCTTCAGAAATATTTACCTGTACCTCTAAGAAAAAAATCCCATGCCAATATCCGCTGAAAAGGTCCCACGCTATAATTTGTTATGGACGCCGACGACTGTATCCTCTATCTTGCGATCTTCAGAAATACTTACATGTACTTTTAAGAAAAAGTTCCCACGCCAATATCCTCGGAAAAGGTCCCACAGTATAATGTGTTATGTCCCACTACGACAGTATCCTCTATCTTGTGATCTTCAGAAATACTTACCTGTACCTTTAAGAAAAAGTTCCTACGCCAATTTTCTCAAGAAAAGTTCCCACGCCAATATCCTCTATCGTGCGATCTTGTTACATCTTGATTGAAGATCACCGTGCGCAACTACCGCCACAGACGCCGCCCTCACCGAACTGCCCTCAGCTACAGTATAGCTGAGAGCAAAAAGCATCTTTACATTTTGGCTCCAAAGCATCGGTTCCTTAACAGACCAATGGGGATCAGGAGAATCCCCATTGGTCGATAAGGAACCAATGGGGAGCCTTGGAGCCAAACACTATGGGACTCTCTGTTTTCTGTTTTTAAGATTACTTGTATTTCTCCTATTTTTGTTTCTGGGACCGTCTTTGCACTTACAGGTAACACTAGAAAAATTAGAATATCGTGCAAAAGTCCATTTATCTCAATAATTCAACTTAAAAGGTGAAACTAATATATGAAATAGAATTATTACATGCAAAGTGAGATATTGCATGTAATAATTTTGATGATTATGAAAACCACAAAATCAAAATCTCCGACCATTAGAATATTGTGAAAAGGGTCAATATTTTAGGCTCAAAGTGTTAGACTCTAATCAGCTAATTCATCCAAAACACCTGTAAAATGTTCCTATTAGTTTCACCTTTTAAGTTGAATAACTGAAATAAATGGACTATTGCACAATATTCTAATTTCTTGACTTTCACCTGTATATCTATTAGTTCTCTCATGCCAGTTGCCACATTTATAATGTGATCAACTGACCTGACTGCCTTTCTGTAAGAATCCATGTGGATTTGCACTTTGGTTGTTGCAAACTCCTCCTCTTTAGATTGTAAGCCTTTGGCAGGCCCCCGCCCTGTATGTCCTTCCTGATCTTGCGACCCCACCAATGACACCCTTCCCATGGACTAACTCAGACTTGAATTTCTGGGTCTTATACCCTGTTTGCATGTACTGTATATATATATAACCTTGTGCTTTGTTGTATAACCATGTGCTACCTCTCTATCTGACAAACCATGTTAACATTTTATGTATCCCTATTTATTGTCCAGCGCTAACATGTTGGTGCTTGATATATGAAATAATAATTGGAAATAGCAGAGGGCAGTGGTGTTTGTTTTAGCATCCCGGTTCATCACTTTTGTGGTTATGGGCACTCTGCTGAAAATGGTATACACAGGATAGTATGCACAAATTAAGCCCCCTCAGGTGATGTACGGTACTGCAGTCCTCCACTTTGGAAAGGCTGGATGCCAGAAAACAAAACCTGTTCCCACTTCTGTACATGCAGGGCTATAAAGCTGGCAATCAGGGTTCCAAAAACGGATAGCAAGTGGAGATTTCTTTATAGGCCACAACTTTTTTTTTTTTTTATCAACAGGACCCTGTATGATGGCATATACTTTAATCTATACATTCTAATTTTTGCTGTTCTACTAGCTTAAATTGCCATGCCAGTGGCATAGCAATAGGGAGTGCAGAGGTTGTGAGTTGCGCCTGCACTAGGGCCATTGGACCAGAGGGTCCCCGAGAAGCCCACCCTCAACCACAGTATTAGCTCCTCATTGTTCCTGTTCTGATAATAATCACTTCTATAGATGCTGAATAGTAGTAAACATTAACTGCTTGTTCAGGATGTAGATTCTACGTCCTAATTAGTGCTGCTGTGGGTTCTAGGACATAGAATCTACATCCTGCATTAAAATCCGATGCCTGCCACCGTGGGTGCACGTGCGCGCTCCCGCGCATGCATGTGATCGTGCTCACCCCCACACGTGCACATGACCGTGCATGTGCACAGTCCTGTGAATGATTGTTGCTAGCTAATAGCAACATAGCAACAATAATTCAATAAAGTTGGGGGGGAGGGAGTTTTAAAAGTAAAAAAATAAATAAATAAATAAATAAAGTGACATGGTTCCAATTAAATAAAATTATTTTTTTTAATCCCTAGTTAGTTTTTAACCCCAGCCTAGCCAATTAACCCCTGAAATACCTATACCTGTTAACAAACTTAATGACTGCTGCCTGTAGCGATCGAATGCGATCACTAGGGTAAAGGTTTTGGGCCCCAGTGCTCTACAGGTGTATCGCTCTGCCATTGCCTAGCAATGCATCTGTACAGCACTATGGCCCCCGAACTGTCGCCCTAGCAATCATATCTGATCACCACAGACGCGTAGGCTGGGGATAATGCTCCACCACATACTCAGCTAGTAATAAAATATGGCATATGGGTTATCGTTTTAACTGGGAAGTGCCAAAGAATTCATTTGTATGTGCTTTATAACTGTGGGACGTGTCAGGTAAAAATAAGGAAGGGTGAAAAATGAACAAATGGGTATTTTCTGCATTTACGCATAATTGTTCCCCATAAAATGACTTAAAAAAAAGATATATATCACTAAGATGGGATCAGTAATTAAATAGTTGCTGCTGTATCAAAACGACACAGCTAAAGTGTCAAAAATGCCAGGACCCTTAATGGGTAAAAACCGTGGAACGCGAACCAGTTAAACTGTTCCTCATCCCCTTTTTACACCTCTGACACTGTGGTTGTGGCAGGTTTTGGTGCGCCATTTGAATTGTTATGTAGTGAGTACTTGGGGAAGCCCCAATATAAAACTTGCACTGGGGCCCACAGCTTCTTAGCTACGTCACTGTGCTATGCCTAAAAACCTTTGATGACATCACTGCCACATCCACAAATATATATATACTGGAGACATTGGTACGTAAGTTGTATGAAAATGCAGGCGCCAGGCGGTTTCTTCCTCACCCTGTGTAATTTTTCTTGCCTCTCATCAGAGTGTGGCATACTCTGGAGACTTGGGGGGATGTACCAGAAGCAAACGTTTGTGTGTTCAGGCTGAAAAACATAGAGAAAAAAATCGCATTTAGTACCCTGTATCTAAAATGTATTCTAAAGCAATCATCTTGCAGTATAACAATTGCACTGAATGCTGTATAGGTAACACTTGTAATAGACAGACTAAAACGGCAAACATTTGAACGCTGGTGGAATGAATCTTAAAATATTACTGAAGCTACGTAAAAAAATAAATAAATACGTACGTATGGAGAGTGAAGGCTCTGGATCCAATAGAGCCTCTCGCCATGCCCTTGGTCCACCGCAGTCCACTCCGTTGAAGTTATTTGACCAACTGCTTGTCACTTCCTCCAGTGCCGCCCACTAGTGGATGGCATTGCAGGACGTGACGAGCGGTGGTACGCACGCTGCAACGCTGAAGGTAGAGGTGAGTAATTACTTCACCTGCCCGCTGCCTGACACAATGAAAGACGCTTGTAGCTGGAGGGGGAGAGCGGACGGGGGGACCCAGGTGAAGGAGGGGGGAGGTCCGACCAACCTCCCCTCTGCTGTGCCCGCTGCCCCCCTTCCTGGCTGGTGGCTGCTACCCCCTCCAGGCTACCAATACTGGGGACAATTTTACTACCTATGGGGGGGCATCCTCACAAGTTTGCCTCAGGTGGCAAAAAGTCTAGAACCGACCCTGTTCTCAGCACCCCCCCCCCCCCCCCCTTCCAGTGCTGGCATCCCACAAAAATCCACTGACAAGCTTGTTGGTGGTGCGCACAGTAATCATTTGGATCCAGACCCATAACAATCCTGTGATACGCCTCCAGCAGGCACACATGCAGCTTTCCGTTTGTAAATTGCCAAGACTGAATGGAGAATGAAGGCTCTGGATCCCATAGATCCAGAGCCTATGGACAGACGCAAGGTGTCCGCAGGAGCCCATTGTAAAGCTGCTACTGTGCCCGCGTGAGGCGTGTTGCAGGCTTGTTATGGTCGCGGACAGTTCGGGGTTGTCTGCGCTGGATCCTGTTGGCTACAGAGGAAGGGGGAAGCCTCTTTCGAATCCAGAGGCTTCCCTCCTACCGAGGTAAGTACTCCCAGAGGTTTTCATTACAGGTTTTCTGCTTCTGTGACAGAAGTGGAACCTGATGTGGTTTGATGTTTTGTACGTTCTGATTGAGCCTTGCTGTATTTTGCTGCTTTTTTTCTGACCTCTCTCCTTAATAAGGAATTTCCATCTGTAGAACTACCACTGAGAGTGAGATGCAGGAGATTAGCAGGAGATCAGGGCACATATGCAATTCACTTTTTCTCCTAGGGGACAATTTTTCATCTTCTATTTACAATAACTTTTCAGCATTCTATAAATGAAAATGTATCAAAAAGTAGGTAAAAAAGTACCATTGCCAAAGGGGCCACTGTCTGAGCTCCTGGCCAGGTATTTTACTACTGATTTATTTGACATCAGTGAATCAAGGAGCTTCTGCACAGACAAATTCTGCAGCTGAGTATCACCTACACCGATCTAGGAAACCATTACCATATCCTGAGCAGAGCTTTAATAACTGATGATCCTGATCAACATCTGTTCACAATGTAATCAAGGGCAAAAGCTCACTGCCTCATCCATCCCCCCCCCCCCCCCCTCCCCACGTCTCCTTACCAAGTGTGTCTCCCACAGAGCCGGATTAAGACTAAATGGGGCCCTAAGCAAAGTAACCGATTTGGGCCCCCCATCATGTCGTATTAGAATCAGAAGATGCAGCTGCACAGCAACATGCCGCACACACCGGAGCAGCCGAGCTACTGGTTGCTATGGGCAACAGCCCGCTTTCCTCTGTGGGTGCACAATGCAGGGAAGAGCAGCGGCAAAATGCAGAGTGAGAGATGAATGGCTGGGACATTTGCACTCAGGGGCTGGGGCACCCCTGTGAAGAGGGTGCCAGATACCAAACCAGAAGCCATTCCCCAGACAGAATTACATAACCACCCCCACCACTGAACAACCGATTTCCTCCCAAACTAGACAGCCACCAAGCAGCCTCCATCCCAGTGAATACGATAGTCCAGCAGAGAAGGCAGCCGCAGTGGGGGAGAATGACAGCACTAGATGACTCACATTCACCTATTGCGATCCAAGCAATAGAGGTCCCGTCATCCGGAGCCCATCTGTCTCCTCTAGAGTGCTGTCGCTCTGTTACTACTACTATTACTACTTCCTACTTCCTGTCTGATCTGAGAATCAGGAAGTTCAGAGCGAGCGGCTGCACTGTAGAAGAGACAGATGGGTTTCAGATGACAGGATCTCTATCGCTTGGATCATGGATAGGTGAGTGAGTGTTTGCCATCTGCTGCTATCATTCTTGCTACAGCTGTGGTTCTCTGTGGGAAGGGATGGCAGAGTGGGTAGTGGCAGAGCGCACAGTAGCAGGAGGGGTCCCTAGGAGGAGAGGAGAGCCTGGCTCTGTAGACAGATAGCAGCGCATGGCATCATTTGACAAGACAAGACAAATAACATTTATATCGCGCTTTTCTCCTGGCGGACTTAAAGCGCCAGAGCTGCAGCCACTAGGACGCGCCCTATAGGCAGTAGCAGTGTTAGAGAGACTTGCCTAAGGTCTCCTACTGAATAGGTGCTGGCTTACTGAACAGGCAGAGCCGAGATTCGAACCCTGGTCTCCTGTGTCAGAGGCAGAGCCCTTAAAGGGACTCCGAGCAGTGCCTGTGGGTATGCCTTTAAGCATACCCACAACTAATTAATTACATCCTCACACCTACCAGCATGATGTTTATAATTATATCCCCCTGGGTTCCTTATATTTCATTGCATTGTGCTGAATCGAGCTGCTGACTTTAGAGAAAAGTCGTCCTGTGGCCGGGATCTCGATCGTGAAAATAGCGAAAACTAAAAGGCATAGGGCGGCCGTTTATATATCATTGGAAAGAGGAGAAAGGGAGCTTTAAAATGATATGCATCTTTCCATAGTTACTACACTGCTCAGAGTCCCTTTAACCATTATACCATCCAGCCACCGCTGACAGGATGGCAAGGGCTGGTTTATGTGCTGATGGGGCCCCTTTGACTCTGAATAGGGGCCCCAAGCGACCGCTTTTGTTGCCTGGTCGGTAATCTGGCCCTGGTCTCCTGCTACCCTTTAGATTGTAAGCTCACAAGGGCAGGGTCATCCTCCTAATGTTTACTGTTTTTGTTGCAATATTTGTGCTGCTTGAGACTCTGCTGTACATTTTTTGGTTGTACCTATGTCATAGCTCCCAACTGTCCCTCTTTTGGAGGGACAGTCCCTCTTTGGGAGCCCTGTCCCTCTTTCCTCCTCATTTGTCCCTCTTTCTGGACTTTGTCCCTCTTTCTATGTAAAAATATATATTTCTCTACTAAAAATGTGTTTGATTGACCAGTGTGGTTTGAATTCTAAAACAACATATTTTTCTTATGAAATCTTTATAGTATGCGTGACTAGGGGAGTGACGGGGCGTGATCAGGGGTGTGGCAGGAGCGTGGCTTAAGTGTCCCTCTTTCTCATCTCAAAGTTGGGAGGTATGCCTATGTTCCCCATGTTGTCTTACTGTGCTTTGTAAAGCGCTGCAGAATATGTTGGCGCTATATATATATATATACCGTCTTTCCCCTAAAATAAGACCTACCCTGAAAATAAGGCCTCCCTTATATTTCAAG
The DNA here is from genome assembly GCF_040937935.1 of Hyperolius riggenbachi. NCBI lineage: Eukaryota > Metazoa > Chordata > Amphibia > Anura > Hyperoliidae > Hyperolius > Hyperolius riggenbachi. The sequence continues at coordinate 254,724,767 of NC_090652.1, forward strand.
CATGCTTGAAATATAAGACCTACTCCGAAAATAAGGCCTAGCTGGGGGGGGGGGGGGGGGGGCGTTGTGTGTATGGGGAGGTGTGTGGTCTCTTACCGCACCTCCCTTGTGGCTGCGTCCCCCTCTGTTCCATGTAATTCCTCCGGTGGTGGCGGCGGCGACATGGTATTCTAGCTATGAGGGCGCCCTTTGACCCTCACGCTGCACGCAGTACGCTCTGCCGGCTTGGTGCTGACGCTCCCCTCATGTAATAATCAATTTGCGCCTGGGACGCATCAGCCAGGCGCATGATTATGACAGGAAGGGAGCGTCAGCGCAGAGCCGGAAAAGCGTACTGAGTGCAACGTGAGGGTCAAAGGGCGCCCTCATAGCTTGAATACCATGTCGCCGCCACCACCTGAAAAATTGCTTGGAACGGAGGGGGACGCAGCCACAAGGGAGGTGCGGTAAGAGCCCACACACCTGGCCATACACAAAGCGTCTAGCCCCCCCCCCCCCCCCGAAAATAAACCCTAGCACATATTTCCTCCCCAAAAAGCATATAAGACAGTGTCTTATATTCGGGGAAAGACGGTATAAATATATATATATATATATATATATATAGATAGATAGATAGATAGATAGATAGATAGATATAGATAGAAATAAAAAAAATAATAATAATAATAACATCTCATCTGCAGGATTTTATATACTGCACAGCTGCCACATGATTGGCTGAATAGACAGGTGTATGAATAAGCAGGGTTAGAGGTGTACCTAAAAAGTGCTCAGTTACTGAATATGCATAAACCGTGTACTGTCTTCTTAGATGAAGCAGCAATTTAAAGACAAAATGTTGCTTTAATAGCATCGCTACCTATTTTTTTGCATGTGTTGTCAATACTTATTTTAAAGTACGCCTGAACTGACAGGGATATGGTGGCTGACATATTTTTCTTTTAAACAATACCAGTTGACAGGCAGTCCTGCTGATCTGTTTAACTGCAGTAGTGTCTGAATCGCACACCTGAAACAAGCATGCAGCTAATCTAGTCAGACTACCTTAAGGTTCGTATACACGTCCGATAAAGATCGTTCGTAACGAACGATTCGTGACGTTTACACGATATTCAAATTAGACGGAAAAGATCGTTCGTAATGAACGATTGTGTACACACGTGAACGATATAAGTATAAAGTACTGAACGACGAACGATTAAAAAATGCGTGCGCAAACGGAAGTGACGTTATGACAGGCAATAAGAACATGCGTTATCGGACGATCTTTGTACACACTGCAACGATTGAACAATTATCTTTCGAAAAAATCCGCCGGGTTGGATCGGTCGGATTGAACGATAACAGTCGTTATCGTCCCAAAAAACGATCGTTGGAAAATTTGGAGCGCACGATTATCGGTCCAATTGTCGTTATCGTTCGTTTTTGAACGATCGTTATCGTACGTGTGTACTCAGCTTTAGTCAGACACACCTTATCTGCAGCATGCTTGTTCAGGGTCTATAGCTGAGTACACACGTACGATAACGATCGTTCAAAAACGAACGATAACGACAATTGGACCGATAATCGTGCGCTCCAAATTTTCCAACGATCGTTTTTTGGGACGATAACGACCGTTATCGTTCAATCCGACCGATCCAACCCGGCGGATTTTTTCGAAAGATAATCGTTCAATCGTTGCAGTGTGTACAAAGATCGTCCGATAACGCATGTTCTTATTGCCTGTCATAACGTCACTTCCGTTTGCGCACGCATTTTTTAATCGTTCGTCGTTCAGTACTTTATACTTATATCGTTCACGTGTGTACACAATCGTTCATTACGAACGATCTTTTCCGTCTAATTTGAATATCGTGTAAATGTCACGAATCGTTCGTAACGAACGATCTTTATCGGACGTGTATACGAACCTTATGGCTAATATTATTCAAGACAGAGACTCAGCAGAACAGCCAGGCAACATTGTTTAAATGGAAATAAAAATGTCAACCTCCATATCCCTTTCACTTCAGATGTCCTTTAACATTTATCAGATATCGGAATACAGAGACACTAACCTCTCCTTTGAAGACCATCTCAAAGTCTTCCCGATTGCTGACCTTTTGATATAAATATTCTGACAGCTCTAAACACTTGTTGATCTGCTGTTCAAATCCTACAGTGCCCTGTGGGGTGAAAAAAGAATGATCTGTTAATTTATGCAAGATGTAAGGATGATGCTAGGTCAGGTGGACAGAGTACTGGTAAGGCTGTTGCCTTTGAGGCCTAGTGCACACCGAGCAGTTTTTGTAGTGTTTTCCAAACCGCTTCCGTCTGTGAAAATGCTTGGCTAATGTATTTCAATGGGATGGTGCACACTGGCGGTTTGAGGTTTTTAGCAAACCGCAAATGTGGGTCCTGCAGCACTTTTGCGGTTTTCAGATGTGTTTCTGCCTCAATGTAAAGTATAGCAAAAGATCAAACCTCTGCGGAAAACGCTAGATCAGAGCGGTTTTCCAGGCGTTTTTGTTACAGAAGCTGTTCAGTAACAGCTTTACTGTAACAATACTTGTAATCTGCTACACAAAAACGCTCCAGAAAACGTTAGGCATGTTTAGAAAACCTCTCTAATCATGCCTAGAATCGCTCTGAAAATCTGCTTCAAAAACCTCTAGCGTTTTGCAGATCTGCTAGAGGTTTTAGTGTGCACTGGGCCTGATGTAGGATTTGAGCCCTTTGACCTGGGTGCATATCTCGGCTCAAGCCTGTACATTAAACTATAAGGAGTCTTTGGACAAGGCTCTATAATGATTCTGGTTGCCTGTGGAGTGCTCTAAGCGGCTGCAGCCCTGAAGTGCTTTGAGCCTGCCAGAAAAAAAAGTGCATTATTAATGTTCTGTGTCTTGTCTAGCCTACTTATGGAGCGGTTTACTGTTCCATACAATCCATGTCTCTTGTTCTTATTTGCATAAGTTAAACTTTTTTCATTTAGATGTGTTCCACAAAATAGACTATAAGGTCTTGTTCACACTAAGGGCGTTCTGAATTTTTTTAAGCGCAGGCGATTTTCAAAATCGCCCTAAAATTCAATGAATCCCTACCAGAGTGTTTACATCTGAGTGGTTAGTTTCCGACTCGCTCAGCAAAGCACTGCCTGTGCCTGTACCATTTTTAGAGCGATTTTGCTTCAATGGAAGGTATAGGAAAAATGCAAAACGCTCACAAAATCGCTTTGTACAGTGATTGCGTTTGTGATTTTAAGAATAAATACATTATATTTATTTTCCGGGTCAAAGAGTTCATTTATTGACTTGTGTCAGGACGTGAAAAAAGAAATCGCTCTACAAAAGCGCTTTGAAAAGCGCTTTATACAAAATTGTAGAGCGCAGGTAAGCACCAGGAGTGGAAAAATATCACTCTCAAAATCGCAAAACGTGGCCGTCAGCGATTTCGATTTTAGATGTGAACAAAGCCTTAAGGTGGAACTACAACAGGCGACTTGGCTGATTGACCGTCTGATTTGAAAATAATTATCAAATGGGATAAAAAAATTGGTGTCGCCGAGAGCTGAAATTAGTACGTATGACTGGATATGCTGCAAGATGTAGGGCCGACTTGCTCGATTGGCAGTAAAAAAGCGTGATTTCAGAAGAAACCCCAGATGTCCCCCCCAATATAAAATGTTCCCCCGGTGCCCAATGCAGTATACATTACTTGCCAATGTCCACTGCCGGCTCTGTCTTCATACACTTGCTCCACGTTGTTGCCGGCAAAACGTAGTTGTGTGTATTACGTTACACACGCGCCCACATATATGCCGGCAAGCACCTGGGGTACGTGTATGGAGATGGAGCAAGCGGCACATGCGGACAGGTAGGCCTGGTGCACACCAAAAAACGCTAGCAGATCCGCAAAATGCTAGCAGATTTTGAAACGCCTTTTCTTATTTTTCTGTGGCGTTTCAGCTAGCATTTTGCAATTTTGTGTAGCGGTTTTGGTGTAGTACAGTAAAGCTGTTACTGAACAGCTACTGTAACAAAAACCGCCTGGCAAACCGCTCTGAACTGCCGTTTTTCAGAGCGGTTTGCGTTTTTCCTATACTTAACATTGAGGCAGAAACGCATCCGCAATCCAAAATCTGCAGCAGCCCGGGAGTATGCGTTTCTGCAAAACGCCTCCCGCTCTGGTGTGCACCAGCCCATTGAAATACATTACCCTGGCGGATCCGCACCCGTAAGCGGATCGCAAACCGCAGCCGAAACGCTCTGGTGTGCACTAGGCCGTAATGTATACTGCATCGGGCTCCTGGAGGGGTAACATTTTACATTAGGGGGACCGGGCAGCAAGGCAGCGGATGCGGTGAAACAAGGCCAATTCCCAAGCGTTTTAATGCTGAAATCGATCGGGAATCGGCCTGCCATGTATGGGCAGGCAACCGAACTCTATCCAAACAGAGAGAGATCTGTCTCTTGGTTCATCTGCCCATAGATATTCTGATGTATGGGCACCTTTAATTAATCAAATTCAGCTCTGGGATGATAGACTATCACTTTCAGATTTGGATGGAGCATAACTGATTTAAATTACCACAACACATGATAGATGATAGATAGATAGATAGATAGATAGATAGATAGATAGATAGATAGATAGATAGATAGATAGATAGATAGATACTGATTAATGTACAGAATTGTGAGGTTTTACCTTAGCCTTCCACATGAGCCAGAATTTGAATATATCTACATGGCGACCACATTGTATTGCCTTGTCTCCTGTGTCGTATGATATGTCATACTGCTTGTCTTGCTGGAAGAGATACCCTGCACACATTTGATTACATCCTTGAAGAATACCCTGGTGAACATGAAAAACATCATTATTATTATTGTGTATTTGTCTAGCACTGACATATTTCGCAGCACTTTACAGAGTACATAGTCATGTCACTTATGGTCCCTCAAAGGAGCTCACAATCTAATGCCATTGTCACAGCTCTTCAGTGTGGCGTAACGGTTGCTTTGTAACATGACTTTCTGCACTGGAATGCACCACCTATGCGATATTTGCTGTGTGGCAGATGTGGTGCAGTCTAACAGCGTGTGGCATCATAACACACTGCATGCAGTGCATTACCACAAAACACTCACATTAACAGTGACAGTGAAGCATGCTTTTCATTGACTGTATGCTTCACTGTATTCGACACAACGGTTGGGTAACGTGTGGTGCCGCTTTCCCATTTCATTGCATTCCTGCTGTTTCAGGGAACACAAACCCAAATCCCACTGTGAACCTAGCCTTCAGGCCCTTTTTACACTTAATACAATGCAATACAATAACATTTCTATAGCGCTTTTCTCCCATAGGACTCAAAGCGCTTAGACTCTCTCAGATTCAGTAATTGGTAGTTGGATGAAGTATTCACACAACAAAAGTTATATTTCTGCAAATGCCAAACTGAACAGGTGGGTTTTCAGTCTGGATTTAAACACGTCCAGGGATGGAGCTGTCCTGATCTGTTGAGGTAAGGAGTTCCAAAACGTAGGGGCAGCATGACAGAAGGCTCTGGGACCAAAAGTTTCCAAGTGGACTCTGGGTATGACTAGATTATTAGAACCTGTGGATCTGAGAATGCGGGGATTGCTACGCAGCTGCAACATATCTTTTATGTATCCAGGGCCTAGATTATTCATGGATTTAAATGTCAGTAGGCCGATCTTGAATAGGACCCTCCATTCTATAGGTAGCCCGTGAAGGGAGTGCAGGACTGGCGTTATGTGGCAGTGATGGGGTTGGTTGGTTAGCAGTCTGGCAGCAGTATTCTGTATCAGCTGTAGGCGGTAAAAGACCTTTTTTGGAAGGTCAGTGTAGAGAGCATTGCAGTAGTCCAGTCGGGATGTGATGAAGGCGTGGACTAAGGTTGGCAGATCTTCTGGGGGTATGAGGTGCTTGATTTTTGCAATGTTCTTCAGGTGAAAATAGGATGATTTCACCACAGCAGAGATTTGGGTTCTGAAGTTTAAATCCCCATCAATTAGAACTCCCAGGCTACGCACATGATCAGAGCTGCGTAGATCCGTGCCTCCTATTCCCAGTGGTGAAGACTGCAAGTTAAGTTGTTTTGTCAGGGGCGTAGCAATAGGGGGTGCAGAGGTAGCGACCGCATCGGGGCCCTTGGGCCAGAGGGGCCCCGAAGGGTCCACCCTCTATCACAGTATTAGCTCTCTATTGGTCCTGTGCTGGTAATAATCACTTCTATAGATGCTTTGAATAGTAGTAATCCTTAACACACTGTTCCCCATTCCCTTCTTGCACCTCTGACACTGGGGTTGTCCTTGGCAGGTTTTGGTGCGCCGTATCAATTGTTATGTATAGAGTGCTTGGGGGGGCCCCATGTAAAACTTGTACCGGGGCCCACAGCTCTTTAGCTACGCCACTGTGTTTTGTTATCATGCTCTGCCCTCCAATCAGAAGGACTTCAGTTTTGTCTGCATTTAGTTTCAGCCAGTTGTCATTCATCCATATCTGTAGTTCACGTAAACAGGCGTTTATAGTTAGAGTTGGGTCTGTCACACCAGGCTTGAAGGAAAGATATAGTTGGGTGTCGTCTGCATAGCAGTGGTATGCCAGGCCATGTTTTTGGATTAGTTTTCCCAGCGGTAACATGTAAATCGTGAAAAGCAGGGGAGAGAGGATTGAGCCCTGGGGCACCCCATACTTAAGTGATACAAGGGTGGACAGGAAGGGCCCCATAGACACTTTGTGGGTTCTGCCACTCAAGAAGGATTGGAACCACTGAAGAACTATGCCATCAATGCCGCAGTATTCCTGTAGCCTGTTTATCAAGATGTCATGGTCAACTGTATCAAAGGCTGCAGAAAGGTCTAGCAGTATGAGGATCGAGCACTCTCCTCTGTCTCTTGCCATGAGCAGGTGGTTGCATATTTGGATGAGGGCCGTTTCAGTGCTGTGGTGTTTCCTGAAGCCAGACTGGAATGGATCATAACTGTTGTTTTGTAGGATTTTGGCTTCTAGCTGGAGGTAAACCGCTTTTTCAATTAGCTTGCCCAGAAAGGGGAGGTTAGAGACAGGTCTGTAGCTGGTCATTGCATCTGGGTCCAGGGAGGGTTTTTTGAGGAGAGGCCTGATGATTGCTTCCTTCAGTAAAGCAGGAAATATCCCTGATTGTAAGGAACAGTTAACAGTTAATGTTAACAGTCAACAGTTAATGTGTTGGTATGCATTAGTAAGTGTTGCTTTTTTTTTTCTCCATAGTAGTGCATTGTGAAAACACTTCAGTTTTTCTGTGTTCAACATGGAAGAAGCCATAGGGAAACTTGGACACAGGACTGCACATCAGTTGTCCTTTCAGTTACAACTGACAGCAACTAAGGGCCCTTGCACATTTAAAGTGGAACTCCAGTGAAAATAATGTAATAAAAAAGTGCTTCATTTTTACAATAATTATGTATAAATGATTTAGTCAGTGTTTGCCCATTGTAAAATCTTTTAAATCCCTGATTTACATTCTGACATTTATTACATGGTGACATTTTTACTGCTGGCAGGTGATGTAGCTGCTCCGTGCTTTTTTGGCAGTTGGAAACAGCTGTAAATTGCTATTTCCCACAATACAACAAGGTTCACAGACAGGAAACTGCCAGGAGTACCACGGTCCCCAGAGCTTCTTGTGGGAGGGGTTTCACCACAATATCAGTCATACAGCGCCTCCTGATGGTCTGTTTGTGAAAAGGAATAGATTTCTCATGCAAAAGGGGGTATCAGCTACTGATTGGGATAAAGTTCAATTCTTGGTCGGAGTTTCTCTTTAATCTGTTGCTGTCAGATATAACTGAAAGGACAACTGATTTTTAAAGTAATGCCCATGTTTTCCAATGGCTCAGTTCCCACTATACGCATTTTAACCGAAAGCTTTTTAACAACGCACTGCTATGGAGGAAAATAAATTGCATACCAACACGTACTAACGCATACCAACGCATTAAAGGACAACTGTAGTGAGAGGTGTATGGGGGCTGCCATATTTATTTCCGTTTAAGCAGTACTAGTTGCCTGGCAGCCCTGCTGGTCTCTTTAGTTGCAGTAGTGTCCGAATAACACCAGAAACAATCATGCAGCTAATCTTGTTAGATCTGACAATAATGTCAGAAACATTATGGAAAACAGATTTTCCACCCGATCGTTTTTACGCTTGATTCTCTTATCTTCCGCTCGTTTTTCTTATCTTTTCCCATTCACTTCTATGAGAAATCGAACCAAAAAAACGATCGGAAGGAATATCGGACATATCGGAAATTATCTGTCGAATTCATTTATCGGGGGTAAAAATGTATGATGTATTCCCGGCATTAGAGGCAGAGGATTACCAGGATGGCCAGGCAATTGGTATTGCTTAAAAGGAAAGCAATATGGCAACCTCCATATACCTCTCAATTCAGGTGTACTTTAAGTGTAAAAGGGCCCTAAAAGTACATTAAATTAGATTAGATATAAATGGAGTAGTGGTGGTGGTAGAGGGGGGAGTTGGACAGCAGAAGCAGTGTGTGATTGAAGTTTTGCATGGCTTTGCACTGCACCAGGCTTTACAAAGCTAGCAGCTGCAGCAGTCAGATCAGTAGCAGACAAAATTACTGCTGCAGTTCAGAATCCACAATCTGCCTTTTAAGCTGAAAAAATACAGACATAATGACCCTTTGAACTTTATTATCTCCCTGACAAACATCAGCCTTTAGCTTCTATTTACTTTTCAGGAAACCGGACTGAATTCCTTAGGCTGTCACAAACTCTCTTGTATAGATGACAACTTTTTTTTAACTTTTGCTGTACTGGAAAACAGAAAGGCACTTCAGATCATTTCTTAGTAGGGCTAGTGCCATATGTGTATATATTTATGTCATCATGTCACATGTCACTTCAGGTTTAATGTACTAATATACTCATCCAACAGGTACATGCACAGCAGATAGTGAGCGAGCACGTAGCTCACGTTCACAAGTCAGACAGTCAGGTCAGGAATCTCATTGCTATAGCGACTATTGCAAGATATTGTCACGTAGCAGCTAGGGAGTGTCCTTTTGAGATTTACTGCATGTCTTGGGGGCCTGTGCTATAAATAAGCAGTTATTCTCTTCCAGAGACAGATGTTTAGCTTGAAAGGCGAGGTGGATTACCTTGGGAACGTGTGACGAGTCATTATTGCTTTATAAATCCAGGTACTTTACCTTTTCTCGTAAGAGAATGGCTGAGCATTGGAGTAGTACTCCCATCATCTTGTGGGGATTCCAGGTGACAGAGTCAGCTCTAAAAAAAAACACACATGGGTACATATTGAGTTCTTTATAAAATACATACCTAGCAAAACTGTCCCCAGTATATCATTTTGATGCTAGTGTCATTTTACGGAACCCCCCCCCCCCCCCCTCCCACACACAAAAAACCCTCTAGATACTTGCTGCAGAACTACTATCTTTCAATGAATGCTGGCTGCTTTTTACACCACTTCTGGACTTGCCCTTCCTGTGATGCAGTATTAAAAAGAGAGAGAGGCGGCCTTAGATATATGCCATCTGTGCACATGCATAGGGTCACCATTCCCAGGGGGGCCCGGCCACCACATGCACTCACAGAGGGACAACCTGGTCACTATGGCTGCACACATCACTGCAGCGCAGCAGGTCACAGTGACAGAGCATCCATGTGCTGTGCCAGCACCAGCGTGCGTCACTATTACAGGCAGTGGCGTAGCTAAAGAGCTGTGAGCCCCGATGCAAATTTTACAATGGGGCCCCCCAAGCATTCTGTACATAACAATTGACACGGCGCACCAAAACCTGCCAATGGCAACTACAGTGTCAGAAGTGCAAGAAGGGGATGGGGAACAGTTTGTTAATGATTACCACTATTCAAAGTATCTATAGAAGTGATTATTATGAGCACAGGACCAATAGAGAGCTAATACTGTAGTTGAGGGAGGGCCACTTGGGGCCCCGATGCAGTTGCTACCTCTGCACCCCCTATTGCTACGCCCCTGAGTACAGGCACTGACTGCAGCCTAGTTGCCAGGATGTTCTCCCCATCAGCACCAAGCAACATGCTTAGACAGTGGGGGCGGAGGCAAAACATTTCAGCAAAAATTAAACATTTGTGTCATGAGCAGAAGGCATATATGCAGTGTCCTTAATGGACATGGCCATTTACAGTGAATAAGATACCATATTAACACATTGGCAGGTGAAGAGGCAACCAGTTCTTTCTCTGCCTAGGGCAACCATGAGCCTAGAGCCACCCCTGGTGTGAGACATATGGAGGCTGCTATATTTAATCCCTTATAAACAATGTCAGTTATCTGGAAGTCCTGCTGATTATTCTGGCATTGGTAGTATTGGAATCACACACCTGAAACAAGCATGTAGCTGATCTTGACAATTTTTTTTGTCAGAGTTATCTGATCTGCATGCTTGCTCAGGGTTTATGGCCAAAAGTATTAGAAGCAGTGGAACATCAGGACAGCCAGGCAACGTGCATTGTTTAAAGGGAAACACAGGATCTTTTCAGAGTGATGTACAGCATTAGTCACTCTCAAGAAGCAAACAGTGGTCACATAACTGCAAAATCTTCAGCAGTGCTAAAGGTACCAGTATTTATTTCAGTTCTGTTTTTTTGTTGTTGTTTTTTTTAATGCCCACCAAATTAAATAGAGGCATCAATTATATGGATATGCACAAAATTATCGTAACATGGAATTATCCATTGACCCAGGAAGTGGATACCGTATTAGCAAATTGTCCACTAGCTGCTGATCTGTTTGCTTATAGCATATTAATCAGTACCGCTAAAGCCAGGCGACTGGTCAGGGCCTCTCTGCATATGATCTAGCATGTATAGTGTTCACAAGCAGAGGCTGAGAGCACTGTCCTCTTCCTTGCCACTCCTACTCTCTGTTGTGCGCCACTTGTAGTCCACCCTCCTGGCTCTAACAGAATGCGTCAGTAGCCTATAGGGCTGCAACGCATCTGTTCAATACTCAGCCCTGAATAGTCACCTGAGGGATTGAGCCCTGATCCCTGCATGCAACAGTAATTGTGCATGTGATCTTAACCAGTTCCCTACCCTGGCCATTTTCACAGTTCAGCTCAGCTCTGATTACTTTGGCAATAACTTTATCAATAATTATCGCAACTGAATGATCTATGTGTTGTTGTTGTTTTTTTCAAGGGAAATTAGACTTTTTGTGGCTGAAATTTGTTTTTAGTAATTACCTTATTTTCTATGCATTTTAAAAGGAAAATAAGGAAAAAAGTGAAAACATACACAATTTATCCACTTTGTAAACAGTTCTATTGTACATTAAACCTACACATTTTATTTGTCCATCCCTCCTGTTTATCTAAACAGTTCATTTGTTTTGATAATGTATTAGATATAACAATTAAGTAATTGTAATGATCTGCTCTGCTGTCTGAACAGGCAGGCAGCTTTTTGACCATTTTTCAGGTCTGTATGCTGCAGGTCCCTGGAAAGGAGACCTGTCTTCACTCTGCAAGTTTCAGAGTTGCTGTTCTGGTGAGGGATTTGCATTCACTTATCTGGCTATTGATAGCTCTGCTTGCAGTATAAATACCATTTCCTCCCAGAATTCCCTGCTGGTAATAAAGGTTTGTTTCTGCTGGACTTACCTTGAGTTACAGCCCCTCTGCTAATTGTTTGCTAAATATTGTCTTAGAGTAGTTATCCTTGGGAGTGCACTAGCATTCCTTCTAGCGCAGTCAGGTTTTTTATTATCTGTATTGCCTAGTTCTGTCTTATCTGTTGTAATTGTTCTGTTGCCAGCAGTGGCTGACAGTGAATCAGTCTGTCTGTTTGGATCGCATTCGCCCTAGCGTTAGAGGCGGTGGATCTCTCTGTATTCTGTCTTGGAGTGTAAGCCAGAGCAGCGGTTGCTACTGGTTGCTCCATTTGTCTGTCTGTTTGGATCGCATCCGCCCTAGCGGTAGAGGCGGTGGTTCCTTCTGTACTCTGTCTTGGAGTGTAAGCCAGAGCTGCGGTTGCTACTGGTTACTCCTTCTGCTGTCTTGTCTGGAACGAACGCTTGCTGTTGTCTGGGTGAGGCAACCGATTAGCAAGCGTTCGCGTTCTCTGTTTGTTTTCATTTTTCGTGTTTCATTTGTTAGTCAGGGTTGGTACGCTTTGTCGCTTTGCACTTAACGTGCGGTGACCGTGCCTTGCACGCGCTTTGTCGCTATTGCGCTTAACGTGTGGTGACCGCGTGTAGCTAGTCCTGTCTACTCCTTCGTGTTGGATTACAGTTTGTTTTTGGTTCTGTGTAATGATCTGCTCAGCTGGATGCACTGGCAGACAGCTGTTGTCCATTCCTCTAGTCTGTGGGCTGCAGGTCTCTGCAAGAGAGACCTGTTTTTCCATTACAAGTTTCTGGTCTGTTCTGCTGCTGAGGAATTTGCATACACTCGTTATGCAAATCCCTTACCTGCCTCCTTTGATGACTGGCAGTATAAAGAGCTATGTTTCCCAGAGTCCTTTGCTGGTCATAAGGGTTAGTTATGTGTAACACTCGCCTGGAGTGTCAGTCTTGCTCTTTGTTGAAGATTAGCTTACAGTAATTCCTGGAACTGCACTAGGCAGTTTCCCTAGTGCAGTTAGGATTGCATATCTGTTTGTTTGTCTGTTGCGATTGTCCTGTCCCAGTGGTGGTCGACAGGAAATCGTTCTGTGTGTCTGGGTGCTAACCGGAACAGCGATTGTTACTGGTAGCCCCTTCTGTTCTGTCTTCCTGGATCGCACTAGCCTCTTGCGCTAGTGCTGTGGATCCTTCTGGTCTGCTACTCTCTTGCTGTACTTGGATCGCACTAGCCTCTTGCGCTAGTGCTGTGGATCCTTCTGTTCTGTCTTCCTGGATCGCACTAGCCTCTTTCGCTAGTGCTGTGGATCCTATCTCTCGCTTGTTCATGTTTTCGTGTGTCTGTCTTGTCTGCTACGAACGCTAGCTGGAGGCTCGGTGAGGTAACCGTTAAGCAAGCGCTCGCGTCCTCTGTTTCATGTTTGTCTGTCGGTGGTTAGTTAGGCGTGCTCGTCTCTGTTGTGCTTATCGCGCGAAGACCGCGCATAAACACGTGCACTGTAACGAATGAGTGCGGTGTTCGTGTTTAGCTAGCGTTTGTTATTTTCCGTATCTTCTCATTGTATGAATTGCTGTGCCTTTGCTACTCTCGTGCTCTGCCTTGCTGTAGCCTTGTGTCACCTCTGGCAATCGCCTCTCTCGCGATTGCGTTCCTACTTCATATCTGCGGTTGTGTATGCACCGTCGCGGGTTGGCGACTAGTTTGGTGCACACACATACAATCTGTCTCTGTGCTCATTCTCTTCCGCAATCGCTTCTCTTGCGATTGCGTTCTCACTTGGTTTCTTCTGTTGTGTGTCTGCCGTCGCAGGTTGGCGGCTAGATTGGTGGACATATATACATTCCTTATCTGTGCTTATTCGGTCTTGTGTCGCTGTTAGCAATCGCCATCTCCGGCGATTGCCTTCTCGCTTTGTCTTCCTGGTTGTGTGTTCATCGTCACAGGGTGGCGACTAGTTTGGTGAACACACATACCCTCTGTCGCTTTGATCTCTCTCTTTCAGGGCTATCTTGCACTGCGTTTCTTCCCTTCGTACAATTCCTGTCTGGCGTCTGTGGTAGGGCAGAGGAGCTGTTCCTCTGCACTCCACAGCTCCACCTGTCGACAGGAATTTCCCTCTACAGGTGCATCGCACCTTTTGCTGGGTTTCCGCAAATTACACGCTTGTGGAGGATTTCCGCAGTGTCAGCGCACGTCTTGTGCGCTGATCACGGAGGGAATTCCACAATCGTTACATTCTGTCTTTATTCTTCCTATGCTCTGTCTTTACTCAGTCTTGTGTCTCTATTAGCAATCGCCATTCTTGCGATTGCTTTCTCACTTGGTCTTCGCTGTTGTGTGTCCACCGTCGCCAGGTGGCAACTAGATTGGTGGACATACATACATTCTGTCTCTGTGCTCACTCTCTCTCGAGAGAGGCTATCTTGCCCTGTATTGCTTCACTTCGTACAATTTCTATCTGGCATCTGTGGCAGTGCAGAGGGTTTATTCCTCTGCACTCCACAGCTCCATCTGCCGGTTGGAATTCTTCTCTACAGGTGCATTTGCACCAAAGCTGGGTTCCCTTTTTCAAACGCTTGTGGAGGGTTTCCGCAGTGTCAGCGCACAGGTTGTGCGCTGACCACGGAGATAGTTCCACATTCGTTACAGTAATGTATACAATGTGCTACTGTCTGATCATGGAATGTGTATTTTACACGTGTTTACTAATTATCTCTGCTATTAAATTCCCTGGGAAGAGGAAAAGGGGTTTGCTGTCATTGCTTTACAACTCTGTAGTGATGTTATCAGGTCAGAGATAAATAAACAGTGTTATCTAAGATTTTGTAGGGAGGAGAGTGCTAGGGACAGCAAGTAGTTAATTAATTGGCAGCTAGTGGTTGTCAGTTGCTAGCATGACCTCCCCTTCCTGAGGCGCTTGAGGTTTGTAGGTAAGGAGGATTTTCTGCTCATTCCCTTAGAAGGAGCCCAATTGTGCAATGCAGGTGAAACTTGAAAAAATAGAATATAGTGCAAAAGTCTATTTATTATAGTAATTCAACTTAAAAGGTGAAACTAATCTATAAAATAGGAACCCTTTGCAGGTGTTTTGGATTAATTAGAGTCTGACACTTTCTGCCTAGAATATTGAACTTTTTCACAATATTGTAATGGTCTGAGATTTTGATTTTGGGGTTTTCATAAGCTGTAAGAAATAACCAGCAAAATTATAACAAACAAATACGGTAACTTGAAATATCTCGCTTTGCAAGTAATGAGCCTATTTCATATATCGGTTTCACTGTTTAAGTTGAATTACTGAAATAAATGAGCTTTTGCACGAAATTCTAATTTTCATCTGTAGGCAGAGGATGAGACACCCATTGGTCATTTAAGCCACCCATCACATTAAAGATTCAAGAGGGAGGCTTGAAAAGTAAAAGGGGAGGGATTTTCTCCTGACACTGTGGCACTTCCTCCTCACACTCCTGTTGTATACAGGACAACTATTTATGATCACTGATTTAATTCATATTGCTGAGTTTAGGACAATTTAAGACATATCTCACATATCTGCGTGGATCATGGAGTCACATGGCACCAAAGATCACACTTCAACTTCATTGGACAATCTGCTATAAACGGATAAAATTATAAAAAAATGATTGTCTTTTTGTAAAGCCACATCAAATTTGCCCGAGAGACTATTGTGCATTGCTAATAGACTACACCAATTAAATTGGATATTTTATTTATGAGAAATCTTTCCCAGCAAATCAGTAAACTCCCTCCCCTATAGCTTAAGGGCTCTTGCAGCGGAAAAATATGACTTGTAAATAAATATACAATGTGCATGTCTTATATAACACGGTACAACATGTCCTGCTTGTCCCCTTGCCTCCAGCCCTCCCTGCTCTGCCACAATAGATCCCTTGATGTTTATTGCAATAGATGTTCTTTCATATTTAATCCCTCCAGCTTTAGTCTTCCTGACGTTTTTGTCAAGTTTCAGTGGGGCAAGTAAAGAGGTCGAGTCATGGTGCGGTGTCCTCGGGCAATGGAAAAAAGGGCAAGGCAGGAACTCTGCTCTGTCAGCACTACTCTGATCAATTCATGCTAACCAGGACAGCGATATTCAACGCAACGGTTTTATCTTCTAACGGGGAGAATGAGGCACTGCAGTGTCCTGCTTAGCAAGTCTTTCAAAACATGACCTGCTGCAACATCTCCACCAGAAGAAGAAGTCATGCAGCAGCAAGAGAAATAAGAAGGCTGATAGGAGGAACAGCATTTCACAGTTTTGCATAAGTGATGTCTGTTCTCCAGGAAAGCAAATGTGCTCATGCTTATGTTCAAGTGGCTGTTGCATGAAGACAGCTGGCAGGGGTGTAGCACTAGGGGGTACACTTAGGGCCGGTTTAAGCAACAATGGGGCCCCAGGACAAAATAAACCTGGGGGGGCCCCCCAACAGATACCCCGGAGCAAAAATTGGCATTAAGGGACCTTTTTTGCAGCTGGTATAGTCAGGGTTTGAAGCCCCAATCGGTTGGAGCTCCACATTCTGGCTACCCCAGCCTGCATGGGGGACAAGGGGTTAAAAAGTTTCAGGAGGGGGGACCCCACATAATTTTTTTTTAAAAAATTCCCACGCTCTAAAAAAAATTTTGGGGGGGAAAATAGGAAAAAAATGCCAGGGATCTTCATACAGCCATATTGCGGCTGTTTAGCGATCCCTGGCCAAAGCGCTGCGGCTGCGTATGGACCCCCTGGAAACCCAGTCAGGAAATGTATGGCTCTTTCTTTTGATGCATGTAAAATTACACTACCGTTAGGTACTAAAAGTGACATTTACCACATTTAAAAGTATACTTTTTTCCTTCGAAACTTTAAAATCGATTTTCTCAAAAACTATAAGGTCTTCTTGAAAAATAGTTTTTTCCTCTTATTCCCAATGATCTCCTTAACATATCCTGCAGATTTAGGGTTTCTAGAATTTAAGGTGGATTTGCTATTAACCATTAAAGTCGGCTGGTTTTTAAATGTGTATTTTGTTTTCCTTTAAAACTTTAAAATCGATTTTCCCAGGAACTATAAGGTCGATTTGAAAAATGTTTTTTTTCCTCTTGTAGCCACTGGGGGCCCCTACAAGCTCTGGGGCCCTGGGGCAGCTGCCTCCTTTGCCTCTATGGTAGCGCCGGCCCTGGGTACACCACTTAACTCCACTACCTATGCCTGACTGCCAGACACTAACTAACCAGTACATAACCTGACACTAACCTACCCTTACCTACCCCTAACACTAACCCCCACCTATGCCTAACACTAACAAATAGCCGATGTGGGGTTTGGCTACTTAATGGCTGAATCTGTCGGGAACCTGATTACTAACCCCCTCCTGCGGCCTCTGTCAATATCTAGTTTAGGTTGCAAGAAGGACACTTTCAACCTGTCACAAACCCAGAAATTTTGATCCAGTGGAAGGCAGAACAAATTAACCTGGAAATATAAACAATAGCGCCAGGCACCGGTAGTAGGATTAGGATTTATTAGAGGTCTTAGGTACACATATGGAGGCAAAGAGGGTGAAGGATCAGCCTGACAGTTGTTTCACAGGGTATTCCCTGCTTCTTCAGAGGCCAAGAAAGGGTTGGCCTCTAAAGAAGTTACGGCTGTCAGGTCGATCACTCCCTTTGCCTGTATATGTGTACCTAAGATCTCTAATAAATCCTAATAATAGTACTGATGCCCAGCACCAGTGGTGCTCAAATACCCCTTTTTAAAATTCGAGTTTGGTCGAATTCGAATAGTAAATTATTCGAGGTCAGTCGAATATTCGAGTCGAATAATTTTTACTATTCGATTCGACCTCGGACTTCGAGCTCACTATTCGAGTCGGTATTCGAGCTCATTATTCGAGCTGACTATTCGAATTGGCCTTAAATAGCTTCCAACACTTGTTTTGAGGGTGAATGATGCAAGAAACATCTTTTTTTCCAAGTAACAACAGCAAGTGATTATGTGGGGATGTTCCTTTAAAAAAAAAAAGGTGGAAAGAGAAGTTGTGTCCAGAATTTTGTTCAGTACTGTATATTCTTCTTCTTCTTCTTCTTCTTCTTCTTCTTCTTCTTCTTCTTCTTCTTCTTCTTCTTCTTCTTCTTCTTCTTCTTCTTCTTCTTCTTCTTCTTCTTCTTCTTCTTCTTCTTCTTCTTCTATATCTTCTTCTTCTTCTTCTTCTATATCTTCTTCTTCTTCTTCTTCTTCTTCTTCTTCTTCTTCTTCTTCTTCTTCTTCTTTTATATCTTCTTCTTCTTCTTCTTTTATATCTTCTTCTTCTTCTTCTTCTATATCTTCTTCTTCTTCTTCTTCTTCTTCTTCTTCTTCTTCTTCTTCTTCTTCTTCTTCTTCTTCTTCTTCTTCTTCTTCTTCTTCTTCTTCTTCTTCTTCTTCTTCTTCTTCTTCTTCTTCTTCTTCTTCTTCTATATCTTCTTCTTCTTCTTCTATATCTTCTTCTATATCTTCTTCTATATCTTCTTCTTCTTCTTCTTCTTCTATATTGTCTTCTTCTTCTTCATCTTCATCTTCTTCTTCTTCATCTTCTTCTTCTTCATCTTCTTCATCTTCTTCTTCATCTTCTTCTTCTTCTTCTTCTTTTTCTTCTTCATCTTCTTCATCTTCTTCATCTTCTTCTTCTTCTTCTTCATCTTCTCCATCTTCTTCTTCTTCATCTTCTTCATCTTCTTCATCTTCTTCTTCTTCATCTTCTTCATCTTCTTCTTCTTCTTCTTCATCATCATCTTCTTCATCTTCTCCATCTTCTTCTTCTTTATCTTCTTTATCTTCTTCATCTTCTCCATCTTCTTCATCTTCTTCATCTTCTTCATCTTCTTCATCTTCTTCTTCTTCTTCTTCATCTTCTCCATCTTCTTCTTCTTCATCTTCTTCATCTTCTTCATCTTCTTCTTCTTCATCTTCTTCATCTTCTTCTTCATCTTCTTCATCTTCTTCTTCTTCTTCTTCATCATCATCTTCTTCATCTTCTCCATCTTCTTCTTCTTCATCTTCTTCATCTTCTCCATCTTCTTCTTCTTCTTCATCTTCTTCTTCTCCTTCTTCTTCTTCTTCTTCTCCTTCTTCTTCTTCTCCTTCTTTTTCTATATCGTCTTCTTCTTCTTCACTTATTTCTCTTTTCAATTTTTTTTAGAAATGCAGCTATTTTTGAGCGTAACAAATAGCTGGTGGCGCACGCATGTTGGAAGCGCCATTGTATGTGCTCCCTGGCAGTGGAAACACACAGACAGCAGGAGGTAAATTCAGCAGCAGGAGGAGGATGAGTGTGTGGCAGCAGGCAGTCAATGAGGCAGGCAGCGTGACATAATAGCCCTGGTACCTAGCGGTGATACCAGGGCTGTAAATAAACACAGCAGGCAGGAGGTCCCAGACAGCGGTCGTGCAGCCCACATCATGTCCAATACACAACTGGGACAACACAGTTTTCAACCCGGGCACCTCTGAAAAATTAAACCTTTTTTTTTTTTATGTTTTTTTGGTTTTGTTTGTAAAACAAATTACACAGATATATAGCAATTTTTTGACGTAATAGCTGGTGGCAGAGTGGCAGCAGAATGTAATTCTGTGTACCCTGGCAGTGGGAAACACAGACCGACAGCAGCAGCAGCAGGAGGAATGGAGGAGTAATGTGAGCAGCTATTGTTTGACGTAATAGCTGGTGGCAGAGTGGCAGCAGAATGTAATTCTGTGTACCCTGGCAGTGGGAAACACAGACAGACAGCAGCAGCAGCAGGAGGAATGGAGGAGTAGTGTGAGTGTGGCAGCAGGCAGGCAGCGTGACATAATAGCCCTGGTACCTAGCGGGTGATACCAGGGCTGTAAATAAACACAACAGGAGGTCCCAGACAGCGGTCGTGCAGCCCACATCGTGTCCAATACACAACTGGGACAACACAGTTTTCAACCCGGGCACCTCTGAAAAATTAAACCTTTTTTTTTTTTTTTATGGTTTTGTAGTTTTGGTTTTACAACCAATTACACAGATATAGCTATTTTTTGACGTAATAGCTGGTGGCAGAGTGGCAGCAGAATGTAATTCTGTGTACCCTGGCAGTGGGAAACACAGACAGACAGCAGCAGCAGCAGGAGGAATGGAGGAGTAGTGTGAGTGTGGCAGCAGGCAGGCAGCGTGACATAATAGCCCTGGTACCTAGCGGGTGATACCAGGGCTGTAAATAAACACAACAGGAGGTCCCAGACAGCGGTCGTGCAGCCCACAACGTGTCCAATACACAACTGGGACAACACAGTTTTCAACCCGGGCACCTCAGAAAAATTAAACCTTTTTTTTTTTTTATGGTTTTTTGGTTTTGTTTGTAAAACAAATTACACAGATATATAGCTATTTTTTGACGTAATAGCTGGTGGCAGAGTGGCAGCAGAATGTAAATCTGTGTACCCTGGCAGTGGGAAACACAGACAGACAGCAGAAGGGCAGTACACAGCAGCCCACTGTAGTTGTAAAATGTGTGGCTGCAGGCGACGTAATAGTCAAAGTGAACCAGGCTGGCTTAGTGAGCAGGAGCCAGGAGGTGGTAAAGGGTGGTAAGGCACATTAACGATGGTTCTAAGTTCCGGCAGCCAGTTCATGTCCCCCTCTCGCCGACAACAGGGGCCAGGAACTCGCCTTCCACCCACGCCTGGTTCATCTTGAGAAACGTCAGTCTGTCCACAGACTTGTGAGACAGACGTGAGCGTTTCTCGGTGACCACGCCACTAGCTGCACTGAAGCAGCGCTCGGACAGCACTCTGGAAGGGGGGCAGGACAGCACTTCCAGGGCGTACTGTGCCAGCTCGCTCCAGATCTCCAGGCGCTTGACCCAATACTCCATGGGATCAACAGGGGCATCGCTGTCAAGCCCGCTGTAGGACCCCATGTAGTCAGCCACCATGCGGGTCAGGCGCTGGCTGTGACCGGAGGAGGATGCTGCTGCATGCACCTCCTCTCTAGTCACTGCTGCCGGAGCCTCTACAGTCCTGTAGAGCTCGTGGCTGAGAGACAGCAGGTCTGTGGGGCGCTTGCTGCTGGATGCAGGCACCTGCTGCTGCCTCTGTGCTGGCTGGACAGTGGGGGTGGAAGGCTGGGGGAAGGCTTCCTCCAAGCGCTCAACAAGGGCCTGCTGCAAGCTCCTTATTTGTTGCGCTGGGTCTCCTCCTGCAGGCGGCAGGAACTGGCTCAACTTCCCCTTGAGGCGCGGGTCCAACATCATGCTGATCCAGATGTCCTCCCTCTGCTTCATCTGGATCACCCTGGGGTCCCTGCGCAGGCACGTCAGCATGTGCGCTGCCATTGGGAAGAGGCGGGCCACGTCTGCTGGCACATCGACGGCAGTGCTGTCCTCCTCATCCTCCTCCTCTGCCGCCTCATCCTCTCTCCACCCCCGCACCAACTCAGCTGCGCTGTGCTGATCCCCCTCATCAGCAGCAAGGTCAGGGACCTCCACCAAGTCCTCCTCCTCCTCCCCCTCAGAGGTGGACTGTGCAGCTGCTTGCCGCTCCTACTGGTCCAAGGCTGCCGCTCCCTGTTCCAGCAAAGCATCGAGGGCCCTGTTCAGCAGACAAACCAGGGGCACCCACTCGCAGACCATAGCATGGTCCCTGCTCACCATGTTAGTGGCCTGCAGAAAGGGAGCCAGCACTAAGCACACCTGCTGCATGTGCCTCCAGTCATCATCGGGGATGATGGACGGGATGTTGCTGGTCTTGTCCCTTCTCTGAGCGGCGGAAACAGTGGCCAGGGCAAGGTACTGGTTGACAGCGTGCTTCTGTTCAACCAGACGCTCCAACATCGCCAGGGTGGAGTTCCAGCGAGTTGGAACGTCAAGGATCAGCCGATGGCGTGGCAGCTCCAGCTCCTTTTGCACGTCTTCCAGGCTCGCACAGGCTGCAGCCGAGCGCCGGAAGTGACGCACAACGTTCCTTGCCGTTTCCAGCAGTTCGCCCATCCCCTGGTAGGTGCGCAAGAACTTCTGCACCACCAGGTTCAGCACGTGGGCAAGACAGGGGATGTGGGTCAGGTTTCCCCTGTCTATTGCGGCAACCAGATTGGCCCCATTGTCGGCAACCACCTCTCCGACTCTGAGGCCTCTGGGGGTCAGCCAAATCCTCTCCTGCTCCTGGAGTTTGGCCAACACATGGGTTGCCGTCAGCTTGGTCTTCCCAAGGCTGACCAAGTGCAGCAGCGCTTGGCAGTGGCGGGCCTTCACGCTGCTGCTGAGGCGGGGGGTTTGGCCAGGTGTGCCGGAGGATGGCAGAGGATCGGAGGAACCTGCTGCAGTTCCCCCGACCCTGCGGGGTGGCACCACCCACTGTGTTGCTGCTGCTGCTGTGCCCGCTGCTGCTCTCCCATCCTCACCCCCTTCCACCAAGCTGACCCAGTGGACAGTGAAGGACAGGTAGCGGCCTGTCCCGAAGCGGCTGCTCCAGGAGTCCATGGTGACGTGGACCCTTTCACCAACCACGTGCTCCAGCCCTCGCTCCACATTGGCCATCACAAAGCGGTGCAGTGCAGGAATGGCCTTGCGGGCGAAGAAGTGTCTGCTGGGGAGCTGCCAGTCTGGGGCTGCGCAAGCAAGCAGCGCACGAATGTCGCTCCCCTCCTGCACGAGCGTGTACGGCAGGAGTTGGGAGCACATGGCCCGTGCCAGCAAGCCGTTCAGCTGCCGCACGCGACGGCTGCTGGGAGGCAGAGCCCTAACCACCCCCTGGAAGGACTCGCTCAAAAGGCTCTGGCGTGGCCTTTTGCTGGCACGGGAATCAGCATACACAGCAGAGGAGGCCACTGAGGACTGGCTGCCAGAACAGGCCTCAGTGTCGGCGGCAGGAGTTGCAGAGGGGGGAGGAGCAGTGCGTTTCCGCACTCCTGCTGGTGCTGCTGGAGGAGCAGGAGGGCGGGTGGCTGCTGTTGCTGCTGCTGCTGCTGAAGGCTGTGCAGTGATGGGTGTGGTGCCACTGCCAGCACCAGATGCCTTCAGCCTCTGGAACTCCTCATGCTGGTGGAAATGTTTCACAGCAAGGTGGTTGATGAGCGAGCTGGTGCTGAACTTTAAGGGGTCTGCACCTCTGCTCAACTTCCGCTGACAGTGGTTGCAAGTGGCGTACTTGCTGTACACTGTGGGCATGGTGAAAAAGCGCCAGATTGGTGACAAAAACAACCCCCTACGGCATGGAACCGCTGCTGCCTGTCTCCCTGTGGTGGTTGGGGGGGGGGGGGGGGCTTGGGTGCGGCTGGTGGTGGTACTGGCAGATGCTGCTGCTGCTGCTGCTGCTGAGCCTGAGACACCAGCAGGCTGGGGGACCTGCCTACTGCTGCCAATGCTTGCAATGATGCGCCTCCTTGCAAGGCCCACAAGCGCATCCTCCTCCTCAGAGCTGCTGATGACGACATCCCCTGGAGCTGGTGGCACCCAGTCTCTGTCTGTCACCGTGTCATCATCATCCTCCCCCTCCTGAAACATGTCCTGCTGGGATGATGACCCCCCAAACTCCTCTCCTGATGCATGGATGGGCTGCTTGACTGTCGCCACAGTCTTGCTGTCCAATCCCTCATCCCCCAAAGTGCCCATCAGCATCTCCTCCTCCAAATCGCCAACAACAGCAGACAATTGACTCATCATGCCTGGGGTCAAAAGAGTGCTGAGTGACAGGTCGGCGACTGACGGTGAACTGGCCTCCTCCCCAGGCCCTGCTGGGCGGCTGCTGCGAACAGGGGTGGTGGTGGTGAGGGTGGAGGCCTCGGATGCAGAGCTGATGGCGGGCTGCTCATCCTCCGTCATCAGTTGCACCACAGTGTCTGCATCCTTTTCCTCAATGGGACGTTTCCGACCCGGCTGGAGGAAAATCGGAGCAGGTGCTACACGCTGCTGCTGCTGTGTCTCTGCAGCGTGAGTTGCAGATGCTCCTGCTGGGCGGCGCCCAAGGCGTCCACGGCCAGTGGCTATAGGAGGAATGTTAGCCACTGACGCTGCTGCTGCTGCGGAACTGTGCATGGTGGCGCGGCCGCGCCCGCGGCTTGCCACAATGCTGCTCCCTCTCCTCCTGATTCCCTTGCTGCCCTTCCCCTTGCCCAGACCGCGCTGGCTGCCACTTCCAGACATCTTCGATGTTTTGGGCGTAAACACAAAAGTTTTTTAAAAGGGCGGGTGAAAAGTGGGGTACTTTAATGGAGTGGGTTGGTGGGCGAGGTGACTGAGTGAGTGTCTAGTACAGTAAGTAAGTAGTAACAGAGTCAGTAAGTACAACTAGAAGTTACAATAATCAGTAGTAATAATCACAAGGAAATAGAGTGTGTGTACACAGACAGTGAGTGAGTGCACGCACACGCAGGAGCTAGCCTATGAACAGTGACTGAGTGTCCCTACTAGTACAGTAAGTAGTAACAGTAAGTACAACCAGAAATTACAATAATCAATCAGTAATCAGAAGGAAATAGAGTGTGTGTACAGTACACAGACAGTGAGTGCACGCACACGCAGGAGCTAGTAGCCTATGAACAGTGACAGTGAGTGTCCTAGTACAGTTACAGTATATAACTATTCAGAAGGAAATAGAGTGTGTGTACACTACAGTACACAGACAGTGAGTGCACGCACACGCAGGAGCTAGTAGCCTATGAACAGTGTCAGTGAGTGAGTGTCCTAGTACAGTTACAGTATATAACTATTCAGAAGGAAATAGAGTGTGTGTACACTACACAGACAGTGAGTGCACGCACACACAGGAGCTAGTAGCCTATGAACAGTAACAGTGAGTGTCCTAGTACAGTTACAGTATATAACTATTCAGAAGGAAATAGAGTGTGTGTACACTACAGTACACAGACAGTGAGTGCACGCACACGCAGGAGCTAGTAGCCTATGAACAGTGTCAGTGAGTGAGTGTCCTAGTACAGTTACAGTATATAACTATTCAGAAGGAAATAGAGTGTGTGTACAGTACACAGACAGTGAGTGCACGCACACGCAGGAGCTAGTAGCCTATGAACAGTGACAGTGAGTGTCCTAGTACAGTAACAGTATATAACTATTCAGAAGGAAATAGCGTGTGTGTACAGTACACAGACAGTGAGTGCACGCACACGCAGGAGCTAGTAGCCTATGAACAGTGTCAGTGAGTGAGTGTCCTAGTACAGTTACAGTATATAACTATTCAGAAGGAAATAGAGTCTGTGTACAGTACACAGACAGTGAGTGCACGCACACGCAGGAGCTAGTAGCCTATGAACAGTGACAGTGAGTGTCCTAGTACAGTTACAGTATATAACTATTCAGAAGGAAATAGAGTGTGTGTACACTACACAGACAGTGAGTGCACGCACACGCAGGAGCTAGTAGCCTATGAACAGTGACAGTGAGTGTCCTAGTACAGTTACAGTATATAACTATTCAGAAGGAAATAGTGTGTGTACACTACACAGACAGTGAGTGCACGCACACGCAGGAGCTAGTAGCCTATGAACAGTGACAGTGAGTGTCCTAGTACAGTTACAGTATATAACTATTCAGAAGGAAATAGAGTGTGTGTACACTACAGTACACAGACAGTGAGTGCACGCACACGCAGGAGCTAGTAGCCTATGAACAGTGACAGTGAGTGTCCTAGTACAGTCACAGTATATAACTATTCAGAAGGAAATAGAGTGTGTGTACACTACAGTACACAGACAGTGAGTGCACGCACACGCAGGAGTTAGTAGCCTATGAACAGTGTCAGTGAGTGAGTGTCCTAGTACAGTTACAGTATATAACTATTCAGAAGGAAATAGAGTGTGTGTACACTACAGTACACAGACAGTGAGTGCACGCACACGCAGGAGCTAGCCTATGAACAGTGACAGTCAGTGAGTGTCCTAGTACAGTTACAGTATATAACTATTCAGAAGGAAATAGAGTGTGTGTACAGTACACAGACAGTGAGTGCACGCACACGCAGGAGCTAGTAGCCTATGAACAGTGACTGAGTGAGTGTCCTAGTACAGTTACAGTATATAACTACAATACAAAATACAATCAATCAGTACTAAAGGACAGCAGAAATACTGGTATAGATGAGAAATAAACAGAGGACAGGAGAGAACAGCTGCCCACACAGGCAAGGCCCTGAGGCCTAAAGCTGTAAGCCTGCAGCAGCTGTCTGAGTCTCTCTCTATGTAACACAAAAGCTACTAACTAAAATACAATGTCTATCTAACTAACAACAATATAGGTGTATATAGGAGGTGTATGTGAGCAAAAACGCTAGGTAAATGACCACAATAAAGCTCTTGCTAAGCCAACGCACAAAGGAGCAGATCTCTCTCTGTGCAAAGTCGGGCAAGGACGGAGAAACAGAACATGGCGGCCGCTATTTATAGGGTAGGGGCTGGCCAGGGTCCCCCTCAGTGATTGGCTGCCGTCAGAGGGCCTGGGAGCCCTCTGATTGGCTCTAAGGACATCAATCTGGGCTATGACGCTATTCGAGCTCGGTATTCGAGCTCGAATAGCGCTGTTAGCTCGAATAGCGCAAATAGTGAATGGGCTATTCGAGTTCACTCGAATAGCCCATTCGAATAGCTCCAGCTATTCGGAGCTCGAATACCGAGCTCGAATAGCTGAAAAAGAGCTCGAATATTCGAGCTACTCGAATATTCGAGCTCTGCTGAGCACCACTGCCCAGCACTGTTGTTTACATTTCATTGGATAAATTAACCTTTGCAACTATTGTCAACTGTGCACCCCAACCTTGTAGGATCAGTTTATCGAGTCGGTACAATTCCGTACCTTTCTACGCCGGTAAATGATCTGTCTATTCAATATATTAATCAATATATTAATCAATATATAATCTTTCAAATGTGTTTTTTTTCTCAAAATGTTATTTACTTACCTCTCTATGCCATTTAATTTATGGCGATGCTTCCTGGACATAAGCAGTCCTCCTCCCCAGGCAGCCTGTACCAATAAAAGAACATTGGTCACATAACAGTTCCTGACAACCAAACTACCTCCAAGCCTTGTACTGAAGTGAGAACCCCTGTGACCCGCACTCACATCCACATGAAGCCAGATGTTGTACTTCTCACATATGTCTGCAATTTCATCTATAGGGTCAAACGCTCCATAGACTGTTGTCCCAGCGGTGGCGTTGACGTAAAGTGGAGCATGTCCCTGTAACATACACCAAAGTGACATAAGTATACAGTGTGGCCCTTTCTCTTCAGCACTTAAAGGACAATTATAAAAAGTTACCAAAATAGTTACCAAAATAAAGCACTTGTATATATATAAAAAAGTAAGATTAAAAAAATGCATAAATAGGGGCTGAACTTTTCTAATATGTATGTCATGAGAGTATATTACTGTTATGCTTGCAAAAAGGGCTTAAAATGCACCTTTATATTCAAATAAAATATTGTTGCCATACATTGCACTAGGGCCATATTTAAAACGTAATAACCGGGTCAAATGGGCAAAAAAAATGTGGGGGTTTTATCCACAGTAGCACGTTTTATTTTAAAACTATAATGGCCGAAAAACTGAAAAATAATGTATTTTTTTCCATCTTTTTTCTTATTATTCCCATTTAATTACATTTAGAATAAAATCATTCTTAGCAAAATCAACCACCCAAAGGAAGCCTAATTGGTGGCTAAAACAACAAGATATAGATAATTTTGTTGTGATAAGTAGCGAGAAAGTTATTAGAAAATGAAAGGGAAGAGCGCTGAAATGTAAAAGTTGCTTTGGTCCATAAGGGGAAAAACTACTTAGTGGTGAAGTGGTTAAAGCAACCCTGTAAAGAACCTTACACTAACAGATAGAGGCAGGGCCTGTTCTACCGTTTTTGCTGCCTGAGGCAACTTGTGACAATATACCCCCCCTTCCGATTTGGAATGATTGCACAGCACCCGACAATTTACTCTGCTTAATTTAATGTTCTCACATGACATGCTGCAGCTCAACACAATAGCATATTGGCTGGCTGTGAGTCTGTGACAAACAAGCTGCTCACCCTCAGCCAGTCGGCCGTCCTCAGTCAGGACAACAGTGCCACCTCCTCCCTTCTGCTGTGCAAGTCAAATGTAACATTGCTGCTTTCCTGCCTCCCCCCTCCTCACTCACTGTCAGACTCCTCACACAGCACAACAAGCTGCTCCTCCCCAATGATGACCTCTCTACCTCGCTCTCCTCTCCCTTCTCCTCCTACTGCATGCTTTTAGTGTAAACACAAACTACAAACATGCTGCCCCTGTAATCTCTGTGCCTGATGAAAAATGTTCACCTTGCTTCATGAGAGAACCAGCCATGGATAGAGGCAATTGGTAAGACAGCGTATCACGGTCAAATAAGACCATGCTGTTTTATTCCACAAATGGGGAGCTCTTGGATCCCAGATAGACCATGAAGCTCGGTGAAAATCCCTTTAGATCCCCTGGACCAGAGGAGCCTATCAGGGGCTCAACTTCAACTACTATTTTAGCTCTTCATTGGTGCTATGATGGTAATGATCCCCTCTATAGCAGCAGAAATTGAGACTATTCAGTCTAAAATAAACATGCTATGGATCCTTTTATAATATAATGATAGTCACTCCCCGAGCTCCGTGTCTGGTGCATTCCGGCGCATAGCCCCACCCCCTTTCAGAAGTGTGACATGGCACTTCCTCTATCCGAGATAGAGAAAGTGACATGGAAGTTCCACAGCATTTCTCTGCAAGGAGGCGGGGCTCTGCACTGGAAGCCATCAGACACAGGGCTGAGGGAGTGAGTTGGAGGAAAAAGTGGCAAGTAATTATAACGTTATATGAGAAGAGGAGCCAAAAAATGTGTATTTTAGACTGAAATGTCTCTTTAGTAAACTATAACCCTTCCTCTGCATACACCTCTCTAACACTGAGTGTGATTGGCAGGTTTTTGGTGCTCCATATAATTGTTATGTATAGAATGCTTGGGGGAGGCCTAACATGGCTGGATAATGTACTGGTTAAGGGATTCAAAACACAGCTCCTCCTGTTCAGTAAGCCAGCACCTATTCAGTAAGGAGACCTTGGGCAAGATTCCCTAACACTGCTACTGCCTACTGAGTGCGCCCTAGTGGCTGCAGCTCTGGCCAGGCCCGGATTTACATCACAGGAACCTATAAGCACAATTGTCCAGGCACACTAGACTTCAACCTCCATGAATATACAAACAACCGCACCGCAAGTGTGCTGGCTGGCCCAGTTGTCACCTCTCCCTTACTTCCTCTGCCCATCAAAGGTAGCTACAGGTGGCCCTTAGGAATTAGGTAGCCAAAGCTGTCCTCAGTATTACGTAACTAGACGTGCCCCCAAGTAATAGGTAGCTAGAGTTGCCTCGACTGAAGGGAGATCTGGTCACTGCAGTGCCGAGTCCTGGTTGAATATCCTCTCATTTACACTCCACTCGAGACTCTGCATAGGCAAGGCAAAAGGGAGGCACTTGGGAAGGGGAGTGATCCACCTTTCCATCATCATGCGCCTGTAGGCATGTTCCTATCGTGCCTTATGGTAAATCTGGCTCTGGTGCTACCAGGAGAAAAGCTCAATATAAATTTTCTGTGTCGTATCCAATGTAAAGCGCACATTAGGGCCCATATAGCACCTTATCTACACCACTGAATGTATTGTCCAAATACAGTATTTAGCTTTGGAAGCTCAGTCATTATGCTAGGTACACACACAATACAATTTTCTGTTAGATTTACCTGCCAGATCCATTTCCGTTCATTTCTGTGGAGATCGATCGGAAAATTGATCGAAATATAGATCAAACATGTTGGAAAAAATCGATCTGACAGGTAAATCTAACATAAAATCGTGTGTACCTTGCACTAGTTGTCTTTACACTCAAGACCAATTCCACAAACCTTTTGTTTAGCTTCAAGGATTTTGGCCTCCAAGTCGGCAGGGATGATCTTTCCTCTGTAATTATAGTAGAAATTGGCAGGTGTGAAATGAAACAGACACAGAAAAAGGAACATCAGCTGCAGAGAATGCTATTTAATAGGGCCTTTTATACAGACCATTAGTGATGTGACACATGGTAGCATGAAAACCCTCCCTCGCCACAATAAAGAATATTTTATCCCTCGAATACATTTAAAGCATTATACCATTTAGTTGCAGTACAAATAGCTTTAGCCGCTCAAGCGTTTCAGTCTCACAGCTTACAAGGACATTTGACAAAGCGGAGGGAAAGCGGGGGTGTTGCCCAGGACAGCCAATCAGATGTACAACCAATAAAGTTCGGTCTCTATGATGATGTATTCCCCATAGATCCCTACTCTCTGCATATATATTTATTGCCTGATCCCGTTACGCACTTGTCCCACCTCTGTGTTATCTGAAGCTTACATATCTAGTTCAAGGGCAGCTTATGTTCTTGTAAATTATCTGCAGTCACACAAATAGGACAGTATTGCTTTCTATGTGGCCTGTCTGAAAACCAATAGCCCACATTATAGATAGGTAACTCAGAGCAGGATCATCCACCAGGCAATCTAGGCAATTGTTTGGGGCCTAATGGGGGTCAAGGGACCCACCTGCCACCTTCTTTAACCTCTATTCATTTGAGCTTACCAAAAGGAACACAAGAGGGCCCCAAATCTACGAACTTGCCTAGGCCCCATTAAATAGACACTGAAGCGAAAAAAATATATATGATATAATGAATTGGTTGTGTACTATGAATAATTACTAGAAGATTAGCAGCAAAGAAAATATTCTCATATTTTTATTTTTTAGGTATATAGTGTTTTTTCTAACATTGCATCATTCTATAATATGTGCAGATTACACAACACTCAGCATTCAAAATTATTCTTTCAAAGCAGTCTGTGAACTAATGACCTCTCCTCTGCCAGAGAAAAAGTAAATAGTTAACTAACAGTTGAGATAATAAAAGTCAGAAAACAGCCCTCTCCACGACTTTGAAAGTCGTAGAGATTAATGGCTTTTTTGTATAGAGATAACAACTGGAGTTTCTTAACTCTTCCTGTACTGGAAACAATTAGACTGATGTATCTGATCTTAATGTTTTATTTCTTAGGTGTACTACACATACAAATCATAATATCATAATTTTTTTTTCGCTTCAGTGTCTCTTTAAAGCCCCATCTAAATCCATTTCTGAGGAACTTATCGCCTCTGATGAAGCGATAATTCGCAAAACAGCTATCAGGCCACTTCACTTAACTACTTTAGGACCTTGATGATTGAAATCTATGCCCTTTTTTGATGGCTACCTGGCTGGCAGGGCATAGATTTCAATCCACCAACGCCGCATGTTCCCACTGCTTTCGTCGCTCCGATCTCGCCGCTGTCTCCCCGCTGCTGCTCACTCGCTCTGCCATCTCTATAACGACAGAGCCCTGTGAGCGGGTCAGGAGCTGATTTAATTGGCTCCTGACCCTGTCTATCAACGTAAGCAGCTCCCTTTGGCATACATTGATAGGCAGGGTCAGGAGCCATTGAAAGCGGCTCCTGACCGGCTCACAGGAACTCTGCCGTCATAGAGATGGCAGAGTGGGTGGCCCAGGTTCCCGACGTGTGGTGGTGATGGCTATTGCGGATGGGTAAGTGCGGCGATTCCTCTGTATTCATTGCTGTTCCGCCATTTCTTGTATCAGAGGTCTCTGGTCCTCACGGCTTAAACCACTGTTGTTGATGCCCGGCTGGTATTAACCACTTTACCCCCGGCGGTACGAATTTCTCCGTCCCTTTTTTCCCTCCTAAAAAACCAGGGACGGAGAAATCCGTACCTTCCGCGTTCCCGCCGCTGTCCGCGCTACCGCCGTTCGTGCGCGCGCACCCGCCGCTCGTGCACGCCGCCGCCCGCTTGCCCGGAGATCAATGAACGGGAAAATCCATTCCCGTTCGTTGATCTAAGCCCCCGCAATGATCTGCTGCTTCTTTCAGATACAGCGCGATCATTGTGAGTCTCCCAACCTCCTACTGCTTCCTGTAAGCGTCCTTCCGGTCGCTTACAGGTCGCATGTAAACATACTCACTGTGGCCATCTTGTGTCCAAATAGTAAACTACACCCTAATGCATTTTACACATACAAATAAATTGTTTTACATAATAAATTAACTCATTACCTCCCACACTCCCCAATTATTTTTTTTTGTAATTTTTTTTTTTAAAAAATATATACAATAAAAAAAAAAACATAAATAGTTACCTTAGGGACTGAACTTTTTAAATATTTATGTCAAGAGGGTATAACACTGTTACTTTATAAACTACGGGCTTGTAATTAGGGATGGACGCAAAACTGAAAAAAATGCACCTTTATTTCCAAATAAAATATTGGGGCCAAACATTGTGATAGGGACATAATTTAAACGGTTTTATAATCGGGAATAATGGGCAAATAAATTTCATGGGTTTTAATTACAGTAGCATGCATTATTTAAAAACTATAATGGCCAAAAACTAATAATAATATTTTTTTCCCACATTTTTTCCTATTTTCCCCATTAAAACACATTTAGAATAAAATAATTCTTGGCATAATGTCCCACCTAAAGAAAGCCTAATTGGTGGCGGAAAAAACAAGATATAGTTCATTTCATTGCGATAAGTAATAACAAAGTTATAGACGAATGAATGGACGGAGCGCTGAAAGGTGAAAATTGCTCTGATGGTCAGGGGGTAAAACCCCTCAGTGGTGAAGTGGTTAAAAGTGTTTTAAGGCACGGTGCCTCCTTGTTCTCCTCTACATGGTAACTAAATGATGGTTGGTTTATATCATGGAAGTAGAGCTGGTTATAGACTTTATTTGTCAAATCCTGAAGCGAAATGGAGTACCAGACTAGTCAGGGTAACATTATATGAGCCCACATTTCTTTTACTGTCCAGCAATTGCCAAACTGAAAACTATAGCAGTACTTAGGTGATATCCTATCTGTTGTAATATTCAAAAATTAATAATTGTTTTTGGTTATTAGAGGCTTGTAACTTTCAAAACTCAATTATATTGGTGTAGATTCCTCGCACCATTAAAAGAAATAGAGAACCTAGAGAAGCCTTGAACATTAATAGAGCTGAGACCACACTGAGACTGTACTTGTCTTTGACAATTGATAGGGCTGACACCACACAGGGACTGCACTAGGGCTCCTGACAGAGCTAAGACCATATTTTGAGAGTACTTTGCTCACTGACGTGGCCGAGACCACACTGTGACTGCACTTTGAGCACTACCAAGGCTAGGGCTTCATTTGTCCAACCGTGGGGAGGGTGCAGCTGCATTGGGGGAGAAGATGGCTAAACGGTTGGAGGAGACTTTAAACTAGGATCTGGGGGGAGGCGGGAGGATAAAGTCTCAATACATAGACAAGATGAGGTAAAAAGACAGTGGGAACCTATCATTATGGAGGGTGGAGAGGGGGGTGGGGACAGTGTAAAGATTAAGGAGGTTGGTAAAAATTCAAGTAGCCCATTTCATGTAAACAAAATTGGTAAATGTGGTGGTAAAAATATAAAGTGCATGGTAACCAATGCTTGGAGCCTTGCAAATAAAATAGACGAACTAGAGTTCATTCTGAATGACAAAGGCTATGACATTGTGGGAATAACCGAGACATGGATGGATGAAAGCCATGACTGGATAGCTAATTTAAAAGGATACAATGTGTTTAGGAGGGATAGAACAGGGAAAAAAGGTGGAGGGGTTTGTCTCTTTGTTAAGAATTCTCTTACAGCTGTCCTCAACGATGAGATGGAGGAAGATTGCGAAGATGTGGAGTCCGTTTGGGTAAATATTCATGGTGGAAATAAAAGTTGCCAATTGCTTATTGGGGTATGCTACAGGCCACCTCTTATTAATGAAGCTGCAGAACTGCGATTACTACAGCAGATTGAAAAAGCTGCAGGTAAAAATGAGGTCATAATTATGGGCGACTTCAACTTTCCAGACATTGACTGGAGTATTGAGGCTACCCATTCTGGTAAAAGCAGCAGATTTCTGGCAGAACTACAGGACAATTACTTGACTCAAATGGTAACTGAACCAACTAGGGGGAATGCGTTACTGGATCTGATCATTTCTAATAGACCAGATAATGTATCAAATGTGCAGGTTCAAGAACATTTGGGAAATAGTGATCACAACATGATAACGTTTGAGCTGGTGACTGATAGGCCACGGGGCAGCGGGACCACTAAAACTATGAACTTTAGAAAAGCAAAGTTCACTCAAATTAGGCAGGCACTAAGTTTGGTGAACTGGGATAATGTACTACAAGGGGAAGACACTGAAGGGAAATGGCAAGCTTTTAAACTTATACTCAATCAATACTGTAGTATGTATATCCCATATGGAAACAAAATGTCTATGAATAAAAAAAGGCCTCTATGGATGAATAGAAAGGTTAAAGATAAAATGAAGAGGAAAAAGAATGCCTATAAGGTCGTAAAACAGGAGGGGACAGAGGCTGCACTAAGCAATTATAAGGAGTGCAATAAAAATTGTAAAAAAGAAATTAGGCAGGCAAAGATTGAAGCTGAAAAACAAATCGTTAAGGATATCAAATCTAACCCAAAAAAGTTTTACAAGTACATTAACTCTAAAAAAAGAAAGGTTGACTGTATAGGACTCCTAAAGGATGAGGATGGGAACTCAATGGTGGATGACCAAGGTAAGGCAGAGTTATTAAATGCTTTCTTTGCTTCTGTCTTCACAAAAGAAACAGCACTGTTGCAAACTACAGAGGCGGAAGAGTCTCAATCTTCTAACTGTAATATTAAATACTTAACGCAGGAAGAAGTGAAGGCAAGACTAAATAAATTAAAAATAGACAAGGCACCTGGCCCGGATGGCATGCATCCTCGGGTCCTAAGGGAATTAAGTTCAGTTATAGATAAACCCCTTTATCTTATCTTTTGTGACTCTCTTGCAACTGGCAGAGTCCCAGTGGATTGGCGTACAGCCCACGTTTTCCCATTATTTAAGAAGGGCAAAAAATCTGATCCAGGAAATTATAGACCTGTAAGTTTAACATCAGTTGTATGCAAACTATTTGAGGGGTTACTAAGAGATACTATACATGACTTCATAGTAGAAAATAATCTTATTTCTCAGCATCAACATGGGTTTACTAAAGACAGGTCCTGTTTGACTAACATGCTCAGCTTTTATGAGGTAGTGAATGCTAATATGGATATTGGGAATGCTGTAGATGTGATATACTTGGACTTTGCAAAGGCCTTCGACACTGTTCCCCACAAAAGTCTGGTGCAAAAGTTGAGGATGCAAGGACTGGGGAAGAGTCTGTGTTCATGGATAGGGAACTGGCTAATGGACAGAAAACAAAGAGTTGTGGTCAATGGATCATACTCAAAATGGGAGACTGTTAGCAGTGGGGTCCCACAAGGGTCTGTTCTGGGTCCAGTGCTCTTCAATTTATTTATTAATGACCTAGTAGATGCAGTAGTGAGCAATGTTGCTATTTTTGCAGATGATACAAAATTGTGCAGAATCATTAACTCTCAGGAAGATAGTGTCATATTGCAACAGGATCTGGATAGGATGGCTATATGGGCACATACATGGCAGATGAAATTCAATGTTGACAAATGTAAGGTCATGCATTTTGGACGTACTAATGGTCTAGCACCATACAAAATAAATGGGATACAGTTGGGGACATCAAACTTGGAGAAGGACTTAGGAGTACTCATTGACAACAAGTTAAATAATCGTACTCAATGCCAAGCAGCTGCAGCTAAAGCTAACAAAATTTTGGGATGCATTAAAAGGGAAATAAAAACTCGAGATGCTAGCATAATATTGCCCCTGTTTAACTCTCTAGTAAGGCCACATCTGGAATATGGAATTCAGTTCTGGGCACCACATTACAAAAAAGATATTGCAGTTTTAGAGCAGGTGCAGAGACGAGCAACAAAATTGATGCGTGGGATGGAAGGTCTCACTTATCGAGAAAGGTTAGATAAACTGGGTTTATTTAGTCTAGAGAAAAGACGCCTTAGAGGGGATCTAATTAACATGTATAAATACATCAGAGGGCAATATAATACCTTGGCGGATGAGCTTTTTGTCCCTAGGCCTTCTCAAAGGACTAGAGGACATGATCTGCGCATGGAGGAAAAATGTTTTAGCCATTTATTTAGGAAAGGGTTCTTTACAGTAAGAGTGATTAAGATGTGGTATGCATTGCCACAGGAAGTCGTTATGGCAAACTCTATACCTGCATTTAAAGGGGGCTTAGATGCTTTCCTTGCGTTGAAAGACATCCATGGCTACAATTACTAGGTAATGCCTAATGATGTTGATCCAGGGATTTTATCTGATTGCCATCTGGAGTCGGGAAGGAATTTTTCCCTTTACGGGCTAATTGGACCATGCCTTGTAAGGGTTTTTTCGCCTTCCTCTGGATCAACAGGGATATGTGAGGGAGCAGGCTGGTGTTGTACTTTATACTAGTTGAACTCGATGGACGTATGTCTTTTTTCAACCAAAATAACTATGTAACTATGTAACTATGTAAGGACTAGAAGCGTACTCAGACCTTATTTTCACTACAGAATGTGCAAAAGTCTGAGTAACCTTGTTAGAAATGAAAAAAAAAATCAAGATTTGGACCACTGAGCTGCCACATTATCCAAGCTACTATTGGATAACAGAGTCTTAAAGCACATGTGTATTTAAGCACTTTATTGCAGTAATGCGTTTGGACTCCAAAGTGCATTAAACAACTAAATTGGACCACTGAACTAGAATCACCTGATGCAAAGACCTGGTTGGGTCTCCATTCCACACTGATAGTTAACAGCAGTGATGTCATCTCCCGTCTACCTAAAGAAGTAGACAAGGAGGCGGAGTTTCTGATGACAGTAGGCAGGCAATGGATACCCGTGGCTGTGATGTTGGATGCTCTCACTGGTTTGTAGAATCAGCCATCAGAAGCCCTACCTCTAGGCTATCCAGTGTGAACTAAAAAGGCCCCAAACAATAGTGGACAGAACTCTGTATTCAAACATCCTATGCAGGAGGTCAAATTTAGTTGATTTTTTTTTAATACACTTTTTGTTATTTATATATTAAGTATTTGTTATTTCATGCATAAAGATGCTCACTGATGATGATTTCATAAGAAAAATATGTTGTTTTATCATTTAAACCACACTAGTCCTTTCTATCCTGGTTAATTTTCCTTCATATTAACATTTGAAAATAAGAAATATATCAATTTAAAGGGTGGGGATAAAATTTACACTCAATTAAACTCATTTATCAGTATAAAAATACATATACTCGTATTTACATAAATCTGTACATGAGTTGTGAAAGATTTTCTTATGCACTTACCTCTCATTACACTTGATCAAGATGACATTTTCTGTCCCAAACCCCAGTGCTGCTCCTGCTTTCTTCATTGAATAGTGACTCTGGAGTGAGAAAAAAGAATCTATATTTAAAGTTTGATAAGAGAAAAAACAAACAGACAGGTATTACTGACAACCCCAGAATTTAAAGTGGAAACTGGCGCATGTTATATCCTAGCCCAGGGTGGGGGCATCTCCTCTCTCACCAGGGATGAGCTATCCAAGTCTATTGGGAGAAGAGATCTGAAGTAGACACTGTTTGGGGGGATAATCTCAGCCTGCTGTGCCAGGAGGTCAGCCAGTCCACTACACACAATACATTTATATCAGTCAAATTGTGATAATCTGAGCAGATGTAACGTGTAACTATAGAGATAAAAACATGCACCTACGGGGTACAGAGCTTGGTAGGGAAATCCTTTGCATCCTTAAGAGGCTTCCCCCAACCTCCTCCACTGGCCCAATCCATTGCTGGGACCATCGAAGAACTGCTTTTTCCCAGCTGGCGCATGCAAACAAGCACGTTCCTGCTTGGGCTGTGGCAGAAAAAGCCAAGCACAATAGGGTCCATGCTATGGCACATACATGAACAGTCTGTACGGTAGCATGGGCCTGATTGGTCTCATTTTGTTCTGGAGCCCGGGTGCTTCTGTGTTATGGTGCAGCTTCAGGGGTCTCAGTGCTTGATTGAATCTATGGAGGACAACAGGGGGATCCTCTGGCGCAGAGTTCCCCAACCCTGACCTCAAGGCCCACCAACAGTACATGTTTCGCAGAAAACCACAAACATTCACAGGTGAGGCAATTAGTGTCTCAGTAGAGCTGATTAACTACCTCTGTGGATTTCCACAAAACATGCACTGTTGGTGGGCCTTGAGGACAGGGTTGGGGAACACTGCTAGCGAATCCAGAGGTTTCCCCCTTCTGAGGTAAGTACCCATTTGGGGACATTACAAACCTCCCAGGTTTACTTTAAAGCAAACCTTTATTAAAGGCACACTTCACATAAACGTGACATTATTTGCATCATGAAGTAGGGCTCATTGGCACTATGGGGTTGATTCACTATAACAAATAGCATGCCTTATCAGAGGTAACATGCCTTATCAGAGTTAACATGCCTAATCAGAGTTAACATGCCTTATCAGAGTAGAAAGCGCTATGAACTTATGCCTGCTAACTGGCAATGACAAGAGCTCAACTCTTGTCAAGGGCCAATTACTTTAAAGAACATTATCCACACACTTTGATTGGCCCAATAGACTGCCTGTCACTTGACAGAAAACTTGACAGGCAGCCTATTGGGCCAATCAAAGTGCGAGGATAATGTCCTTTAAACTCCGATAAAGCATATTAACGCCGATAAGGCATGTTAACTCTGATAAGGCATGCTATGTGTTATAGTGAATCAACCCCTTTGTGTGACACACATGGTAACAGGAAAGTCCATTGACTTTCATGGTATTGTTCATAGCACAACTATGCATTCCAGTATGTTGTGATGTAATGTGGTTGGACACATTTTATCGCATTCTAAAGAGTTTTCTTTTTCTGGTGTGAGTGAAGTAGACTTCAGGCCACAGGTTGATAATGGCCCCGATGCTGAGTTTTACTGGCAAATTAGAGTATGTTATAACCACACACCAGGTTTACATAAAGCCCGCTCCAGTCTTCCAGCCATTCTTATTTTGAATCCATGGCTAACCCATTTTTCAAATGCTCCATTCACTATTCGCCTAAACAGTGAAAATGCCTCATACAAATGGGACATTTAGCTCTAGGTTCTCCTAAATATATTCCACAGATCTTGTCTAACGCTAGAAACTCACATGTTCTGAGGTAAAGATGATCAGCTTGGGAACAGCAGCCATTCCTTTGGTTTTCACCTCTGGGAAGTATTTGTAGCGAGCGGCCATAATACTGTACAAGTTGGATATTGCACCTCCTAGGATGAAAACAAAGCACATCGTCTTTATTATTGCCTTACATGACTGAAAAGGTGTAGAGAAGAATTTACTAAATCCACATATACAGACGTGGATCATTCCACTCAGTGCAAAACACTCTGCACCCAAAACAGTATTTGTTTCCTCCCGTATCAGTTTTTCCCTTGGTAAAATATAACGTGTTTCAGGAAAGCACCCAAGTAAAGTAAAAAATGTAAAGCAAAAGTATGCATGTGAAGTAAGAAAAGTACCGACCATTCACACAGCACGTTGGGCATTAAAGGGAACCTGAAGTGAGAGGCATATGGTGGCTGCCATATTTATTTCATTTTAAACACTACCAGTTGCCTGGCATCCTGCAGATCTCTCTGGAATTACTAGTGTCTGAATCACACGCCTGAATCAAGAATGTGGCTAATCCAGTCAGACTTCAGTCAGAAGCATCTGATCTGCATGCTTGTTCAGGGTCTACCCCTAAATACATCAGATCAAATGCATATGACCCTGGCGCCACACAATGGCACAGGGTCATATGAAGCCTAATTTCTGCGGTGCTAACCCCAAGGGTGCAACTGGCCTTAGAGGCAGAGGATGAGCAGGACAGCCAGGCACTTTGCATTGTTTAAGAGGAAATAAATATGTTGTCAGCCTCCATATTTCTCTCACCTCAGGTGTGCTTTAAAGAGTAACTGTCGGGCATAAAATCAAAAATCAATTCTTTATTTTTATCTGGTAAACAGGTAATGAGGATGCTAACCAGACAATCCTAAAGTTAAAATCACTATTACTTTTCTTGTTGATAAATGATCATTCCCCAGTTTACCTGACTCTTATTTGGTACACAGAAAATTTGGTACAGAAAAGATAAGTTGCAGTGCATGCTGGGTTGTCTTTTCTTGCTTCTGTACTTCCCCTCAGACTTAACTAATGCAGCCTGATTGGCTGAAGCCTCTTTCCCTCCTGTTTTACCCTCCCACACCTCTCTTCCTCTCTGATTGAAAGGCGGGCAAATCAGGCAGAGGAGACTAAGGGCGGAGGAGACTTACATCACGACTGGCTTCTAAATAGCCACAGTAAATATGGAAACTGTCTAGAATAGGATTCTCTACTTTTCCTTTATAAAATTCACAGGAATCATAACGTGGACAGTGCAATACATGTGTTATGTAAGTAGAGCAAGTATTTATCTACTTATATATTTGGTTTTTTTTTCCTGAGATAATATGGCTGACAGCTCCTCTTTAAATAGAAATAGGCATGTGATCATTAGTTTTACTCAATAGACATTGAGCTAACAAAGCTACTGTATTAGTTCAAAGACAAAGCTTATGTCTGTGCCTAACTCCTGCTGACCTCTGGTCACATGGAATAGGGAGCATAGTGAGTGTGAACCTCGTTTTAAACTCAGTGGTGGCAACAGTATGCAACCTTATCATAGCCCTATATTACTCAACAAACAATCAGTATCTCCTTGATTGGAGATACCTTGGGTGCCTAGTGTAGTGATCATTTTGATTCCTTGGAACACTCAATGTTGAACAAATTTCAGCAGAATTTGATTTGGAATTCATTCAAACCACAACCACTGTTGGTTTTGTACTGACCAGTGCAGGAAACAGCTATGCAGAAAAAAATCCTCCATTGTTTCTCGACTGATGGCCACCTTTTTCTTTAGAGTTTCAAGTCAATCAAGTGAGACAGTGGTTTTTAACCAATTTTTGTATACTTCAAAGGTTTAATGGAATCAAATGCCGAATCAACTAAGCCTGTATGGCTAGCTTTACAACAGAATTTCTCGAGCCCATGAGTAGCGTTATTTCAAATGGAGACCCCTTAGCAGTGGTGTAACTACAATTCATGGGGACCCCAGCAAGACCTTGATTCCCCCCCAATGTTCACACCCCTTCCCTTGCCTGCCCTTGGTGACCTTCACCGCCTTGGGGCCCATCTCACAAGGGTCATATAACAAGTATGGCCATGATGATCTTCACACCCATAACCCATAAGTGTGGCCACAAAAACACCTGATCTGTAGTAGAGTTCCCTATATCAGAGGAAGGAAATGTTAATAATCAAAAACTGCTCTGGGCTCCCCTCTAGTTATGCCCCTGTCAATTAGGGCTCATTTCCACTAGGGGCGTTTCGAAGCAATTCTTCACACACAAATTCAGATGAGGAATCACAGCCTATTAAAATTAATAGGCTGCTTCCAAATTTGCGAGCAGGGGAAAAAACGGATGGTCATCAGCATTTTTGGCATCCTGCATGCAAATCCCCTTAGCCATGCATAGCACGACTCATGGGATCTGGATGAGTTCTCACATCAGCACAAGTTGCGATGTCTTTCTTGGACACATGCGTGGAAACGGGCCACTATTCTCTCGATCTCCTATCCCACTCAAATACTGGGGTAGAGTCAATACACACACTATCATCAATAAAAGTCTAAGCATTCTCTATTGCTTCTGAGTTATACAAAATGATCTAATAATCTGCCACTCCCTGGAAACTCTGAAATGTTTAAAGTTAGTGAATGCCTAAAATAACCTGACCACCTGTGCAACAGAACTATTAATGCCAACGCATACTGTATATGATTGAACAATACTAGACTTTCTAACTATGCATTTCAGAGTCTGCAAACATACCTCCATTATGTTTTATGAGTGTTTGATCTTCATAGAAACTACCATTATGTTATAAAATATGGTATATGATTGTCGTCTTAGTTCATTTGCACTAGCATTAATCAGACTTCCACCACAAACTAAACACAAGAGCAGAATTTCCATATCCATTGTTGTGTTTTTTGATTGAACTTTGGCACACAAAGGACCTACTTGCTTACTGGCTTTAGAAATGCAGGCAAGCAGAAAACCTTTTATAGAATACTGTCCGGGAAGAAAGCCAGGAGAGACACAAGAGTAAGTAGCTTAGAATACACGCTGTGCCTAGTCCTGCCCTTCAGGTCAGTGCAAAGTTAGAGGCTCAAGAAGCTATCTACCTGCTAAAAAGATATTGGCTACCTTCCTGTTAAAAATCTTCATACTTCACTCTTCTGATCCGTATACCGTACTTCTTTTAAACTATTCTTGCCACTAGTGTTGGTGTTCAAATTCGGCCCCATGTGGTTCAGAACAGCGGCATTCAGCACCATTTCAGCACTGGACAGCAGGATGGGGTGCATTTGTGTTTAGCTCTGACACTTCCTGTTTCCCAGCTGAAAAGAGGAAGTATCAGATCTAAATAGAACGCAGCCAGTCCTGCTGTCTGGTGCTGAATGTGGCTGTTCGAGGTCCGAACCACGTGGTCCTGAATACAAACATTAACACTACTTGCCACATCCTGCCACTATAGTAATCGGAAGCACTGTCCACCGGTCATTTCAATTTCCCTGTGGAGCTTCATGCTAATCTGTTCACGTGGACCAACATGAACTGTCAACAAAAAGATCCAAACAAGCCCCTGGTGGGAAATCTAAATGTTGAATCCATTTCCTTGGGGCTTGGTTGAGTTTTCCCACCCCAGCAAAAATTCACAAATGCTATGCACTCCTGAACAGGATTGGAATTTGGAAGGATAGATGGGGGGCTGGGGGGGGGGGGTTTAAAAATGAAGATAAGTACAATAAAGAAGAAGATACTATGATTACAGGAGAGTTAATGAAGAAGAAATGCATAGACAGATGAATATGGAAATTTACAGAAGAAAAACAGACGAAAGATGGGTATAGATGGAAAGAAAGAAAAACATAGAAGAAAAAAAAAAGAACAATCTCGTGATGGCTGCAGATTTTTTTTTTTAAAGCTGTAAATTACAGTTATTTTAATAAGGCTCTGAGGAAGTCATATGAAGTCTTCTTGTCACAGGTTTTTAAGAAATTAACTCATTAGCAGTTTCAAAGGAATTATCTCGTTTGAGATAAGCGCACTGCTTTTTCCCTCAGTCAGCAAAACTTGTTGTGCTGTAACTTCTTGGAATGCTTTGATGTCTCTCTGCTAGCAGAGGATATAGAAACTGAAAGCAGAAGTCCTTTGTTATTGTCCCACACTGCCCCCAAGTGACTATAAATACACATGACAACAGTACTAATTAGTACCAAGGAAATGTAACAAATAAAAAAATTGCTGAAATAAATTGGCCAGGAGCCCTTGCAAGTCTCTAAATAAATTGGCTTCTAAAGTGTTAAAGGAACTAGTGGGTGAAAAAAAAACACTGCCATCCGACCAGAGCAAGATTTTTTTATTTTTTTTTAGATGAACTGTCTTTTTAAATTTATGTGTCTGGAGATTAGATTGCCCACAGTACAAGTTCACTCACAGTCGTGCCCTCTGATTCCCTTACTGAAAAACACTTTGGTCTACTTAGCAGCCCATATAGCTATAAACATCTTGGCACAACTGAGACTGGAGTCAATTTCCATGTCACTCTTCTCTCTAAAAGATCAATTTTCACATCTCTGTTGTATTTGGTCTGGGCGTCTCAGCATTATTTATGTCCCGGCTTTACAGTTTTGTTGAATGCACGCCTTTTAACTTCCATTTTATTACGCTTACATTTTGCGCTCCGCAGCCTCCCATGCGCGGTTCAGATTGGAAATAAACCCCCCATTACTTTTCACAGTGCTAACGTGGTTCAGTAAACTTACCTGGGGAAAAAATGCCGTCACCGTCCTTCCCAGACCAGCCGATTATTTCTCTCATTTTCCGAAGGGTTATTTGCTCCATCAAGACGAAAACCGGAGCAATTTCATAGGTAAACCTTCACAAAGCAAAACACACAGACTGAGGATGAATAAGATCTATATCATTTAATAAGAGAGGTCTAGTCATGCAGAGAAATGTGTGCAAAGGAATACAGAAAAAAAAATGAAAGTCTGCAGTTTCCTGAATCTAAACTGAAATCAAAGAATAATTTCATACGAAAACAAATTGACTTTTTTTTTGCAAAACAGCCTACAGCTGCCTATAGGCATAGGATTGTCCAGTTCAGAAAATTAATCCTGAGCACAAATCTTACACCTATGGACACCAGTGCACATCCATATTAGTTTGATATTCTAAGAAAGGACTGATAATACAGGTTTGTAATTCTAGTACAGTTGTTATACTTTCTTCCTTGTAGCAATCTCCTTCGGGCTATTTGGGTCACAATGTACATGTTTGTATGGCAACAATTCAATAAACATTTCCTTGTATCCACCTACCCTCAGGGTTAGAGTACTATCCAGTACTGCAATGGTGTAATTATGAATGCAAATCAGAACAGAGAAAGATTAAGATGTACAGTAATAGGGCTCTAGGCAAGGTAGTAGATTTGGCACCTCCCTTGAGGTCCTTTTGGTAAACTGACGTGGAGAAAGGTCAGACTAGGTGGCAGGTGGGCCCTTTGACGCTAACTAGGCCCCAGGCATCTACCTAGGTTTCCTGGTGCCTGATCCTGCTCAGAATCCAAATAAAGCACCTATCACAGCTTATGGAGGAAATTAAG
This sequence comes from Hyperolius riggenbachi, assembly GCF_040937935.1. Taxonomy (NCBI): domain Eukaryota; kingdom Metazoa; phylum Chordata; class Amphibia; order Anura; family Hyperoliidae; genus Hyperolius; species Hyperolius riggenbachi. The sequence continues at coordinate 254,769,242 of NC_090652.1, forward strand.
CAATGAACCTTGCATTACACAATTTGGGCAATGTGTACATGATGCCTGATAGGTACTCTAAGTATGAAAATATATTTGGGATACAACAGTTATGGAAATTTAGGGTGGCTCAAGCTGAAAACCTCAGGGTATCTTAGAAGACGGTAAGCATTAGGCTAGGCTTATTGGAAGAGGCTGGCAAAATAATCGCCCTATACAGACTGTTCTTCGGAGAGAGGAGGGCGGAAGACAAAAGGGTGCGATTTGTCAGAGCCTGTGGTGGGTAATAACAATAACGAGCAGGCATGTTTTTTAGGATTAGGATGCTAGCGAGCAGTCTAAAGGTGTCAGGTACTTCTGTGCACTTTAAAAAAGCCTTTAAAACAATCACTAACACCTGTTTTGGGCAACCTAATGTACGTGTGTATATGCTTATATATGCTTTTAGGGCTGGATAAAGTGATGGGTGAATATAGGGTGAACAATAGAATGAGAGTTTGGTTAAGGTTAAGCATCAAAAGACTATGACCTCTGGTCTATGCCGTAGGTGTCAACACAGAGGGGAAGGTTTGTTCCATGTGGTCTGGCAGTGCCCACATATCCATATATTCCTTCCATGTGGTCTGGCAGTGCCCACATATCCATATATTCCTTCCATGTGGTCTGGCAGTGCCCACATATCCATATATTCCTTCCATGTGGTCTGGCAGTGCCCACATATCCATATATTCCTTCCATGTGGTCTGGCAGTGCCCACATATGCATATATTCCTTCCATGTGGTCTGGCAGTGCCCACATATCCATATATTCCTTCCATGTGGTCTGGCAGTGCCCACATATCCATATATTCCTTCCATGTGGTCTGGCAGTGCCCACATATCCATATATTCCTTCCATGTGGTCTGGCAGTGCCCACATATCCATATATTCCTTCCATGTGGTCTGGCAGTGCCCACATATCCATATATTCCTTCCATGTGGTCTGGCAGTGCCCACATATCCATATATTCCTTCCATGTGGTCTGGCAGTGCCCACATATCCATATATTCCTTCCATGTGGTCTGGCAGTGCCCACATATCCATATATTCCTTCCATGTGGTCTGGCAGTGCCCACATATGCATATATTTCTTCCATGTGGCCTGGCAGTGCCCACATATGCATATATTTCTTCCATGTGGTCTGGCAGTGCCCACATATCCATATATTCCTTCCATGTGGTCTGGCAGTGCCCACATATGCATATATTTCTTCCATGTGGTCTGGCAGTGCCCACATATCCATATATTTCTTCCATGTGGTCTGGCAGTGCCCACATATGCATATATTTCTTCCGTGTGGTCTGTCAGTGCCCACAAATCCATATATTTCTTCTATGTGGCCTGGCAGTGCCCACAAATCCATATATTTCTTCTATGTGGCCTGGCAGTGCCCACAAATCCATATATTTCTTCTATGTGGCCTGGCAGTGCCCACAAATCCATATATTTCTTCTATGTGGCCTGGCAGTGCCCACATATCCATATATTTCTTCTATGTGGCCTGGCAGTGCCCACAAATCCATATATTTCTTCCATGTGGTCTAGCATTTCCCATACATATACAGAGGTTCTGGGCACAAATTAATGTTAAAGCACAAAATATAAATAATAGTAACCATGCGCTCCTCACTGGTACTCCTAAAAATCTTTTTCCCTAAATCACTTTCTGGATCGCTATCTGCATATAAGTGTGTGTTACACCTGAAACATAAGATTTATCAAATAAAGGCAGACGCTGGAGGATCCTGTGATTGTTTTATATGCGCAAATTTTATTGGAACTTTGGTAAGTGCACTACTATTTTTATACTATTAAATCTGATGGAATTATGCTATGGTCGATTGTCTTTGAGCCCTAGGAGATTATTCACTGAACTCTGGAGTTAGAGTGACAGAAAAACGCTGTTTTGCCGGTCTGTTGCAGGTTGGCCCGTATATCTGGTGAGTGCCCTGTATATCTGTGGTGGAGGCACATTGGGTGTCACTGTTGGATGTGGGGCGCACTGGTGATCATATATAGTACATTGCTCAAACGGTATCACACTATTGCTGCCTTGTATTTGTATTTACACATGTACGGATCCATGAGGAGGCCGGTGAGACACCCACGGAAAGCTGGCTGGCAAGGCCAAAAGTGCTGACTGCTGATCTGAGAGGATTGGCTGAATGTTCTGGTGAGCGTATAGGTTTATTACTCTGAGAGGATCTGGACATTTATTGGTTAAACGAGCCACAATGGAGGAGAAACGAACTGATGAACTTTTATGAACTTTAGGAGGCGCAGCTTTAGGCTGAGCACAAGGGGAGAATCCCTATACATGTTGTGAACTGTAGTTGTATCTGTTTATAGAGTCTGTTGAGCGCTATGCCTTTATTTGATAAATCTTATAAAGCACAAAATATATTTGGGAGAAGTGTCCCAATTTCTCCAGATGTTGTGCTGCTGGGCAACATTGAGGAGGACGTCCTCTCATCCCAGTTGATGTTAGCTTTTAGATCTGCCCTAGCCTATGGGTGAAAACGAATGATATTGACTTGGAACCCCCTTTGCACCCTTCAAGGAGAGATTAAGTGACATACATTCGTAAAGAGTTCTTTATGTTCCTGATAAAAAGGATGTGTACCCAGAGAAAGTGTCATAAGAAAATTTGAAAAGTTTGGTCTAGTTGAATACGGTACTATAAGCTGAAATTGGAAGATCGAGTCCTGTCGATTATACATTTTCACTATAGTTTCAGTAGGGATTCCCAGATCAGGGTCTTTTCAGGCTATAGGACAGTTGTTAATGTATGTGACATTTAGATAGATATTCAGCTGCAATACATATTGTTGTTCTAATATGTTTTATTGCTAAATTTTTAATAAACATACTCTTTCAAAAATAAGAAAAAGGTTAAGCATCATGTAAAAGGTGGACATTTGACATAGGCAATGGTTGAGGGTTAGGGAAAGGCATCAAGCAGGGATAAGGTCAAGTTTGGGTGCAGGTTTAAGTTAGTCCTATTGGGTTCTGGATGAGTTGGGTGGTAGTATGGAAGAGGTTTTGGTCAGAAGTAGTCATTCGAGAGGTTAGATTTGGCTCATGCCAGGAAGTAGAATGTAAAAATAGGATTTGTGTAGAAGGCTCAGATGTCTTATCTACACCTAAAACCAGGTATAAGCAGTAAAATCCACAGGCAATACCCAGTGCAGAAATGAAAGGGTTACTAGTAGTGATGTACCTACAATTCATGGAGCCTCCTAGCAAAACTTTAATGGGGCCACTCCCCCACAATGTTAACACCCCTTTCCCTTTTCTCCCCTTGGTCCCCTCCATGGCCTTGCTACCCATCTTGCAAGGGTCATAAAACAAGTGTGGCCATCATGATCTTCATACCCAATAACAATTGTAGCCACAAAAACACCTGAACTGTATCGGAGGAAGGGAAGGTCAGTATTTGGACCCCCCACAGCTCCGGGCCCCCCAGTGATTGCAGGGGACTGCTCTCCTCTAGTTACGCCCCTGTGCCTCTGCTTTCTGTAGAGTACTAGTGGTGATTCCCTATCGGGAATGATGTATCATAGTATATCGTTGACTCTACTATAAGGGTTAAGATTTTACGTAATGAGTCACACAAAACCTAATTAAGACTATTGAATGTGGCTTAAAAAAATCCAAATGCAATTATTTATGTAGTGTACGCCATCCACTAAACCCCAAGGACAACTTTGTTTCTACAGCACGGTCCTGTCGATATCTGTCAAGTGTAATTATAGATGATTTTTTTTTAATTACCCTTGACAAAAACAAAAAGACACACAACCAACTAAAGTGTCCGTCTAATGGAGAGGAAAGGCTTTGTACAGTGGTGGAGGTTCTCCTGCCATGTCATACCTTCACAATGATAGAGAGATGTCATGGATCTAATGGAATCAACCTGTACATCAGCAATCCTTCTTCAATGTAAGGCAGAGAAATCAATAGGGTTGTTAATTAGATAAATTTAGGTGTATAGCGGGAAGTCCTAATGGACTGTTGGAATTCTGTTTGGCTTTCTTTATAGAGAAGTATTTTTAGACAGAATGTTATCGAAGTCTAGATTGTCTAGAACAGGCTTTCTCAACCAGGGTTCCTTGAGCACTCTGCAGGGGTTCCTTGGCAATTCCCCCCATTGTGGGGGAAGTATAATAGAGCACACTATAATAGGTGGTAGTGTAACAAGAAGCACTAAATTGGGGGCTCAGGAGACAGTATAATGAGTGGCAGTGTAAAAGGGAGTAGTGAAATAAACAGCTACACATACTTTTAAAGACCATGCCTTCTGCAAAATAAATGCAGGGGTTCCTCGAGATCAAAAAATTGTTTGCAGGGTTCCTCCAGGGTAAAAAGGTTGAGAAAGGCTGGTCTAGAATGAATAATCTTTCATAAAAGATGAACTCTTTATGCCAGTTATAAATAAGCATTTTGAAGGAGGTATAGTAGCATTTCCTAAAGCAAACCTGAAGTGAAAATAAACTAATGAGCTAAACCATACATTTCCAGTCTTACTCCTAAATAATGTGTAGATGATGAAACAGCCGTGCCAGTCAGGAATCTATAATAATATTAAAATGAATAAAAATAGGGGAAGCAGCGCTCACCCCTCCATAGAAGATTCAACACAAAATTAACATTAAAAGCTTTAATAGTATACTCCAAAGTATGCTTTGTGGTGCATTTCGTGGGCCCATTTCCTCTGGCAATAAAACAGGAGCAGCTGTTTTTAATTCCAAGTGGGCGTAGCGCCTCCGTGGCAGAGAACCCCATGAAATGTATCTCAAGGCTTATTTTGGGATATACTATTAAAGTTTTCGAGTTTTTCCCAATTGGTGCCTCTGTTTCATCGTCTACACATACATTGAGTCCACCTACAGTGGAGGGGTCTATCTTCATTTCTCCTATCTACAGAGGGCAACATCTTAACATTCCCATAGGGGACTCCCCCTGCTGCCTACTAAGTGGTTGCCTCTGTTGGTAACCCACTCTTGTGAGTATAACTCTACGCTACTTTTCTATTCCTAACTGATTCAAAAATACTACAGCATAGTGGACTCTCGATCTTTCTTTATATCTATCAATATTACTCCTACATAAGACTTTCTTGGATTTCCACCATGGCCATGCAGAGGGTCCTTAAGTGTGTGTGTGTGTGTGTGGGGGGGGGGGGGGGGTGTTAAGTTTAAAGTCTTCATTGTCTTAGGTGAATGCTGACAGTTTTTAATGTTTTGCAGCTTCCATCTTGAACTATTGCCCTTTATTTATTTATTACTATTGACCTTAATTATCTATTGATTATTTATTTCCTATACTTAGAAGTGTTTCTCTGCCATGTGATAGTTTTATAAACTGTAATTAGTTAAGGTGCATATTTCTGTCGCCTGCAGGACTTGATTCCTTGGATGATATTTGGGGCTCAATGCTGTACAGATGCCTCGCTAGTTTCCAGGCTAGAAACACGTTCTGTTACTATGCAGGGGGAGGAGGGCCGACAACACAGCACATGGCAGACTAGCAGGGAGAGAGTGGGGTGGTAGGAGAAAAATGCGCTCGCCTTAGATCTGCTAGGTGGATAATTAGTCAACACATTAAGGAAGATTCGGGGTACTATACACACGCTCACCCAAGGACCATTTAGTGTGTGTAAGAGATGACACATCTCGACTGTAGAGAAAGTGCTATGTACAACCTTGGATTCTTAACCAGGTTGGTGAGAAAAAAAGGAAGGAGGAACATAACCTACGGTAGTTCTACAAAGATGGAGACACCGAGAGCCCAATATAGTGTAGTATGTACTGGTAGAGTGGATATGTAAGGTAAGTATGTGCAGATATACTCAAACAATCCAGATAACCACTATATCAGCAGGTGGGGGGATTAGACCTGTCCCCACTCAGGATTAAGAAGTCGCTCTCTGTAGATAGGCGATACGGGGCAACACCCCTCCACCAAGGGGGGGACACAGGAAGTGTATATGCAGACAGAAGCGCCGAAAGAATAACATTTACTTAAAATGTTAAAATGAGAGAGTCAGAGGTGGACTTACCTCCTCCAATCAGACACACAAAGAGACTGTTGTATATATTCAAAACAACAAGGGTTTATTGTATACTCCAAAAAGTGCAAGTGCAACGTGTTTCGCAGGCATCTTCCTGCTTCATCAGGCAATAAAAAAAAATGGAGCATGTACTCATACAGGTCTGGTGCAAAGCTCAGCGCCTCTGTGAAGAAGAACTGCAACGATCACATAATGGTCATGTAGGGCAATGAAAACTGTCTGTATGTAAGCTTTGGCTCTAATCTATTGAATTCATACACAGTCTGTTGACCCTGTTTATAAAGTTGCACAATCACATTGTAAGGGGAGTGGTGAATGTAATCTTATACATATTATTAGCATTTGAGTGCATAGCTCAAGTTATGTTCCTTTCTTTTAGTTAACAGAGATGTATACTGTAAACAATTGCCTTACATTTTATCTGTTTTTTTAAGCCGTGCACAAATCAATACACAATTTCAAATAGCCGCAAGCGATGAAATTTGACTGACCGCACAGGCTGTAAACTTATTTGTGCTTATAATGTGCTCTCTTTATTTGGACAGTAGATTGCAGCTGGTGATAAAACCACACAGTCCAAATTGTTTTAATTATACTGCATCATATTTAATGCAACTAATCAACTTATTCACTGAACCATTATTATTATTACTACCAGTTATTAAGAAGGGGATGATGATGTTGTGCAGTGTGCCTTGTGCTGTAACCATAGTAACAAATCAGCAATCCCTTTCCAATGTTCGCTGCTTCAGACTTGAGGTAAGTGAAAAAAAAAAAACTGGAAAAAGTGGATCAGTTGCCCAGGGCAACCAGATAAAATACTTCTCTCCTCCGCAGACCCCCGAAAATTGCGACATTGGAATTATCGCTAGATAACTAGGGGAAGGGGTGTCCCTAGTAGGAGAGGTACTCCTGGAAACGCCCCTTCCCCACCTCCTAGAGCCTCTTCCCCGCCTCTGTGTGCCTCCCCCTTTCTATCCCTCCCCTCCGAATCCACTCCCCCACCTCTATCCAGCACCTCCAAGCCTTTCCCCCGCCTCTGTGTGCCTCTCCCACCCTCTATCCCTCCCCTCCGAAACTTTTCCCCACCTCTATCCCGCCACTCCGCAGCTTTCCTCCGCCTCTCTGCTCTGTGAGGAGCGTTGTACATCGTGACCCTGGGGTCATTAAAAACTAAACGGACTGATTGCTTACCACAGGAGCGGCGGTGAGGGGCTCTACCTGATCTAGCTAGCCTCCCAGATCAGGTAGTACCGGTGATTTTTTTTTACCTTTATTCTTGGGCTTCGGAGTGCTTTAAACCACTTTTGCAATGCCAGTTTTGTATTACTTGACATATTTGCAAAGCTGTTTTCCTGTGGTTTTTTTTAGATATTGCTTGTCCAAGAGAACTGCAAGTCTGTCAAGCCAAGCCTGTCCAAACACCTCCCCCTATCCAATCATCGCCCACGTGAGGTAGGCAGGGAGGAGGTGCTAGTCTTTCCCTATAAGTACAGAAATGACCCTTCCCACAAGAAGGAACTGAAGGAGGAGGCGGGTGAAGTCAGTTTATGGTTTTGTGCTGGGAAAGCTACTCCTACCCTCCTAGCAGCACTATTCTTGGTGCACATATCTCTCTGGGACACATGCCTGGTTTTTCAAAGGGAATTTCTCTGGAACAGTTGCATCAGATAAGACAATTGTTTGAGTAATAGTCCAGTCCCATATTTACCTTGCTAACAATTACAGATCTGGGATGCTGAATTATGGCTTTAAAACTGTATGTATAGTAACATTTGTATATTCTGTGAGGATAGTGTAGGCTGGGCGATTTTTGGTAGTTTTGGTACCCTAGGCAAGGTAACTTTTGTCCTCTCAATCTGGTTTTCAGTACATGATCTGGATAGGGTGAAGAGATCTGTGGGTTATGTGGTAGGTCCAACCCTCTGCAGGATGGGTTGAGTGTGGGTAAGAGGTCTACAAATACAGTGTAGGCCACAGGGTACAAGTGGGGTGCAGGTCTGAAAAACCACATGTGTCTCTAAGGGCCCTTTACCAACTGAAAATCATGAAAAACGATCTTTCCAAATTGTATTGTTTTTCATATTGTTCCAAGCAAATTTTTTGAGTCTTTTTTTTGACAATGTGATTGTTTGTATAAAATGAACTGGTAAATTGCATAGCATTGCCTTTAGTATGCACTTTTTTGTGCTCCCATTGACCCAAACACAATCACAAAAAAATGTAGCAGGGACAGCATTTGCAGAAAACTGTAATCACATAGCGGTGGCGGCAATGGAATTGGTGCATTGACAGTTCTAATTTTCTGTTGCCAAATGCAAGTGTTATGAAAATTGAATTGGATTGCAAGCAGTGGAAAAGAACCCTTGGTCCGTGTACCCTATTAGAGATCATAAATCACCTCCATCTGTTCTGCAAGATCTGCTGACTGAAAGAAAGTATGTACCCAACATCACCACCATCACTTCTGCATGCTTCATTGTCCCTAGATAGCAACTCTCTCCATTCTGTTTCTTAAAAGACTACCACTATCACAAAAATGTACCATTTCAAATACATGAAAACCCATACATAAAAATTAAATCTCTCCCAGAGTAAAATTTGCTATAAATTACTTTTCTCCCATGTTGCTGTCACTTACAGTAGGTAGTAGACATCTGACACAATTGACAGGTTTTGGACTAGCCCATCTCCTCATGGGGGATTCTCAGTGTTTTTGTTTTATTTTCAAACGCACTTGGTGAAGGGCAGTTGCTCAGTCCAATTGTCAGAATAGTGTGCAAACAGGTAGGAGGGGCGACACGCATCTTGGTATACATCTTTTCCAGGGAGTGCTTTTGTAAAGAATAAATGAAAATACTGTGAGTCCCCCTTAAAGGGAATCTAAACTGAGAAGGATATGGATTTTTCCTTTTTAAATAATACCAGTTGCCTGACTCTTATGCTGATCCTGTGTCTCTAATACTTTTAGCCACAGCCCCTCACCAAGCATGCAGATCAGGTGCTCTGACTGAAGTCAGACTGGATTAGCTGCATGCTTGTTTCAGGTGTGTGATTCAGGCACTACTGCAGACAAAGAGATCAGCAGGACTGACAAGCAACTGGTATTGTTTAAAAGGAAACATCCATACTCCTCTCAGTTTAGGTTCCCTTTAAAGAGATGGACTAGTCAAAAATCTGTCTTCTTTCAGATTTCTACAACTTACTGTAAGCGACAGCAAGATAGGAGAAAAATAATTTATAGCTCATTTTACTCTGGAAGAAACAATCCTATTTGTATGTGCTTATATATATTTTTCCATGATAATGTCAACAGAAACATGCTGACACGCATCCAAATATTAGATGTGACTGCTGTATTGCCTCCCAATAGTCCACAGACCCTCCAGCATCAGACCTTAGCACTGACAATGGTACTAGCCCTAGGCTGTGTTATGCTATTGTTTTCTAATGCTTTCTGCTCTTTCAGATGGATAAGCACAACATTTAGTGCAGCACCTGTGAGCAACAGACAGCGGACACACAGTAATCTGAAAATGTAAATCCAATGGCAAAATGCACTCCATTTACTTCTAGCCCCCTTATTTTTTTCTTTCTTTTTCTTTTTCTGTTTTACTACTTTCCTTGCACTTTTTTATTATTATCATTTAAACAAATATAGGACTCGGTTCCTTCATTGCTTTAGAGCCATGTTAGCAGGGCCGGCGCTACCATAGAGGCAAAGGAGGCAGCTGCCCCAGGGCCCCAGAGCTTGTAGGGGCCCCCAGTGGCTACAAGAGGAAAAAAAAATTTTCAAATCGACCTTATAGTTCCTGAGAAAATCGATTTTAAAATTTCAAAGGAAAAACAATACACATTTAAAAACCAGCCGAATTTAATGGTTAATAGCAAATCCACCTTAAATTCTAGAAACCCTAAATTTGCAGGATATGTTAAGGAGATCATTGGGAATAAGAGGAAAAAAAAACATTTTTCAAAAAGACCTTATAGTTTTTGAGAAAATCGATTTTCAAGTTTCGAAGGAAAAAAGTATTTTACTTTTAAATGCGGTAAATGTCACTTTTAGTACCTAACGGTAGTGTAATTTTACATGTATCAAAAGAAAGAGCAATACATTTCCTGACAGGGTTTCCAGGGGGTCCATACGCAGCCGCAGCGCTTTGGCCAGGGATCGCTATACAGCCACAATATGGCTGTATGAACATCCCTGGCATTTTTTTCCTATTTTCCCATTTTTATTTTTTTTTATGTTTTGAGTGTGGGAATTATTTTTTTTAAATTATGTGGGGTCCCCTCTCCTGAAACTTTTAAACCCCTTGTCCCCCATGCAGGCTGGGGTAGCCAGAATGTTGAGCTCCGACCGATTGGGGCTTCAAACCCTGACTATACCAGCTGCAAAAAAGGTCCCTTAATGCCAATTTTTACTCCGTGGGTATCTGTTGGGGGGGGGGGGGGGGCAGGTTTATTTTGCCCTGGGGCCCCATTGTTGCTTAAACCGGCCCCGCATGTTAGTTCAGGACCTAAGGTTCTAATGGCTCTTTATAAAGGTTTTTTTGCACATAGCCCATAAAAAAATATCCATTGATCCTTAGATATATATATATATATTTCTATAATAAGACTTTTTGACTGTAGTGTATAACTTGCAAATACTACGTTTCCAAACAAAATAGAGGAATTTTCCAGCATAGATCCATTAGTTCAAATTAAATGTACTGTGCCAGTACTCTGCAAGGGGAGGCCGTGTGGGCCTTAGATGGATGGGCTGGGCTTCACAAGAGTCCAGTATTATGGGTGGGGCTTAAAAACAATCAGCCATGATGGAGTAAATTAAATATAATGCTGCCACCATGCAGCCCTGATTGCTGTCACCCCTCCTGCAGGAACACCCGGTGCGGACTACACCCCCTGCCCCCCCCCCTCCCTTTGTGACACCACTGCATCATCAGGTGACATGACTTCCCCAGGTAGCATGACATCACCAGGTTCATGCAAAAAACTAAAATAAATCATCTATGGAAAAGAAGTATTTCTGTCACTTCAAAATGCAGACAATGGCACATTTATTTTAAGTATGTCTTAAGTACGTTTTGCTTCAGGCAATGCTACACATTTGTTACATTGAAAACTGAAAAAAGAATTCAAACTGAAAAATGTAAACTAGCTTCCTGTACCGCTTACCACAGAAACCCGCCTCACAGGTGGAAAATAGATATAGATACTATGTGCTCACATTGTGCTACATTGCGAAGGCATATTTTTAAACCCTGCTTAATGGTATGATTAACACTTGCTGCTTGAGTCTTTTTTTGTTTTTCGTCTCCTTTTTATAATGTTTTACAGTACGTTGGTTTTCAAACGTCCCCACATATTTTAACTATTTGCTAAATACATATCTTTGTATTTACTTTCCTGCAAAGGTTTCTCCCGCACACCATGTTCAATATATTTTATGATTTACAAGCCCCCGATGGTTGTTTGTTGCTCTTTATCAATTCCTAATAATAATACAGAGTTACTTTTATTTATTTTTTTAAATATTTTTGAATGGATACTAGTGGTTTTAAAAAGAAAAAGAAAAATAAGAGGATGTCCCATGTTGCATGCTTCATAGGGGTCCAGTTCTGCCCACTAAGTGTTAGGCAGGGAGATGGGAGTTTAGGGAGTCTCCAAAATACCAAAAACTTTACCAGAATATGTTGTTATGAGTGAAAAACAGAGCATTTCTTTAGGTTGTAAGCTCTCAAGCAGGGCCGGACTGAGGCAGAGGCGAGAGAGGCTCCAGCCTCAGGGCGCAGTGTAGAAGGGGGCGCACAACTCACTCAGCCATCATTCCCCTATTGTGTTTGAAGCAAAGAGAAATAAGAAAAGGGGATACATAGCAGTGACTGCAAGCCAGATAACTAGAGATTAAGCTGTTGGGGCCCTGGGGCACCTCTTACTCTAATAGTAATCAGTGTGTGACGGCTGGGGTGGGAGGGATGGGGGGGCGCACTTTGGTGTTTCAGCCTTGGGTGCTGGAGGTCCTTGGCCCGGCTCTGCTCTCAAGGGCAGGGCTCTCTCAGCCTTTTATGTCTTGGTCAAGGCCGTATTTATACTTTTTCTGCCAACTTTCTTGTTGCTTCCCTTTAATGTACAGCATTACAGGAACGTGACAGGCGTGCGTGCGCTACCGAGCCACACATGTGCTGAAGGCCACAACTGATTGGATTAGATAGCAGGAGAAAGGATCAGTCGGAGGGGATGGCAAGGGAGCCCACACACGTCATGGGGCTGGAGGGAGCCCCAGGCAAGTATAAATACAGCCTATGATCTTATCTCAGGTGCTCGTTAAGCAGCGTCATCAGATCCAGTGATGCTAGATTTATTTGAACAACAATAACAACACAACATTTGTAAAGCGCTTTTCTCCCATAGGACCCAAAGCACACAAGCTTGTCTCAGAACAGTACATAGTGATGTGTACAGGGGAAAAAGTTATGTGATCATGAATACTAGACTAAACAGGAGGCTCTTTCAGTTTTGATTTAAACGTGCCCAGGGTTGGAGCTGTCTTGATTGGGTGTGGCAAAGGGTAGAGACAGCATGACAGAGAGCTCTGGCTCCAAAGCTTTTTAGTTGGACTCTGGGGATGGTCAAGTTATATATATATATATATATATATATATATATATATATATATATATATATATATATATATATATAGTGGTGTGAAAAACTATTTGCCCCCTTCCTGATTTCTTATTCTTTTGCATGTTTGTCACACTTAAATGTTTCTGCTCATCAAAAAACGTTAACTATTAGTCAAAGATAACATAGTTGAACACAAAATGCAGTTTTAAATGATGTTTTTTTATTATTTAGTGAGAAAAAAAACTCCAAACCTACATGGCCCTGTGTGAAAAAGAAATTGCCCCCTGAACCTAATAACTGGTTGAGCCACCCTTAGCAGCAATAACTGCAATCAAGCGTTTGCGATAACTTGCAACGAGTCTTATACAGCACTCTGGAGGAATTTTGGCCCACTCATCTTTGCAGAATTGTTGTAATTCAGCTTTATTTGAGGGTTTTCTAGCATGAACCGCCTTTTTAAGGTCATGCCACAACATCTCAATAGGATTCAGGTCAGGACTTTGACTAGGCCACTCCAAAGTCTTCATTTTGTTTTTCTTCAGCCATTCAGAGGTGGATTTGCTGGTGTGTTTTGGGTCATTGTCCTGCTGCAGCACCCAAGATCGCTTCAGCTTGAGTTGACGAACAGATGGCTGGACATTCTCCTTCAGGATTTTTTGGTAGACAGTAGAATTCATGGTTCCATCTATCACAGCAAGCCTTCCAGGTCCTGAAGCAGCAAAACAACCCCAGACCATCACACTACCACCACCATATTTTACTGTTTGTATGATGTTCTTTTGCTAAAATGCTGTGTTACTTCTACGCCAGATGTAATGGGACACGCACCTTCCAAAAAGTTCAACTTTTGTCTCTTCGGTCCACAAGGTATTTTCCAAAAAGTCTTGGCAATCATTGAGATGTTTTTTGGCAAAATTGAGACGAGTCTTAATGTTTTTGCTTAAAAGTGGTTTGCGCCTTGGATATCTGCCATGCAGACAGTTTTTGCCCAGTCTCTTTCTTATGGTGGAGTCGTGAACACTGACCTTAATTGAGGCAAGTGAGGCCTGCAGCTCTTTAGATGTTGTCCTGGGGTCTTTTGCGGCCTCTCGGATGAGTTTTCTCCGCGTTCTTGGGGTAATTTTGGTCGGCTGGCCACTCCTGGGAAGGTTCTTCACTTCTCCATGTTTTTGCCATTTGTGGATAATGGCTCTCACTGTGGTTCGCTGGAGTCCCAAAGCTTTAGAAATGGCTTTATAACCTTTACCAGACTGATAGATCTCAATTACAGTACTTTTGTTCTCATTTGTTCCTGAATTTCTTTGGATCTTGGCATGATGTCTAGCTTTTGAGGTGCTTTTGGTCTACTTCTCTGTGTCCGATATCTCCTATTTAAGTGATTTCTTGATTGAAACAGGTGTGGCAGTAATTAGGCCTGGGGCTGACTACAGAAATTGAACTCAGGTGTGATAAACCACAGTTAAGTTATTTTTTAACAAGGGGGGGCAATCACTTTTTTACACAGGGTCATGTAGGTTTTGAGTTTTTTTTCTCACTAAATAATAAAAACCATCATTTAAAACTGCATTTTGTGTTCAATTATGTTATCTTTGACTAATAGTTAACGGTTTTTGATGCGCAGAAACATTTAAGTGTGACAAACATGCAAAAGAATAAGAAATCAGGAAGGGGGCAAATAGTTTTTCACACCACTGTATATATATATATATATATATATATATATATATATATATATATATATATATATATATATATATATATATATATATATATATATATACGGTACATATACAGTATATATATATTTTGACCCGAGGTTGTGGGAGGTGTGAAGCAGCAGCAACATGTCCTGCAACTGTTTTAATGCCTGTGTGACCCAAAATACATCACAATACTGCAGATTCCATCTTTGGTTTCTCACACAGGTATTTTGCTACCACTTACTGGAAAAGTCTGACTTTCCATTGTTTTGAGAACTCACATGTTTGTATTTGCTGTGGAGGTCAGCCATTCTCCAGCCAGGCCAATAATGTCCAGTCCAGTTGAAAGTTGATTGAAAAACCGTGGATGACCTAAAAGAAATATACGTATTTAAATATCACACTGACTTTATTCTTATTAACATGATTGTCATTCAAGCAGAAACAAAAACAGCTAACATACTTACGTAGTCATATCAGAGGTGAAGTATTATGGTTGGTGTTAGGACACCAAAGGGGGGCTTGACCTTTTTATTTCAATCTCTTGTTCAGTTTGTTTGTTCTCAAAGGCTAGGAACACACTAGGCAGAATCACATATGTGTTTTCCACTATGTTCTATAGAAAACGCATATGCGATTCTGCCTAGTTTGTTCCTACCCGTAATAATTTATCCAATGCGGTCAACTTCCTAGGTCAGAAAGACTTCACTTGTACTCAACGTAATTGTATGGAATATGGCAGAATGGTAACTTTTGAGGAGTATGAACAATAAATAAATATATAGATAAAATATAGATACTGAGCCAGGGACTGATTGAGTAATCATTTTTCAGATTTTTGATCAGTAGCTTGTTATTCTATAGAACATTTATAACAACAAAAGACCATCACCATCAAAATTGCTGAATACAAAATTAGATACAATTCCCAAATTTTGTGTGGAATTCAGAATTTTGTGGATTCCTAGCTTGCTTTGTGAATGTCATGAACGCGCCTGTTGTGATTCTGTGTGATTCTGTGTGACACTATTTATAGTCTAGCAAAGTTAGAGGTAGGCTATTTTTGGCACCCACGCTGCAAAATGATTGGGCACAGTGTTTTCCCTGTAGGCGATATATGGTGGTAGCAGATTCTGCAACCCACCTTTGTGAGTATTACTACTCTTATAATACTGAGCTAAATTTTATCCTATGATACGGCACCATTTGGCTCCTAGTTTCGTCTTTGTCACACCGGCTACCCTGGGGTTCTCCACAGTGACTTATAATACTTGTACAACTACTCTTATAATATGAAGCTAATAATATATATTATAATATTATATTATAATATGAAGCTTATTTTATCCTACGCTACTGCACCATTTGGCTCCTGGTTTCATCTTTGTCACAAAGGCTACCGACGTGGTTCCACTGCATTTAAAGTCTCTATTTCTAAAGATATCAGCAGGACTGCCAGGCAACTGGTATTGTTCAAAAAGGAAATAAATATGGCAGCCTCCATATACCTCTCAGGTCAGTTGTCCTTTAACTTTTCAAAAAGCACTTGTGCAGCCAAAGCTGAGAGGCTTCAGTTACTGCAGCTTTTCCAAAGGATTAGAACGACCAATCACCTTGGAGAATAGGCTGGCTCAATAGCAGGATGGAAGGCCTGACAGCTGTGCTCATAAAATGAATTTGGCAAATGTGAAAAACAAAACAAACATGCAGGACTAAAAAGGGTAGGAGCCGTTTGGGCTGTAAAGCGGTCCATAAATCAGACGGCTGCCGTCGGCCGGGTCACAAGCAGCTTGTGTAGTAGTAACAGCAGCACAATCTGCCTTCTGTGACATATCTGCCGTCAACACACAAACCATGCTGCAAGGTTTAAAAAGCTATGAGGTTATTAATGCTAATGGCAAAAGTCATTACTCAGGAATAAGCTCTAGCAGGGCTTCATTTAGCTAAAAATGAGCTCTTGTAATTAGCGGCACATTTGGGGTATGCTTAATGAAGTCTGTAGACTAAATATGCTGCCATTTGGTAAATATATTCTCCATGCAGGCATAGGACAGAACGTCAGCTGTGCTTGCATGGTGGTCAAATAGTAAGCACTCTCTTGCACTCTTCTATAGACCCAGCTTTGAATCCTACAAGTTTCCAAAGAAGGTCTGCACACCACTTTAAAGTGTACCTGAGATGTGGCCGCCGCAATAAAACATACAAACCTAGGGCTTCCTCCAGCCCCCTTTGACCTGATCGCTCCCACGCCATCCTCTTCTCCCTCTCCCTTCGCCCGCAACTGGCCCCAGAAGATCCTCCAGTGGGGGCCTGTCGGCACATGTGCAGTCCGGCCAGGCTTGCTCCCCGGTCTCGCTCCTGTCGCCGGGAGTGTTCTGTGCTTGTGCTAGACGCAGCATGAAAGCGCAGGAGCGTGCGCGTACCCAGGCCATGCATGTGCAGTTGGCTCCCGACCAGAGGACTTTCCGGGAGAATAGAGAAGGAGAAGAGGGCGCCATGGGAGCGATCAAGCCGGAGGGGACTGGAGGAAGCCCCAGTTATTTATATTTTATTGCTAATTACCCATCTCAGGTTGTCTTTAACAGGAACTTTTTATTGCTCAATTACCACATACACACAATCGATTGTAAAACTGACAATTGTTTCAGGGCCACACAGAGTGCCCTTTGTCAAGGCACAGTTATGATTGTAACTGTGCCTTGGCAAAGGGGACCATGTGTGGCTCTAAAATGATAGTCAGTTTACGATCAATTGTGTGTGTATGGTTATGAAGCAATAAAAAGTTCCTGATAAAGTGGCGTGCAGACGTTCTTTGGCTACTTGTATGGACTTTGGCTACTTGGTGCTACACCCACCACCTCTGCTGGACGTTGAGGTTTGATCTGGGATTACCAGCTTTCAATCCTGGCTAGCACGTGATCTTTATGGGGTTTGTATATTCTCCCTGTTTTTGCTTGGGTACCCTCAGGGCGTACACTAAAGGCACCTGTTAAAAAGGGCATGCAGTGAAGCAGACAGCGGGTGCCACCATGGAGATTAATGTAATGCCACAATCAGGGCAAGGACTGGTAAAATGGGCGTTGACACCTGATAAAATACCGGGGCCAGGGCCGCACGCTATACAAAGTGCAGCTACAAATAGCTTGTGGCCAGCAGTGGTGCTCATCCGAATTCCGGATATCCGAACTACCCAGATAATCCAAACTTTTTCCACTATCTGAACTTTGAATAGCAATTTGGATATTTTTTAAAATCCGAATTAACTATCCGAGCAGAATTAGATCCAGATAGTGAAAAGTGGTATCCGAGCAGCACTGGTGGCCAGCAATCTTTTTACTGGTCATAGGCTAGCAGCTATTTGTGGCAATTTACATTAATCTGAATGGTTGCACCCTTTTCACCAGGGTAGATCCTGCGCCCTTTTTACCTGATCTGCCCTCAGGATACGCCAAGTTTCTTTCAAGGTAGGTTGAAGGTATAGGAATAAGCACCCCAGAGAAGAGGGGGAATTGTTTTTTCAGTAGGGTAGGGTTTTCTGTAATTATATTGACAAAGTTGGGTTGACTTTCCATAACCACTTTTCAGGCTTCTAGAAATAAAAAATCTGCTTTACTTCTCTACTCAGGTTGTATTGCTTGTCGGCTTTAGTGGTTGGTTGCCAATTTGTAAAAAAAGGTTTTCTGGAACAAGGACCACTGCCCAAAAAACTTTCAGTAGCGATCTCTAATCCAGTTCATCTACACGCTCCCATATTTCAGCAATGGCATAAACTCTGACATGAGGTGCTCAACTACAATCTCTTCTTTCACCACTCTGACTTCAATTCTTAGAAAAAGCCAGTTGTGCCAATTAATCCATAATTTTACTGATTAATTTGAATGATTAATCTTGACATTGACTTTAGAAAAGATTATTTATTTTCATAAGAAAGTCATTGAGTTCCATTTACTCTGGTTGACTCTACTGATCACACCTTTGGCAGCATGGTGCTAAGTGGGTAGCAGTATGGGCTCGCTGTCTGTTGTGTTCTGTTGGTTTTCTTTTGGAAGCCATAGATTAAACAAAGTTGACATTATTGCCCTTATGACGTGTGTGAGTATAGGCCACATTAGTAACTTCTTAGACCACAGCGTATTGGCTACATTTCTGGCATCAGATATGCAGATATTACCTAAGGTAACACATTTGAAATAATATATGAAAAATCCTATTTGATATATAGATCTGAGCTTAATTGATTATTATTGTTTATCAACATCAGTAGAATTGTATCTTTAAAGAACCACTATGGCAAAAATATATTTAAATTAAATGTAAACACATTCAAATAAGAATTACATTCCTTCCAGAGTAAAATGAGTCATAAATTGCTTTTCTGCTATGTTAGCGTCACTTACAGTAAGTTGTAGATATCTGACCGAACCAACAGGTTTTGGACTAGCCCATCTCCTCATGGGGGATTCTCAGAGTTTTGTTTATTTTCAAAAGCACTTAGGGAATGGCATTTGCTCTGTCCAACTGCCCAAAAAAGTGTGCAGCGAGCAGGGAGGCAGGCCAGCATCTCTGTATAAATACTTGTCAGGGAATGTCTTTGTAAAGAATAAAAACCTTGCAGAGAATCCCCTATGAAGATATGGACTAGTCCAAAACCTATCGGTTCTGTCTGATTTGAACTACCTACTGTATATGACAGCAACATAGGAGAAAAGTAATTTATGGCTCATTTTAATCTGGAAGAAACATACTTCTTATTTGTATGTTTTTACATTTATTTTAAATTATTATTATTTTTTACAATAGTGGTCCTTTAAGAGCTTGTGAGCCAAGGTGCTTGTACTCCACATTTTAATTGTGCCTTTTAGTACCATTTCAATTGCATTGCAGTAATGTTTGATTGCATCTAACCCTTAAATTACTTACAATCAGCAAAGCACAGGTATTTCTATGAGTGTGGACAGAAGGGGTACAAATGCATGTCTTGCTCTGTCCAAAAGGGTCTGAATTTTTTCTGTTATAAAGAACACATTAAAAGGAATCATTCAGATAACTAGCATGTAATCTGACTGACTGTTAGCGCTTTATTTGGTAACCATGATTTCTATGGAATACGGCTTGAGGAGCAGTAATGTAGGTAAAAAAAGTAAAAATGTCTTGGGAAATAACCTTCCCTTTTTTAGAACAGGACAGGAAGTTTGCATTGTTCAGAAATGTTGATATTCCATCCACTGTACACCTGGAGAAAGGATCTCTTCTATCAGTGCACCTGTTGGATGGATTGTATTCACAGATGCACAAAGAATCTATTGTTGCTTTATGCAGCCTTTATGCCACAGATCAAACAAAGGCTACACCAGGACACTGCCCCATGATATGTATATCCATAAACAACGAGGGTTGTTAGGATGCAAGTTTGATGTCTGAATCAGTAAGCGGTGGTGGCACATATAAAACTTTCTTTATACCTGTAGGAGTTCTAAGTTTGGGAACAAGTTTAGACAATGTTACTGTGGGTAATGGAAGCAGGAACAAAGCAACAACTCCAAGTCCTTGATGTGTTTGTTTAACTTGATCCACCTGCTGAGGTTTGTAAAAAGTCAAAGAAGGGAGTTGATGATCTGTTCTTCAGGGAGTTGGGGACAGATCAACCAGAAGAGGTAGATTTGTGCCAGAGCAAAGAAACAACAATCCTGTGTTCACTTCAAAGACTCAATCAAAAGGGCCAGTGCTATGATATTTCAGTGCTGGTTAAATGCCAGTGGGTTGAATCACTTGCCATAACTCTCAAAGGATTTCTGTGTTTAAACCTTTGGACTTAATCACATCTAACTACCTGCTGAACCCACTGTGGGGTCTATCTCTCTCGCTACTGGAATTTTTATTTATTTGTAATATACACTTTAGATTTATCTCAGCCAAAACAATAATTTCTTATCATCTCAGCTGAAAATCTGAACTACGGGGGTGGCTCCAGGAATATTTTTAGTAAAGGTGCTATGCAAGTGCTAGATCCACTGTAGAGGTAGCATGCGGTGAGTGCAACAAAAAGAGAGGTGTGACCATGCACTAGAATGTGGGCGTGGTCATTATTGGTCATGGACAGGCAAAAATAGACATGAAAAAAAGTAGCTGTTATTCAAAGACAATGGGTCTTCCCAGCAAAACTTTGGATGAAGCCCCTCTCTTTTAATAAAAAGTAATGCCCTAGTCACCATCCATATGGCAGATATTAGATTCATTCAATTAGAAATCATAGGGGTGCTTTACTAGGGCTATGGAGCAACTTGGGGGTGCTCTAGCCCCAGAAAGCCCCCTCCCCTCGAGCCGGCCCTGCTGGAGTAAGTACAGGTGTCCTCCAATAGGAAGATGATATCACAGCACTATTCAGAACTAAACCTCAACTAAACCTCACCTTTAATAGTCACATGACAGATTACATAGTAACAGGCAGGCTCAGCATTTCAGGCCTTACACCCTTCCTTAGATGTCTAACCCTAATGAAGACATTAGTGTTATCAATTCTTATTCCAGGTATCATGCCCTAAAGGGGCATCCGCAGTATTAGGCACAAAGTTACACCCAAATTACTCATACAGGAAAAAATATAAAAATAAACACATATAGAGAGCAGCAGTAAAAGACACCAATGTAAATTACATTTTTCATTAATGCGATCTAGCTTAAAAGTCACCAGTCTGTCAATTCAAATACCCTCTTATCTTAGTAGGAGATTGGCGCAATCAGATCCCACTAGGGTTACAGCTTACGCAAATACACATAGCAGAGTAGGATCATCCACAAGGCAGGTGCCTGGGGCCTAGTGGGTGTCCCAGGGCCCAAATGCTACTTTCTCTGACCCTTCTACCATTTCAGATTAATAAAAGGACCATAAGGGGGGGAGGGGATGGCCAAACCTACCTTGACTAGGGCCCCATTTAATCTTAATCCATCTTTGCACCATAGTGGTTGGCTCACACTGTAGCCCATCTCTAAAAACTGTCTGGTTAGCATTGTTCTTGAAACATAGGAAAAGGCCGGCACCATCCGTTCAGTTTGCTCTTTAAATTTTTTGTCATCATAATTAAATGCAGCAATATATTGGGGCAACGCCCTCCTCATAAAGCTGTCATAAAAGTCTATTAGGCATTCACAAAGAATATAATAATTTACAGTGCTTTCTTTGATTGCAACTCTCTATAGATGTATTTTTATATGTTTAGTTTGGGTGTAACTTTATGCCTTTAATAATGTGTTCATTCCTTTAGGACATGATACCTGGAGTAAGAATTGATAAGGCTGTAATGTCTTCTCTAGGGTAATCTGTCACATACCTAGAAAAGGTGATTTGAGTTTGAGCTCCAGTCTACAGGATCTTCTCAGAAAATTAGCATATTGTGATAAAGTTCATTATTTTCTGTAATGTACTGATAAACATTAGACTTTCATATATTTTAGATTCAAATACACACAACTGAAGTAGTTCAAGCCTTTTATTGTTTTAATATTGCTGATTTTGGCATACAGCTCATGGAAACCCAAATTTTCTATCTCAAAATTTAGCATATTTCATCCGACCAATAAAAGAAAAGTGTTTTTAAAACAAAAAAAGTCAACCTTCAAATAATTATGTTCAGTTATGCACTCAATACTTGGTCGGGAATCCTTTTGCAGAAATGACTGCTTCAATGCGGCGTGGCATGGGGGCAATCAGCCTGTGGCACTGCACAGGTGTTATGGAGGCCCAGGATGCTTCGATAGCGGCCTTAAGCTTATCCAGAGTGTTGGGTCTTGTGCCTCTCAACTTTCTCTTCACAATATCCCACAGATTCTCTATGGGGTTCAGGTCAGGAGAGTTGGCAGGCCAATTGAGCACAGTAATACCATGGTCAGTAAACCATTTACCAGTGGTTTTGGCACTGTGAGCAGGTGCCAGGTCGTGCTGAAAAATTAAATCTTCATCTCTATGAAGCTTTTCAGCAGATGGAAGCATGAACCCACTTTTGAACCACAAAACAGCGGCAGAAGCACCTGACCTGGGCTACAGAGAAGCAGCACTGGACTGTTGCTCAGTGGTCCAAAGTACTTTTTTCGGATGAAAGCAACTTTTGCATGTCATTTGGAAATCAAGGTGCCAGAGTCTGGAGGAAGACTGGGGAGAGGGAAATGCCAAAATTCCTGAAGTCCAATGTCAAGTACCCACAGTCAGTGATGGTCTGGGGTGCCATGTCAGCTGCTGGTGTTGGTCCACTGTGTTTTATTAAGGGCAGGGTCAGTGCAGCTAGCTATCAGGAGATTTTGGAGCACTTCATGCTTCCATCTGCTGAAAAGCTTTATGGAGATGAAGATTTCATTTTTCAGCACGGCCTGGCACCTGCTCACAGTGCCAAAACCACTGGTAAATGGTTTACTGACCATGGTATTACTGTGCTCAATTGGCCTGCCAACGCTCCTGACCTGAACCCCATAGAGAATCTGTGGGATATTGTGAAGAGAAAGTTGAGAGATGCAAGACTTAACACTCTGGATGAGCTTAAGGCCGCTATCGAAGCATCCTGGGCCTCCATAACACCTGAGCAGTGCCACAGGCTGATTACCTCCATGCCACGCCGCATTTAAGCAGTCATTTCTGCAAAAGGATTCCCGACCAAGTATTGAGTGCATAACTGAAAATAATTATTTGAAGGTTGACTTTTTTTGTTTTAAAAACACTTTTCTTTTATTGGTCGGATGAAATATGCTAATTTTTTGAGATAGGAATTTTGGGTTTTCATGAGCTGTATGCCAAAATCATCAATATTAAGGGCTCGTTCCCACTGTTGCGACGCGATTTCGGCCGCATTCCGACGCTTGTAAAAACGCATGCGGATGAGTTTCCGCATGCGTTTTTACCCGCGATTTCGCATGCGATTTCGCATGGCAGGGTGCCATGCGAAATTAACCATGACACTGCCAGGGCTAAATAAAATTGAAAAAGGTGCGAAATCGCACGCGAAATCGCGGGTAAAAACGCATGTAACAAACGCATGCGTTTTTACTATTAAATACATTAGCGGCGATTCGCACGGATTCCTGACGCAGGCGAAATCGTTGGCTCTTTTGTGCGTTTTTTTCACGCTGAAAAAAACGCACCTCAACAACGCTACAGTGGAAACAGGCCCATCCACTTGCATTACATGTGCGGATCTGCATGCGTTGGACGCATGCAGATTCGCGATAGTGGGAACGAGCCCTAAAACAATAAAAGGCTTGAACTACTTCAGTTGTGTGTATTTGAATCTAAAATATATGAAAGTCTAATGTTTATCAGTATATTACAGAAAATAATGAACTTTATCACAATATGCTAATTTTCTGAGAAGATCCTGTATGCCTTGACTTTTTGCTACAGGTTGGGTTGGCGGTTACCTTATAGAACCGTGAGCTCCATACAAAGGAAAAGAGCAGCCCACAGAACTGTCATGTGCTGGGGTAGCACTATCTCCACCCTACGTGCTACGATGTGCTACTCCAGGACACAAGTAAATAAATAAACTAAACTCCAGTGGAAAGATTTATTATGACCAAGGGCATAACTACAGGGGAGCAGCCAGTGGCATAGCAACAGGGGGTGCAGAGGTAGCGACCGCATCGGGGCCCCTGGGCTAGAGGGGCCCTGAGGGGCCCTACCTCAACATAATATTAGTTCTTTATTGGTCCTGTGCTGGTTATAATGACTTCTATAGATGCTTTGAATAGTAGTAATCACTAACAACTGTCCCCATCACCTTCTTGCACCTCTGATATTGTGGTTGCCATTGGCAGGTTTTAGTGCGCTGTATCAATTGTTATGTATATAGTGCTTGGGGAGCCCCAATGTAAAACTTGCACCGGGGCCCATAGCTCCTTAGCTACGCCACTGGGAGCAGACCTTGCTACCGCAGGGGAGTCCAGAGCTGTAAGGGCGCCCTAAATACTACTGCACTTCCACTGATAAAGGGGTCCATCCTTTGAATGAGGTGTTTTTGTGGCTACACTCAGGGCCATAAGGCACTGTAGGAATGTGCCAACAAGCACCTGATGATGGAAAGGCGGCTCCCCTTCCCAAGTGCCTCTTCCTTGCCTATGTAGAATCCCAAGCGGAGTGTAAATGAGAGGTTACTTACCCTGGTCTTGGCATACCAGTGACCAGATCTCCCTTCAGTCGTGGGCGCCTCTAGCTACCTAATACTTGGGAACACTTCTACTTGCTTAAAGTGGGCCTAAACCCAGGACTTCCTCTCTTTTCTAAAAGATAAGCAACAAGATAATAACCTTTACAGAAAAACATTTCCTTGTTACAGCTTATATAATGTAGCGTAGTTACTTCCTGGTTTGCTGGGAGCACATACAATTAAACTCCTGTGTTTACATATAGCCTGTCTGAACGGCACACGGCGGCACAGTTCAGACAGATGACAGCTCAAATTACAGTAGCTCATTACTAGCAGATAATAAGGGAGAATAAAACAGCCTGTTCTTTTTAAATACAAACAGGGTGGGTTTCTCTGTGTTTTCCTTCTCTCCTGTGGAAGAGTTGAGGTGCTCTTTAACCACTTGAGGACCTAGGGCTTTCTACCCCTTAAGGACCGGCCACTTTTTTTCCATTCAGACCACTGCAGCTTTCACGGTTTATTGCTCGCTCATACAACCTACCACCTAAATGAATTTTGGCTCCTTTTCTTGTCACTAATAAAGCTTTCTTTTGGTGCTATTTGATTGCTCCTGCGATTTTTACTTTTTATTATATTCATCAAAAAAGACATGAATTTTGGCAAAAAAATGATTTTTTTAACTTTCTGTGCTGACATTTTTCAAATAAAGTAAAATTTCTGTATACATGCAGCGCGAAAAATGTGGACAAACATGTTTTTGATAAAAAAAACCCATTCAGTGTATATTTATTGGTTTGGGTAAAAGTTATAGCGTTTACAAACTATGGTGCAAAAAGTGAATTTTCCCATTTTCAAGCATCTCTGACTTTTCTGACCACCTGTCATGTTTCATGAGGGGCTAGAATTCCAGGATAGTATAAATACCCCCCAAATGACCCCATTTTGGAAAGAAGACATCCCAAAGTATTTACTGAGAGGCATAGTGAGTTCATAGAAGATATTATTTTTTGTCACAAGTAAGCGGAAAATGACACTTTGTGAGAAAAAAAAAAAAAAAAGTTTCCATGTCTTCTAACTTGCGACAAAAAAAAATGAAATCTGCCACGGACTCACCATGCCCCTCTCTGAATAACTTGAAGGGTCTACTTTCCAAAATGGGGTCATTTGTGGGGTGTGTTTACTGTCCTGACATTTTGGTGGGTGCTAAATTGTAAGCACCCCTGTAAAGCCTAAAGGTGCTCATTGGACTTTGGACCCCTTAGCGCAGTTAGGCTGCAAAAAAGTGCCACACATGTGGTATTGCCGTACTCAGGAGAAGTAGTATAATGTGTTTTGGGGTGTATTTTTACACATACCCATGCTGGGTGGGAGAAATATCTCTGTAAATGACAATTTGTTAATTTTTATAACACACAATTGTCCATTTACAGAGATCTTTCTCCCACTCAGCATGGGTATGTGTAAAAATACACCACAAAACACATTATACTACTTCTCCTGAGTACGGCGATACCACATTTGTGGCACTTTTTTGCACCCTAACTGCGCTAAAGGGCCCAAAGTCCAATGAGTACCTTTAGGATTTCACAGGTCATTTTGAGAAATTTCGTTTCAAGACTACTCCTCACGGTTTAGGGCCCCTAAAATGCCAGGGCAGTATAGGAACCCCACAAATGACCCCATTTTAGAAAGAAGACACCCCAAGGTATTCCGTTAGGAGTATGGTGAGTTCATAGAAGATTTTATTTTTTGTCAAAAGTTAGCGGAAAAAGACACTTTGTGAAAAAACACAATTAAAATCAATTTCCGCTAACTTGTGACAAAAAATAAAATCTTCTATGAACTCGCCATACTACTAACGGAATACCTTGGGGTGTCTTCTTTCTAAAATGGGGTCATTTGTGGGGTTCCTATACTGCCCTGGCATTTTAGGGGCCCTAAACCGTGAGGAGTAGTCTTGAAACGAAATTTCTCAAAATGACCTGTGAAATCCTAAAGGTACTCATTGGACTTTGGGCCCTTTAGCGCAGTTAGGGTGCAAAAAAGTGCCACACATGTGGTATCGCCATACTCGGGAGAAGTAGTACAATGTGTTTTGGGGTGTATTTTTACACATACCCATGCTGGGTGGGAGAAATACCTCTGTAAATGGACAATTGTGTGTAAAAAAATCAAAAGATTGTCATTTACAGAGGTATTTCTCCCACCCAGCATGGGTATGTGTAAAAATACACCCCAAAACACATTATACTACTTCTCCCGAGTACGGCGATACCACATGTGTGGCACTTTTTTGCACCCTAACTGCACTAAGGGGCCCAAAGTCCAATGAGTAACTTTAGGATTTCACAGGTCATTTTTGTTTCAAGACTACTCCTCGCGGTTTAGGGCCCCTAAAATGCCAGGGCAGTATAGGAACCCCACTAATGACCCCATTTTAGAAAGAAGACACCCCAAGGTATTCCGTTAGGAGTATGGTGAGTTCATAGAAGTTTTTATTTTTTTGTCACAAGTTAGCGGACATTGATTTTAATAGTTTTTTTTCACAAAGTGTCATTTTCCGCTAACTTGTGACAAAAAATAAAATCTTCTATGAACTCACCATACTCCGTACGGAATACCTTTGGGTGTCTTCTTTCTAGAATGGGGTCATTTGTGGGGTTCCTATACTGCCCTGGCATTTTAGGGGCCCTAAACCGTGAGGAGTAGTCTTGAAACCAAATGTCGCAAAATGACCTGTGAAATCCTAAAGGTACTCATTGGACTTTGGGCCCCTTAGCGTACTTAGGGTGTAAAAAAGTGCCACACATGTGGTACCGCCGTACTCAGGAGAAGTAGTATAATGCGTTTTGGGGTGTATTTTTACACATACCCATGCTAAGTGGGAGAAATATCTCTGTAAATGACAATTGTTTGATTTTTTTACACACAATTGTCCATTTACATAGAAATTTCTCCCACCCAGCATGGGTATGTGTAAAAATACACCCCAAAACACATTATACTACTTTTCCTGAGTACGGCGGTACCACATGTGTGACACTTTTTTGCAGCCTAGGTGCGCTAAGGGGCCCAACGTCCTATTCACAGATCATTTTGAAGCATTTGTTTTCTAGACTACTCCTCGCGGTTTAGGGGCCCTAAAATGCCAGGGCAGTATAGGCACCCCACAAGTGACCCCATTTTAGAAAGAAGACACCCCAAGGTATTCTGTTAGGTGTATGGCGAGTTCATAGAAGATTTTATTTTTTGTCACAAGTTAGTGAAAAATGACACTTTGTGAAAAGAAACCAATAAAAATTAATTTCCGCTAACTTTTGACAAAAAATAAAATCTTCTATGAACTCGTCATACACCTAACAAAATACCTTGGGGTGTCTTTTTTTCTAAAATGGGGTCACTTGTGGGGTTCCTATACTGCCCTGGCATTTTACAGGCCCAAAACCGTGAGTAGTCTGGAAACCAAATGTCTCAAAATGACTGTTCAGGGGTATAAGCATCTGCAAATTTTGATGACAGGTGGTCTATGAGGGGGCGAATTTTGTGGAACCGGTCATAAGCAGGGTGGCCTTTTAGATGACAGGTTGTATTGGGCCTGATCTGATGGATAGGAGTGCTAGGGGGGTGACAGGAGGTGATTGATGGGTGTCTCAGGGGGTGGTTAGAGGGGAAAATAGATGCAATCAATGCACTGGGGAGGTGATCGGAAGGGGGTCTGAGGGGGATCTGAGGGTTTGGCCGAGTGATCAGGAGCCCACACGGGGCAAATTGGGGCCTGATCTGATGGGTAGGTGTGCTAGGGGGTGACAGGAGGTGATTGATGGGTGTCTCAAGGTGTGATTAGAGGGGGGAATAGATGCAAGCAATGCACTGGCGAGGTGATCAGGGCTGGGGTCTGAGGGCATTCTGAGGGTGTGGGCGGGTGATTGAGTGCCCTAGGGGCAGATAGGGGTCTAATCTGATAGGTAGCAGTGACAGGGGGTGATTGATGGGTAATTAGTTGGTGTTTAGGGTAGAGAATAGATGGAAACACTGCGCTTGGGTGGTGATCTGATGTCGGATCTGCGGGCGATCTATTGGTGTGGGTGGGAGATCAGTTTGCCCGCAAGGGGCAGGTTAGGGGCTGATTGATGGGTGGCAGTGACAGCGGGTGATTGATGGGTGGCAGTGACAGGGGGTGATTGATGGGTGGCAGTGACAGGGGGTGATTGATGGGTGATAGGTGATTGGCAGGTGATTGACAGGTGATTAGTGGGTTATTACAGGGAAGGACAGATGTAAATATTGCACTGGCGAATTGATAAGGGGGGGTCTGAGGGCAATCTGAGCGTGTACGCGGGTGATTGGGTGCCCGCAAGGGGCAGATTAGGGTCTGATCTGATGGGTAACAGTGACAGGTGGTGATAGGGGGTGATTGATGGGTAATTAGTGGGTGTTTAGAGGAGAGAATAGATGTAAACGCTGCGCTTGGGTGGTGATCTGATGTCGGATCTGCGGGCGATCTATTTGTGTGGGTGGGTGATCAGATTGCCCGCAAGGGGCAGGTTAGGGGCTGATTGTTGGGTGGCAGTGACAGGGGGTGATTGATGGGTGATAGGTGATTGGCAGGTTATTGACAGGTGATCAGTGGGTTATTACAGGGAAGGACAGATGTAATTAATGCACTGGCAAATTGATAAGGGGGGGGGTCTGAGGGCAATCTGAGCGTGTGGGCGGGTGATTGGGTGCCCGCAAGGGGCAGATTAGGGTCTGATCTGATAGGTAACAGTGACAGGTGGTGATAGGGGGTGATTGATGGGTGATTGATGGGTAATTAGTGGGTGTTTAGAGAAGATAACAGATGTAAACGATACATTTGGGAGGTAATCTGACGGCGGGTTTGCGGGCGATCTAATGGTGTGGGTGGGTGATCAGATTGCCCGCAAGGGGCAGGTTAGGGGCTGATTGATGGGTGGCAGTGACAGGGGGTGACAGGGGGTGATTGATGGGTGATAGGTGATTGGCAGGTGATTGACAGGTGATCAGTGGGTTATTACAGGGAAGAACAGATGTAATTAATGCACTGGTGAATTGATAAGGGGGGGTCAGAGGGCAATCTGAGCGTGTGGGCGGGTGATTGGGTGCCCGCAAGGGGCAGATTAGGGTCTGATCTGATAGGTAAAAGTGACAGGTGGTGATAGGGGGTGATTGATGGGTGATTGATGGGTAATTAGTGGGTGTTTAGAGGAGAGAATAGATGTAAACAATGGATTTGGGAGGTGATCTGATGTCGGATCTGCGGGCGATCTATTGGTGTGGGGGGTGATCAGATTGCCCGCAAGGGGCAGGTTAGGGGCTGATTGATGGGTGGCAGTGACAGGGGGTGATTGATGGGTGATTGACAGGTGATTGACAGGTGATCAGGGGGATAGATGCATACAGTAAACAGGGGGGGGGGTCTGGGGAGAATCTGAGGGGTGGGGGGTGATCAGGAGGGGGCAGGGAGCAGGGGGGGGGATAAAAAAAAAATAGCGTTGACAGATAGTGACAGGGAGTGATTGATGGGTGATTAGGGGGGTGATTGGGTGCAAACAGGGGTCTGGGGAGTGGGCAGGGGGGGGGGTCTGATGGGTGCTGTGGGCGATCTGGGGCAGGGGGGGTAAAAAATCAGTGTGCTTGGTGCAGACTAGGGTGGCTGCAGCCTGCCCTGGTGGTCCCTCGGACACTGGGACCACCAGGGCAGGAGGCAGCCTGTATAATACACTTTGTAAACATTACAAAGTGTATTATACACTTTGTATGCGGCGATCGTCGGGTTAACATCCCGCCGGCGCTTCCGTATGGCCGGCGGGATGTTGCGGCGGGTGAGCGGCGCCAGGCGGAGGCGGAGGATCGCGTCACGGATGACGCGATCGCTCCGCCCATGCCCCTACAAGGACCGCCGCCATTTGTCAATACGGCAATCCTTGCGGGGTGCACTTCCCAGCCGCCAATTGTACATACGGCGGTCGGGAAGTGGTTAATACTGAGGATAGCTTTGGCTAGCTAACACTAAGGGACATCTGTAGCTGCCTAGATGGGCAAGTGAACTAAGGGAGAAGTGATAGCTGGGCCAGCCAGCACATTTGTGGTGTGGTTCAGCGGGGGTTTGTATGTTTATGGAGGGCAAAGTCTATGGTGCCAGGACATCTGTGCCTATAGGCTCCTGTGACGTAAATCCAGGCCTGGTTACACTTGTTATGGGCGTGAAGATTACAATGTCCACACTTGTTTTATGACCTTTGCAAGATGGGCCCCCAGGCTGTGAGGGTCACCAAAGGGTTGGCAAGGGAAAGAGTGTAAATATTGGGGGGCCCAATGAAAGCTTTGTTGGGGGGGAAGGGCATTATTTATAGTCAGGCTCCTAAATGACTGCAGCATATGATGCACCTACAACCCCTTTCGTACAGTCCTGATCCTCCCTGCAGCTTTGAAAATATGAATGTGAATGGGATAAAAGAAAAGAAGGTTACATATTAAGGTATGAAATGGTAAAAAGACCCAAGAAAAAGAAAGGGGCTGATGATCTGAGATCAATTTTAAAGCATGACGCGGGCAATTATATTTTGAAACACAGATTGGATGATATCAGTATACACAGAAAACAGACAGTAGGTGTGAGAGCTTGAGATTGTCCATGTGATTTCCTAATGGTGGCTTGGGAATGTATGGGTCTCATGGCTGGGGTATAATAGGCATCTGCAGTGTCACTGGCAATCCTAATGGACATGCCAGATCTTGTGGCATTAGCTGAAGGAAGCATCATAACTGTCAGCTCCTGGTCTCGGGCTGTATATCTTTATTACAGTTTTTAGAAGGGCTTGTGTATACATTCCAGAAGCATGTGAACATCTCTGGCTAACCCTTAAAGTGTACCTGAGGCGTCATGTGACATGATGAGATAAACATGTGTATGTACAGTGCAAAACATATTAATAACCAGGTTGTTTTACTGGTTTTATTTTGCATGAAAGAGATAACAGTTAGGCATGGAAGCGACAGCTTCTGTCTTGTTGGTACCTTGGCAACATCACTGATAAGCAAATGACAGCCATAAAAGTTTTCCTGTCAGAATATTGCCTGCGCGAGTGACGCTGTCAATCACTGCCACGTGGGCCTGTGCAGTCCGCTCCGGTCCACGTGGCAGTGATTGACAGCGTCACTCGCGCA
This sequence comes from Hyperolius riggenbachi, assembly GCF_040937935.1. Lineage (NCBI taxonomy): Eukaryota > Metazoa > Chordata > Amphibia > Anura > Hyperoliidae > Hyperolius > Hyperolius riggenbachi. Next base: position 254,800,984 of record NC_090652.1, read on the forward strand.
GGCGCAGTACAGAGCGACCTGGAGGTCGCTCTGACGTCATCGCCGTGGAAGCCCCCGGTAAGTAGCGTTTATTTTCTTTATTTAGCCCGGATAACTCCTTTAAGGAGGAACTGTACTGTAAATAACATTGAATAAAATTACTTTATTGTTTAAAATATTCATTTATAGATTATTTAGTCAGTGTTTGCCGATTGTAAATTATTTCCTCTCCGATTTACATTCTGAAATTTATCACTGGTGGTGACATCTTTAGTCCTGTCAGGTGACCTGTGGGAGAAAGTTCGTTACTGAGAGTTCTATGAACAGAGGGAGATACTGCTTGCTTGACATTTGGAAAAAGCCGTTATTTCCCACAGTGCAATGAGGTTCGCTGTCAGCAAACTATCAGAACCAAGGTCATGACATTACACTGTGGGAGGGGTTTTACAACAATATCAGCCATACAGACCCCCCTGCTGATCTATTTCAAAAAAAGAGGGAAAGATTTCTTGTGGGAAAGGGTGCGTCAGCTACTGATTGGAATGAAGTTAAATCCTGGGTTAAACTAAGTTCCTCTTTAGACTGGTGTCACACTGAATATTGGTGGTAGTGGTGCGAACCAAGCCTTCAGGGAATACCGTGTTAGTACGTGGTAATCCCCATCTGGCAGCTGGCCAACAGGAAGTGTAGCTCGCTTCCTGCTGGCGAATCCATGACATGCACAGAAGCGTATTGCTAAAATACGATTCCACGCATTTGGGACATGCAAAACTGTGGTGGGCAACACACACATCGCCATAGACTTACATGACTTCCGGTCCACCACAGGAGCCACATGGCAACGTAGGTATGCGCTCGTGTTAGACAGGGTACCGCACCACAGGCAATGTGAACTACCCCATAGACTTACATTGCTCTAGCGGTAGGCTGCAATAAAATGCCGCAACACGCCGCGCCAGTGTGAAAGGGCCCCCAAGAACAGAATACCCAAGCAGCTCGGAAAATGTCACATCAGGTGGCATAGCTGCAGCCTGTTACTTATAAAGCAGATAATGAACACATGGCTGTTCCTCTAGTCTTGCCCACATGCAGTGTATGCATGCTTCACATCTCACACAGGTTCTATATACATATGTAGCTCCCCTGTGTACAGGAATAGCTGATCTGCTCAGAATCACTGCAGTTTACCCTAATGAAATGTTTCCCTTGTGATGCTTTTAGTGTTGGTGTTTTATGGGAACGGCAGCCTTTTCACAAAAGTGGCACTAAAGAGGTTTTTAGTGCTCGGCTGCTGGCCGGATGTATAATCAATAAATAAATCCTGCTTATTCTACACATTGAGGAAGAAAGATTAGGTATGACCAGGACTGAATGGATTTGAAGGAAACCTGTAAAGACATAAAAAAAAAAAAAGAGTTACCTGGGGCTTCTACTGGCCCCCTGCAGATGTCCGAGAGAAATTGATCCTCCGGTCCCCCACCGTGGCTCAGTTTGGTTAACACCCACTTACAAGTCTATGGCCACTGCACCTACGTGGCCCTGGCTGCGCACATCCTCACTCCCGCTCACATTGCCAGGAGCGTCCTGCGCAGGCGTAGTACGAGAAAACCTCATACTGCGCCTGCACAGGACGCTCCCGGCAACACGTGAGCGGGAGCAAGGATGCGCGCCGCCTGTGGCCTGCCGACTGAGAAAATTAAACTGAGCTGTGGTGGGGGACCAAAGCACCTTGGGGACCCCCACAGGCTCAGGGGCCCCTGGGGCAATCATCCCCTTTGCCTCTATGGAAGCACCGATCCTGAATGTAGCTTTCTTGTGGAATTAGTTTGAAGCAATATCTGTCCCAAGAGAGGATGTCAGGATATGTTCTCCTAACAGGGCCGGCGCTACCATAGAGGCAAAGGGGGCAATTTCCCTAGGGCCCCAGAGCCTGTAGGGCCCCCAAGGTGTCTCCCCCCAACTTATCTGTTGCTCCCCAGGGACCCTGCAGAGTCTTCAGCAGAACCATGGAGTGTCAGCCCATTGCTCAGGAGTCCTGGGAGAAATTTGACTGCAACAAAGGGTCCCTACTGCCGCTTTTTTGTTGGGGGGTGTCTACTGGGGGCCCCTGGTTAATTTTGCCCTGGGGCCCCACTGTTACTAGAACCAGCCCTGGCTCCTAATCTTTTGATAGGTTGATGCACTGTATGCTTGCACTATGCATGTTACAGGGCTAGATTTAGGACACATACTCTGGGGAGCCTCTGCATGGCGTATGCAACTACGCAAGATAATGTATTATTTTGTCATGAAGGCCCCATCTTTTAAACTTAGCTGTAGGGATATTAGCGGTTCCTGGATATTTGATTACATGAGAGTGTTAGCATATTAGTGTGCTATTGGTTTTGCTATTTTGGAGCCGGACTATAGATACAATTGATTATTTCATCAGTTTATCTTCACTTCAGGTTTGCTTTAATGTAAATCTTTAATTACAACTACAAAAGTGCCCCAACTTTGGTAGTGCACACCTGGTACAATAAAAGGATAGCTGTCGCATCGCAGATACCGTATAGTCCGGCGTATAAGACAACCTCCCAACTTTTCCAGTTAAAATATAGCGTTTGGGATATACTCGCCATATAAGATTACCCCTCTTCCAACGCACACCAAATACAAATTGAAAAAAATCTTATACTGGTGCTATGTATGAACAAATACTAGTGCTGTACTGTATGTGGTACCCAGTATATAACAGTATATAGATGATTGACTGGTTGGATTGGTCAACTCTCCCTCTCCCTAAGTGGATTAGTCAGCTCTCCCTGTCTCCCTTTTTTTCAGAGCGGTATGGAAGAATAGATTGTGCTGTCCCCATAAAACACGCCTCTTTCCCCCGTCTGGCCCACCCTTATAGCCTATATACCTTCTCTGCCTCTCAGATCTCGCACATGCGTGCCTGTGCCGCTTCACTACAGTCCTCAGCAGCGAGATCTGAGAGTCGGTAACAGGATAGGGCGTATCACCCAGCATCAATGACACCCGGCGTATAAGACGACCCCTGACTTTTAAGTTGATTTTCAAGGGTTAAAAAGTTGTCTTATACGCCAGAATATACAGTGCTCACCCTCCCCACTGCTCCACAGTGCCCCAAATCTTCAGCGCTTCCTGACTGTGTGCAGAATCCTGCTACCTGCCAGTGTGATGTACCATATTTTTCGGACTATAAGAAGCTCCTGACCATAAGACGCATCTAGGTTTAGAGGACAAAAAACGGGAGAAAATATATACACTAAACCTGATGAAAGGGCATCTTGTGGGTTATGCCCCCTTTGTAACTCATTACCCCTTTTACCTCAAGTCTTCCTGTGTTCGCCTCTATGCCCCTTTGTGTCCCCATGTGTCCTCCTCTATGCTCCTTTGTGTCCCCATGTGTCCTCCTCTATGCCCCTTTGTGTCCTCCGTTTTGTCCCCCTGTGTTCTCCTCTGCATGGGCACAGTACAGGGAGTCCCCAACATTGCAGCGGGTTGGAGGTTCGTATTGGCAGGCATTCAAGTCAGAACTCCCTGCATTTGGGCTATAAGACGCAGTGACTTTTTTTCACCCACTTTTGGGGGAGAGAAAGTGAGTCTTATAGTCCAAAAAATACGGTAAGTGCCCAGCATGATCGCATGGTGGTAGAAATGCCTATGCAAATCTTGATACCCAGAGGATGCCAGATATGCATAACCCAGAGTCAAAAGATCCATGGGGCAGATTCTCGGTGGTGGGGATGGTATCTGTCAGATTAAAGGTGGCCATACACTGGTCGATATTCCTAGCAGATAGATCCCGTTCTGATCATTATCTGATCAGAGAGAGGATCTATCTGCTCAATTGCCTCCACACACCACAGACAGATTTTCAGTCGGTTTCAGTATGAAATCTTTGAAAATCTGTTTGCCTGCCAGGGTTCCAATCCCCTCCCCGCAGTTCTCAACTGTCTACTACATGGTCCCAGTCTCTGCTTCTCCCCACCGGCTGCTTCACTTCCCTGTCCCTGTGTGCTTAAGTAGTGTAATGCAGGGGAGAGACACTAGTGGCGCTGTAACTACTAGAGGCCACCAGCGTCTATCTTACATTACGTCACACAGGTGCCCGGACACAGGAAGTGAAGAAGATGCTGGGGAAAAGCAGAGGCCGGGACCAGCAGAGACCGAGCCATGCGGCAGACAGGTGAGAATACCTTCTCGTCAGTCTCCAAATCTAACATCACTTGCGACGCACCCCTTAACCGATCAAAATTTTCCACCCGGATTGATCGACGGTCAATTGAGCAAGCCAAATGCTGCCCCGATTTAGTTGGCCGTATATAGACGTGAGAAATGGATGAGCATTGAGCATATGGACTGCTTAACAAGTGATAGTGTAGCTGTGTTGGAACACTCGTTTCATTTTTGCAGGAAGAATCGTTCCGATAGATGCCTTCAATTTATAAATTCCGTCATGTCCAATTCTCCGCTCGATTGTTTTTTTCCGCTCGATTTCTCATAGAAGTGAGTGGAAAAAATATAAGAAAAACAAGCGGAAGATAAGAAAATCGAGCAGAGAATCGATCACAAAAACGTATCGTGTGTTCCCAGCATAAGGTTTGAGGCTGTGTTGTAAATATAAGTCCAAAATAATGAAATTCTACCTTAAACCTGCTTAGAGTGCAATATTCTTGAATAGATGTGTTGATGAAGAACTATTTAGAGCTCTACCTGTAACAACTTGAAAAACCTTTCACTGACATTCAGACTTGGCAGGTCCATGCCTAGACATGCTTGTTCTTCCAGTCAATGATACATAAATAGACAGTATGTCTGCAAAGGACTTCAGTTATCCAAGATGTGACATATTTAAGTTAAATAAGGCAGCTTTAAAGAGGAACTCCAGTGAAAATAATGTAATAAAAAGTGCTTTATTTTTACAATAATTATGTATAAATGATTTAGGCAGTGTTTGCCCATTGTAAAATCTTTTAAATCCCTGATTTACATTCTGACATTTATTACATGGTGACATTTTCACTGCTGGTAGGTGATGTAGCTGCTGCATGCTTTTTTGGCAGTTGGAAACAGCTGTAAACAGCTATTTCCCACAATGCAACAAGGTTCACAGACAGGAAACTGCAAGTAGTACCACGGTCCTCAGAGTTTCTTGTGGGAGGGGTTTCACCTCAATATCATTCATACAGCGCCCCCTGATGGTCTATTTGTGAAAAGGAATAGATGTATCATGCAAAACAGGGTATCAGCTACTGATTGGGGTAAAGTTCAATTCTTGGTCAGAGTTTCTCTTTAAAATATGGTCATATCTGCACCCTTGAAAACATTTCACTACTAATCAAGTGACTTCTTTTGTTCCAGAAGAGAAAAAAAAACTTATGATATAGTGAATTGTATGTGTAGTAAGGATAATGAACAGAGCATTTGTAGCAAAGAAAAGTGTATCATATTTATATAACATTGCATCATTCTGGCATATTTGCAGTTTAGAAACCACGCTGTCTTTTAAGCTATCAAACAAAGCAGAAAAAATTACCCATTTAACTTTCCTGCAGTATAGCCTTATCTGAAGCTGTCTCTCACTGTTTCTTGGTTGCTTAAGTACTCCAGAAAACAGGGCTGCATTTGTGTACACTTGTATTTGGACTTTTGTCTTTGCTACATAATGTTCTACTTCTTATCTGTACTACACATCCAATTCTCATAAGTTAATTTTGCTTCAGGTTTGCTTTAAAGGGGAACTGCAGTAAGAGGTATACGGAGGCTGCCGTATTTATTTCCTTTTAATCAATACCAGTTGCCTGGCAGCCCTGCTGGTCTATTTCTCTGCAGTAGTATCTGAATAACACCAGAAACAAGCATGCAGCTAGTCTTGTCAGATCTGACTTTAAAGTCTGAAACACCTGATCTGCTGCATGCTTGTTCAGGGGCTATGGCTAATAGTATTAGAGGCAGAGGATCAGCAGGGCTGCCAGGCAACTAGTATTGCTTAAAAGGAAATAAATATGGCAGCCTCCGTATACCTCTTACTTCAGTTCCCCTTTAAGAAAACATTGTCTTGAAAGTGTCTTACTGTCCTTTGGAGAATAGTCAACTGTAAATGTGAAACTATCTCCATTTTCCCTGGACCTCCATTTTTTATATTTCAACAATTTAATTAATGTCTCAAGTTTTCCAAAAAGATTCAGTGAAAAACTTTTTTTTTTGTTTTTTTCTCAGAGGTTATTCTAAGTAAAGATCATAGAGAAACACTTGTCTGATCTTTTCAGATCTATCTGCATTTTTTTGTTATTTTAACTCAAGTCAGTGGGGCTTAGTCTCTCCGCTTTAGGGGATTTATGGTTCTTCTTTGCTTCATTTTTTTTTAAATCTATCTCACTAGTGAAAAACTTTTCTCACGTTTATGAATATGGTAAAACAAAAATATTAGACAGATTTTGAAAAATGCAAAAACACTGCAAATAAACCAGTTTTCCCCATACTTTTGTACATAGACTACTTAATTAACTGTAAAGCTGGCCATACACTTATAGATTTCTGCCCAATGTTCCAAAATGATCAATTCCTCTCTGAAAAGAATCGACTCAGAAGGAGTTGTTTCCTACCATACACTGTACATCAATTTCCAATAGAATCTGTTCAGTGGCCTAGCTAAGGAGCCACGGGCCCCGATGCAAGTTTTACAATAGCCCCCCCCCCAAGCACTCTATACGTAGCAATTCATACGGTGCACCAAAACCTGCCAATGGCAACTACAGTGTCAGAGGTGCAAGAAGGGGATGGGGAGCAGTTTGTTAATGATTACCACTATTCAAAGTATCTATAGCAGTGATTATTATGAGCACAGGCCCAATAGAGAGCTAATACTGTAGTTAAGGGAGGGCCCTTTGGGGCCCCTCTGGCCCAAGGACCCCAATGCGGTGGCTACATCTGCACCCCCTATTGCTACGCCCCTGAATCTATTGAAAATTTATCATTGGACAACACCATTGTGTCAGCATAGTGCAGCATTATCACTACTTGCCCCACCCTCGATTAAACTACATTTTCCATCCTGTCCAATCGATAATTTAGATCGTTCTTAAGTCAAAATAGATTAAAAAATCTGCAGGGAATCGAATGTGAAAATCGATGAGTGTATGGGCACCTTAAGGTGTTTCCAAATCGTGTTAATAATAAACAACTTCTTTCAGGCAGAACTCAGCCTTATAATGTCTTAAAGCTAAATGAATTGTCTTTTCTTTATCCAGTCAAATTAGAGAGGAAGCTTGAGTAATGTTAAAAACTTCTTTATCTGCTAACTTAGGCAGAAAAAAAATTCTAAAAAAGGTATGAATGGCAAAATGTTACTTTTTAACCACTTTGTCCACCGCTACAGTATATCTACGTCATCTGTGGAACCCTCCGAGTCACAATGACGTAGATATACTGACTATGTTTGCAGCCCTGCTGTGCACGATCAGTGCGCTTCAGAGAACACCCCCCGGCACTTTCAGCTGCATTACTAATTGGTAAAAGGGAACATGTTCCCTTGTAGCCAATTAGTCCACCCCCCTCCCATGAATGATCGCTGCAGTAGTCAAATGTATCGATCCTTCATCTGTCACCCTCTGTGCACAAATCATTAAAAAAAACCTCCAGCAAGCAGCCTCACTCACCTTACCTCGTTCCTGCAACTATCCTGTTCCCCACTCTGCATTCAGCCGCGTAATGCCGAAAAACTGGGTCCCGGCTTGATGACGTCATCAAGCCGGGACCCCGGTAACCGGCATTACGCGGCTGACTGCAGACTGGGAATCGGAGGCTCGGACTTCAGGATAGTCGCAGGAACGAGGTAAGGTGAGTGAGGCTGCTTGCTGGAGGTTTTTTTTTAATGATTTGTGCACAGAGGGGGCTGCCTGATGGGGGGCGGGGGGAGACATCTGGCTATCAATAATGGGGGGCGGGGGGTAGGATATGTAAAAGGGGGGTACACATTTATTGGGGGCATCTGATTAAGGTGAGGGGGGATTTAATAATTTGGCACATCTGGGCACCTGGGGGGCCATAATCAAATACTAGGGGCACATCTGGCTATAATGGGGGGAGGGGGCATCGCTAATCCTGCGGGTACATCTGGCTATAATGGGGTAATCCTGATCCTGGGGACACATCTGGCTGTAAAGAGGGGCACTATTCCTGGGGGTGCATCTGTCAATCTATTCTGGGGGTGGCAAACACAGGGGACACATCTGGCTATGCTGGGGGAGCGATATTGGGGACACATCTGGCTATACTGGGGGGGGGGGGGGTGATACTGGGGACACATCTGGATATCTATACTGGGGCAACTTTAACTGGTGGCACAGTTTTATGTCAATAGCACTTTTTATTTTTAAACAGAAATTGGTCAAAATTGAGAGATAATGCATTTTTTTATTTTTTTCCCACTTTTTCCCATTAAAACGCATAGAGAGGAACATTTTACTTGGTACCAAATACCCCCCAATGAAAGCTTAGTTTGTCTTATAAAAAATTATATATAGATCATTTAAGTGGCACGAGTACAGTTGAAGTTATTGCTGATTAAAAAGGGACACCGCTAAAACGTCAAAACTGCTCTGGTCCATTAGGGGAAAACAAGGTCTGGATGCGAAGTGGTTAATCAATAACCAACCCAATGGCATTGGATGGAACTCTCCTGTTGCCATCCACCTGGAACTGATCCTTCAATAACACACTTCATTATCCATTATACTAGTTAAATAATATAGACATTTACCTGTTCGTACTCCATACTTCAGAGTGTCTCTGCAGTCCACCAGAATCTGCTCCAGTGATTCAGGGTTGTCAGACAGCTCCAGGTTAAAGCCTTCTATCCCCTCCAGCAACTGGTGAGGGTGGTGAAAATCCAGGACTTTGGTGGATCTGTCGAAGGTTTTCCTAACGTAGGTCAGGAGAATGTCAACCACCTCCAAGAGGAACTGCATGGTGGATTCCTCTCCATTCTTGGCAGGCAGTAAATCTGCAGAACAAACGAGCTATTAGCAGGTCAGCCTTTAAATGTGAAGGCAGAAGATAGATAACCTGGTGCGGGGTGTCTGCTGGTTGCTGGGACATTTATATATGGTTCAGACCAAGAGAATATAAATTGTCTGCACAATACTGTGTTCGTAGTGCATCCGACACCACACTGACAGCCAGACTGGTCACTCAATTGGAATGAGCCATATTTCCTTGTCTAATCTGGCTTCCTCCTAGTCCTTTCTATTCCCATGATTAAGCACTTGTACATTATACAAACCTTTTTGTGATTTTTTAAACAACAACTTCCATTTTACAGACTGGAAATTATTTACTGTACAATGTCAGGAATATTCATGGTAGCATATCTTCATTGGGATTACTGAATGTTCTAGTCCATGCTACAGCAAAAAGTTTAGGATATGAACAAAATCATTTATTGGCAAACTCAATCAATAAAAGAACAAGCTTCCAATTAATTATTCATTCATAATAAAAGGTATCTTCTTAAGACCATTATCCTGTGTACATTGAAAGCTCACTCTCTTAATTTATTGAGTCAAGTCCCTTACACATGCTCAACAGCGGACTTTTATGCAGCACAATTATCAAACAACTTTTGTCATGAAACAAGTTGAACAACCCAAAAAAAGTTGCTTGCTATTGTTCACACAACTGATAAGACTTATAAGACGTCAATCCAACTGTTGGACTTCTTCAAAACGTTTTGCTTTGACTGATGGCTAACAATGATACAAAACTCTAGCTATTTCATGAAGTCAAATCATGCCATCAAAATTAGTAAAGTACCCATATATTTGACACTAACTAACACTAACCCAACCATCGCCTGAAGTCTACATGCTGGATTGAACTTGGCCATAGCGGTCAATATAGAGGGAACCCAAGGTGATAGGGATATATAGGATGGCATATTTATTTCTTTTTAAATACTGCATATTACCTGGCTGCCCTGCTGATACTCTGCCTCTAAGCCATAGGCCCTTAGGGCCCTTTTCCACCAGCGCGTTTGCGCTGGCTGAATCGCAAAAACGCAAACCGCTAGCGATTTTACAATCGCTACGGTTTGCTTTTTAACATGGGAATCGCGGTAGGTCATTTCCACTACCGCGATTCGTTTTTGCGGGGAACGCGAACGCGCGGCGGAGCGATAATTGCCGCGATTTTGCTATGCAGTGCATAGCATAGCAAAATCGTGGCCGCGAACGTCGGGGAATCGCCGGTAATTGCGATTCAGCAATCGCTAGCGTTCAGCGCGAACGCTAGCGACTGCTAGTGGAAAAGGGCCCTTAGGAAGCATGCAGATCAGATGTCAATGACAAATATGACAAAATAAGCTACATGCTAGTTTCAGGTGTGTGACTTAGCCAAGAAAGAGCAGAGGCAATGCAAGGCAACTGGTATTGCTTAAAAGGGATGAAATATGGCAGCTTCCATAGGACTCACATCTTAAATGATATAAATATGGCAGCCACCATAACCCTCTCGGTTTGTGTTCCTTAAAGGGAACCTGAAGCGAGTAAAATTATTTAAAATAAACACATGACGTAGCTGCAAATTAATATTACATACTAACCTCACCGTCAGTTCCTCTCAGAAGCTCACCATTTTCTTCTTACAGTGATCCCTCCCAGTTCTGACAATATTTTGTCAGAACTGAAATATACCAGTTGCTGTCAGTTATATATCAGCAGCTGTCAGTTACAACTGAATGTGCAAGGTAATGTCCAGGTTTCCCTATGGTTCAAGTGGGTGATATTACAGTTTAACAGTGTGCTGACCAGGAAGCCATTATGGGGTAATGGCCATTTTTAAAATGGAGGACCGAGAATTCCATTGATCACAGTAGACAAATGGGACGCAGGAGAGGAGAAAGAGATTGAGAAGTAGACTACACCGGAGGTAAGTATGACCCGTGTATGGTTATTTTGACTTTTTATTTTCAGTACAGGTTCTCTTTAAGTTCCTTTTAAATGACAATCTAGCGTGAATCCAGCATGTGTACAGTGGCCACACTATGTCTGCTAAATATCCTGGCCATCCGCCATGCAAGAACCTTAGCAATCTATGATGCCCAACCTCATTGTTCTCCTCACTCCCCTGGCTGCGGGAATCTGTTCTGTTGCTTGCTGCTCATCTTCCCTGCACCCCCCCCCTCCCCTGGCAACAGACACGTCGCTAGCCTGGAGGCCAGTGACGCATCTGTAGAGCATTGTCACTACAGGTCCCTCAAGCGATTGCGTACAGATCATTACTAGGTGGCAGAAGTGCCTCCATGTGTATGAGTCATAACAGTGCCCAGCAATGATACAATCATAATTGTACAATCTTACTAAATCTATGTAGTACAAAGGTAAACTACATTAAGTGAATATGCTTTCAATGAATATTTTAGGTAGTTCCTCATATTACATAGATTGGTAATATTGTACAATCTGACAGTATCATTAGTGGGCACTTTAACACAGCGTGCACACTCCTATTGCGCTCCTGTCACAGAAAGCACTATGTGCCTGCGCAGTACTACCTCCCAATGTTGGGGGCGCATGCACGTGGCTGTACTGCGCATGCGCAGTGCATGCAGGGCTGGAGGAAGCCCAAGGTAAAGATAAATGCTGCTACTTTGTATGTCTCAGGTTTCCTTTAAGCGACAACAATGACAATTTCGTTCGTTCGACTTTAACGGCTGACACACATTTAAAGGAAAAACTGTAGTGAAAATAACATAATGAATAAAATTGTTTATTTTTTATAATATTGATTTATAGATTATTTAGTCAGTGTTTGCCCATTGTAAATGTTTTCCTCTCCCTGATTTACATTCTGAAATGTATCCCTAGTGGTGAAATCTTTAGGCCTGCCAGGTGATCTGTATGGAATGTTTGTTACTGAGAGTTCTATGCACAGAGGGAGATATTGCTTTCTTGGCAGTTGGAAAAAGCTGCTATTTCCCACAATGCAGCGAGGTTCACAGACTGCAAACGGTCAGGACCATGGTCATGAGTGGTTTCACCACAATATTAGCCATACAGACCCCCCCTGATGATCCATTCGAGAAAAGGTAAAGATTTCTCGTGGGAAAGGGATTATCAGTTACCGATTGGGATGAAGTTCAATCCTGGGTTAAAGTTCCTCTTTATCTGCACGTTTAGAGGTGTGAATTGTTTGATGTAAAATAAACATTTAAATAAATACATCAGCAAATCATAATAATAATTTAGAGTGCTAAAGTGATTAATCTTTAATTAGAAAAAAAACTTGAAAAAGTAAAGAAAAACAATTGACCTTCTTCCATTAAAAGAATATCTCGAGTCACTTCAATGTGACATAATTGCTTTCCATGTGGCCTGACAGAAATCCAATAGCCTGTTATTAGAAGTTGTTTTCAATCAAACTTTCAAGTTCCTATTCTTTAAAAAAAGAACTAGAGTCTGATGCAATATACATTTAAAAACCTGTCTTCCAACTCCTTGCTGACTGCATAGTTATTGTTGTACGTGCCTTTCACCCAGAGTGATGTAATCTGTGTAAAAAACGCAATTGGCCAGTGGCCACAACAGTTAGGGCCAGTGCACACCAAAAACCTCTAGCAGATCCGCAAAACGCTAGAGGTTTTTGAAGCAGATTCTCAGAGCGATTCTAGGCATGTTTAGGGCCCATTCACACTTGCTGATCGCAAAACGCTAGTGATTTTGCTAGCGTTTTGCTCAGGTGTTTTTTGGCGATTAACGCCCAAAAATTCACAATTCACACCTGCCGATTTTTTAGCGATTGCATTTAAATGTGTTAAATACATTAACTGTATTAACATACATTAACAGCGCTGCGTAATATGTTGGCGCTTTACAGCGCTGCGTAATATGTTGGCGCTTTATAAATACAATAAATAAATAAATAAATAAATAAATAAACTGTCATTTACCGCATTTGAATGTATACTTTTTCCCTTTGAAACTTTAAAATCGATTTTCTTAAAAACGATAAGATCTTTTTGAAAAATGTTTTTCCTCTTGTTCCCTCTGTTCTTCTTAACATATCTGGCAAATTTGGTGTTTCTGGCATGTAAGGGGGCTTTGCTGTTACCCGCTAAAGTCGGCGGGTTTTTAATCACGAATACCAACTACTGATCATGAGTAGCTCATGATCAGGAGTCGGGTAACGGGTGCAATCACGAGTGCATTCATGATCGGCATTCATGATTGAGAGACGATCACTAATGCCGATTACGACCTTGTGATCGCAAAAATCGGGACCTCGTGATGAGCATCCCTGGTAGCAGTAATATCCAAACAATCGAAGGAGGGGTCCGCACACAGTCTTACTTCAGGAACGATGTAAGTTTTTCTTGTTCCAACACATACAGGCTAAGACATCTGACCATCACAGCCAATGATTGTTTCTGGGCAACCAAGGTCTCCTTTGTCAAGGCATAGGCAGACACAAACATGTACAGCTGTGACGGTCAGATGTCTTAACGTGTGTATCAGAAGAATAAAAGTTTGTATCGTTCCTGAAGTAAGTCTGTGTGCAGACCCCTCTTTCGATTGTTCGGTTTACAGACACGTCGCTTGGCTACAGCCGAGCAACATGTACTGTTTCTATGGAAAGTGGAGGAAGAACATTGAGATATGATGGAGTGGCTGTCACTAGGCGAGGTAAGGAGGGGAACAATGTGTTTGTTCGTCACTGTCATTTAAAGATCTAGCATGCAGGACTTTTAAACAATGACGGGGGCAACTGTACACTCACTAGATATTTGGCCCCAACTGCCCTCGGTTGGTGTGTCTATTGTGGGGTTGTAACTGGGTGGGTGGGTATGGCTGTTTTGTCCTTCATTGTTTGGAAACATATCATTAATTTAATAAATGTTTTGTGTATTGCACTGGTATTGTAGGTTAGGTGGTGCTACGACAGGATGAGACGTTTTTATTGTTGTTATGTTCCTATTCTTTGTGAATCACACTTCTCGATCCACCCTGATCATCTCCCCCAGGCACTGAGCCTGGCCTCCTCATTTATTTGTATTTTATATTTGTATTAAATGTCTAGCACTTCTTTAGAAGGAAAAACAGACCTAACTGGTTTTGGTTGTGCTGGCAATTCACGATGAGTTTTTTTTGGAAGATTTACTTTCCGAACGATTTTCCAATCATTTTTCTGATAGATTTCCATTCACTTCGGTGAGAAAATCGATCAGAAAAACGATCAAAATCAGATCGGACTTGTCGGAAATTATCTATCCAGCCATCTATCTGCTGAACAAACTCATGGTGTATTCCCAGCATTAGATGTTAAAGTGGATCTGAACTCAGAACTTCCTCTCTGCTCTACAAGATAAGCAACAGCATAATGACCTTTAAAGAAAAAAACATTTATTTGTAACAACTTATAAAAGTCTTGCAATAAATCTGTAGTGTACTTACTGCTATCATTAAAGCAACCATAGTTTTAACATCCTGTGTTTACAAATGAGCTGCTCTATGGTGGCTGCCGGGATGAGTGGGAATTAGACAGGCTAAACTCTCTAAATACATACATGGTGGATTTCTCTCTGTTTTCCTTCTGTCCTGTGTAAGAGCTGAGGTCCACTTAAATCATATAAGGGCTACAGGCGCGTATGCAATTAGGATCCTAGGAGATCATTTTTATCTTTTCTTTAAAATTCCTTTTCAGCACTTTGTAATTGCAAAAGTACCAAAAAGTAGGTGAAAAAATACTATCAATATTATTTTGTTTATTTTCTTGCTTGCTGGCTTAAAATGCATTTTATGGCAAGGTGTAAAAAATAATACCTTGGAGAAAACTCAGTAGAAAAAGTTAATTGCAAATTGTTCACAGACTGTCAGATCAGCCAAGGCTATTGTCCTCCTCCTTACCACTTCAGTTGTCCTTCCTCCCCCTCCACAGTAACAGAACACGTCACTAGCCTCTAGGCTAGAGATACTTCTGTGCAGAACTCAGCCCCAAACTGTCGCCTGAGAGATTTATTCCCAATCCCTGCAAACAACAGTAATTGTGTGTGTATGCATCCTAATTTATGCATGTTGGCCTTTATTCAATTAACTTTTTCTCCTATGTTTTCCAGGAGATCATTTTTTATCTTCTGTTTTAAATAACTTTTGCAATTGAAAAAGTACCAAAAAGTTTTCTCTAAGTTTTCTGCAAGGTTATTTATCCACACCTTGTCATAAAGTACCATTTAAACCACCAGAAAGCAAGAAAACACTCAAAATAATTTTTTTGTACTTTTTCACCAACTTTTTGGTACTTTTTCAATTGCAAAATTCTTAAAAGATATTTTAAAGAGAATATGAAAAATTATCTCCTAGGAGAAAACTTAGGAGAAAAAGTTAATTGCATATGGACCACAGTGCTTTACAACTTGTTGCAAATGTAACTACGTAGCTGCAGACCAGTCAGTGCCCATGCAAATTCATGTCCACTGCCAAAAGCTCCTACAATGAGCACATGAGCGTCAGAATTGGACCAATGAGCAATGGAAGAAAGTGGCCTGCTCTGATGAATCACACTTGCTTTTAAATGATGTAGATGTTAATTTAATATGCATCCCCATCCTAAAGATTGTTGTAGACCATGTACACTCCTTCATGGCAATGTTATTCCCTGATGGCGGAGCTCTGCCACTAATGTCTTGGTGCCAGATACAACAGAACACCTTTAGAGGTCTTGTGAAGTCCATGTCTTGGGTGGGTCAGACCTGTTTTGTTGGCACAGGGGGAAACTATCAAACATTTGTCAGGTGATTTTAAAGCTTTGGATAATCAGTATGTTTAATTGTTTTATATTATGCAACATTCAGGCCTCTTGCACACTGCAAGCAAATCAGATTCAGATTCAGATTTTTAATCTGTTTTTACATCCGATTCCGATTCAGATTTTTAATCTTAACTGCATGCTGCGTTTTTTGATCCGTTTTTCTGTTGAATGTATTCAAGGAAAATCGGAAACGGAATCGGAATCGGAATCGGAAAACGGATTTGCAGTGTGCAGGGAGCCTCACAGTGTGTCCCGGGAATCAGGAAATTGGGGCATCTGGGCAGTGGGGCCAATGGACTATTTGGGCGCTAATGGAAAATATCGGCTATTGGGTGCCAAAGTAGAAATTTGGGCACACAATAAATAGTGGGTGCTGGGCCCGTCCAACTGAAATTTTTGTTCTGACAATTAGTGTTTTGAAAAATATCGTTCTGAAATTCATTTTGACAATGATAATTTTGTAAATTATTATATTGAAATGTATTATCTTAGAAATGTATTGCTTTATGGCGTCAAGAAGGGGTTTTAGGGTTAGGCATCAGGAGGGGGTTAGGCACCACCAGGGAGGTTTTAGGGTTAGGCATCAGGAGGGGGTTAGGCACCACCAAGGGGGTTTTAGGGTTAGGCACCACCAGGGGAGGGTTCTGTGTGAGAGTAGAATTAGGTTTATTTGTAGTAAAACATCGGTAATATTTACCAATGTTTTACTATGCTCTTTACGGCTGTAAATATATTTTCATTTTCTTTGTTATAGACATTATTTTGCCCTTATTAATTCCGTTATTTTAAAGCATTTATTATTCTATCTTAAAGATAAAAATGATTAAAAAAATGGTTTTAGACAATATCTTAAAATTTTGGCTATACCAGGTGCCCTTTTTTCCTGGCGCCCTTATTTGATGTATGCCTCTAACGGCGTGAGGTATCCCAACGCACTGCATGCAGTGTGCGTTACCGTATAATACGTGCATTAACAGTGACAGTGAACTATACTTTTCATTGACTGTATGCTTCACTGTATGCAAGGCAACGTGCGCATAATGTCAATGTGACTATTTTTACAGGGAATACAAGGCAAATCTCTTTGTGAATTTAAACTTAAAGGGTTATCATAAACATCTTTTAAGCAGGTAGTCCCAAAATTGTTTGCAAAGTACACAGTAGGCATCTTGGAGTAAAAATGATGATACATATAATAATAATAAATAATAATAATAATAATATGTAGCAATGTCATCATTATCAACACACTAATACTATTAAGAAATGTTCAATGTTTATTGACTTTAATCAGTAATAAACAATAATTAAGTTGTCACTATGGTTAAAGAAATATAGTAAAGTGTAATAGTACGGTACATATTAATAAGTAATAGTATAGTAGTAATGGTAATGATGGTGTTTGCAGCCATCACTGCAACAACCAAGACAATAGCAATAATAACAATAATATTAATACTCTACTGGCAACTAGTTTATACATATTTTACAACTGTAAAAGTAAAGTAAAAAAAAAAAAAACAAGAATGATATAAATACGTAAGCATGTGCACATTTCACTAAGTCATGCAAATAGAAAAATAGTTTTAGTTTTGATTTAGCACATAGTACATTATAGTATCTTTGCTGTCACAAGTGAAATATTGAAGACACGCTTACAGCCATTGAATGACAGATTCCAAACTAAACAAATTGAATTAGATGACAGGTCTCACCTCTGGCATATAGGTTGGAGAAGTCTGTCTCAGTGCGTCGAAATCTGGACTCCTTCTCGATGTTCTCACAGACCAGGAGATTCTTGGACGCCTGTCTCTCTTTGAACGAACTTACGATTCTGCTCTTGTCCTCCAAGCTGTTGTTCCTCTGGAGGAAGCCTACGTTATTACAAACAGAACATGTCAAGGGCAGGCTCTTATCGTCTCTCAGCATGGTGACAGTGTTAAAGCTCTTGCTTAGGGCAATAGATCAAAAGTAAAGGTTTGCCTAGGAACTACTAACCAGACCTGTTGTAAAGGTCTATTTATATGGGGTTATCTGACAATGGGAGGTTGAACCATGTAAGTGACATCAGCAGGCAGTTAAAAAAAATAGATTCCACCCATGCGAAAGACAAATGAGTCCCTGTCATTTGATGCAGTGGTAAATTCTTATTAAGTTGATCAGACAGATTCCACTCCACTAATCGACCACTGGGAAGCGGTTGAGGACGAGTCGATGCTATTACAGCCTGCAGGCGAAGTTTATGGACTAAGCAGACAGAGGGGGTAGCCATGGATGATTAATAGCTGGACTACTTTCATTGGGACTCCTGTTGCTCACATCTATTGGAAGGATAATAAAATCCTTATCTCTCCCCATAACTGCCTCCATAAGAGGCACTCATTTGTTATAGAACCTTACCTCTCACACGGGTAAATTAATATTGTGACATAGCCGATTAGGGACAGAGTGGAATTGGAATCTTCGCAGAGGTTGTGGATCATATTCTGTTCCGGTCGATGCTGGTGCTAACAGACAGCAGCAGAGCCGGGGCTAAATGACATGTAATTAATTGCAATGCCGTGTATCATTTGGCAGACAGCCGCTGCTCTGTGTGGTTGGACAATTCTTAGTAGCGGCTGTCAGCAAATTAATTAGTATGGCCATAGACAAGCAGAGATGTCGCCGAGAACGATGGCTTACTGGTTAGCATGCTTGCCTCGCGTCAATAGAGTGCCGGTTTCAAATCTGCAGTCGGGACGCTATTTGCTTAGGGTCTGTAGCACATATGCAACTCACTTTTTCCCCTAAAGGTGGCATAACATCAGGCAATTTGGTGGCTGATCGGCCATCTGATTTGTTTATTATAATCGGATGAAAATCAGTGCCAAGTGCATGACCGACTGACAATGCAACCAATTTTGGCCCTAAATTGTTTGCATTAATCGGTCAGACATGCTGCAAGATGCAGGGCCAACCTGCTCAAACGGGTGTGCAGCGGTACTAGTGAGCAATATCAGGACGAGTGCTGAACACGCCGAAACCCCGCATGGCATAATACCAATATGCTTAGTGAGTGTTTTGAGGCTGACCGTGTCAGATTTACCATAAGGCACTGTAGGCATGTGCCTACAGGTGCCTGATGACGGAAAGGCAGCTCACTCTGTGATTGCCTCCTTCCCTCCTTCCCTATGCAGAGTCCTGATGAGAGTGTAAATGAGAGGTTACTCACCCTGCTCTCTTCATTCCACTGACGAGATCTCTGTTCAGTCAGGAACACATCTAGCTACTTAATACTGAGGTTTCTCTAGATTCCTAATACTTGGGGGCACCTCTAGCTACTTAATATTGCGGGTACTTCTTGCTATCTATTACTAAGGGGCACCTGTAGCTACCTATGATGGGCAAGGGAAGTAAGGGAGACGTCACAGCTGGGACAGCAGCACACTTGCGGTGCAGTTTGGTGGGGGTTTGTAGGTTCATAGAGGGCCACGTCTAAGATGCCAGGACATCTGTGCCTATAGGCTCCTGTGAAGTAAATCTGGGCCTGGTGACTCCATTCCTCCCTCTTATCTCCATAGGAATCATAATGCACACCAACAAATGTCCTGCTCTTCTTACCCTGATCTTTGGAAAGTGTTGCTGGTTCATCATTTGCATCCTAAACAATTATACCTTGTCTGTATCTAGCTGACTACAGTACGAAAGTCAAATATTTACAACCTTATTTCCAAAGAAAGCTGTGACACTGTGTAGAATGTAAACAAAACAGAACTCCATTTGCAAATCATGTAAACACTGTATTAACTACTTAAAGAGACTCTGAAGCGAGAAGAAATCTCGCTTCAGAGCTCATAGTTAGCAGGGGCATGTGTGCCCCTGCTAAAACGCCGCTATCGCGCGGCTAAACGGGGGTCCCTTTACCCCCAAATCCACCCCCGCAAACCTTGGTCGCAAACTTGGTCGTGAATTTGTTCTTCCTGGAGGCAGGGCTAACGACTGCAGCCCTGCCTCCAATCGTGTCTATCAGCGGCGCATCGCCGCCTCTCCCCGCCCCTCTCAGTGAAGGAAGACTGAGAGGGGCGGAGGAAAGGCGGAGATACGCGCTGACAGACGCGCGTGGGGCAGGGCTGTGGCGGTTAGCCCTGCCCCAATGCGGAAGCGCTCCCCGGCTGTACGGAGGGGATTTGGGGGTGAAGGGACCCCCGTTAAGCCGCGAGATAGCGGCATTTTAGCAGTGGCACACGTGCCCCTGCTATCTATGAGATCTGAAGCGAGATTTATTCTCGCTTCAGACTCTCTTTAAGAACCAGCAGTCTCTGGCCCCTTAAGTACCAGAGACTCTCTGGTACAAAACCAGGGTTCACCGACATCATGCCACACGCACCGTCACCGTTCACACCACTCTCCCATCTCTGAGACAATCACATTGGCTCACAATGATCACAGGGTCAGGAGCCAATGAAATCTTCTCCTGACCGGCTCACAGAGCTCTGCTCTCATAGCGACGACAGAGTGAGTGGGCTTCACCGGCAGGGAAGCAGCATGATTGGTGAGAGCCTACGACACGGTTATTGAAATCTACGCCCTGGCAGGGGTAACAGGTCCCAAACAGGGCGTACATTTCAATTACCAACATCCAGAAGCGGGTAAACAGAAAATAGGACACAGACAACATAACATATACTAAAATGGAGAACTATTGTGCATTTTAGTAGTGCTTTACAGAGTCCATAGACATGTTATTGATTTTCCCTCGGATGACCTTATAATCTAATTCACAGGTGTCGAACTCCAGGCCTGGAGGGCCAGATCCATGCCAGTGTTTAGGATGGACTAACCTTTCCATCAATTAATTTGAACTGTGTAAAAAATTTGTGATTATATCCGCAGTGCGCAGGCGCCCCCCCTCAAAAAAAGCCTCATGCTCAGTATAGGTAGGTAGCCAGATATAGGTGTCCCCAGTATAGGATCTCATGTGTAGGTGCCCTCAGTATAGGTAGCCAAGCATAGGTGCCCCAGTATAGGAAGTCAGGTGTAGATCTCCCCCCCATAGGTAGCCAGTTGTCAGTGCCTCCAGTATAGGTAGCCAGGTGTTGGTGCCTTCAGTATAGGTAGCCAGGAGTAGGTGCCCTCCCTCCGTTAGATAGCCAGCTCTAGGTGCCCCCTTGGAAGCCGGCGCCCTGAGCATCCGCTCGGGTCGCTCAGGTCAAAGGCCGGCTATGTGTTTGTCTATGAAATGGGAAGGTGGATTGGATGAATTAACATAATATTTTGTGGACATATTTACATTATGCTGAAATAAAAATGGTGCAAAAATAATGAACTTCAACCTACCATAGGATTATTTTATGTAGTGAATCCTCCCTCTGTATTTGCTAGGTTGGTACCAGCCGTGAGAGCTTACTGTCACTGTGCAATCAGGGCCATTGTAAAAGAAACCATTGAGGAATTTGCCTTGGGCTGCAATTTAAGGAGCACCAAACAGGTCAGGTGTAAAAAGCTGTTTATCTGTAGGCACATCTACATTCCACCTTTTACATCTTTATGTTTTAACCTGATTTTGTGTGTTGTGTCATCCATTCCTTCTGAAACCTACACATTGTGGGGCATTTCTATGAAGCAACGATACTAAACGACAGTATTAGTTGCTGTACAACACTGCATTTCCCAATCACTCACAGAGGAACTGTTTTCCTAATAATAATTAATAAAAATGCTAATTTATGATATTCATTTATAAATGATTTAGTCAGTGTTTGCTCATTGTAAAATTCTTCTGAAGTTTACCAACATCTTTAGTACTAGCAGGTGATCTCTGAAGAATGTTTTTTTTTTTGTTACTGAGAGTTCTAAAGCCAGTAGAAAGGAGGGGGCGGGGAGAATTACGCATAATAAACAGCCTAGGCTAAAGCTGTGTACACACTTGAAAGACTAATGAAAGATATCAAACCAATTTTACCCCCTTCCATGTAGTATGAGAGCCATACTCTACACAGTCTATTCTATTGAGCTGAACTCCCCATCAGATGCAAAAGATCAGTTCCTGCAAAATGCATTCATAGTCTATGATATCTGCAGATCTCATACACACCTTGTTTAACAGACATTCATCTGCAGATCAGATCCACCAGGATGGATCTTCAGATCTGAAGATGATTGTCTGATCTGCAGATGAATGTCAGTTAAACAAGGTGTGTATGAGGATCTGCAGATCTCATAGACTATGAATGCAATTTGCAGGAACGGATCTTTTGCAGGAACAGATCTTTTACAGATACTGATCTTTTGCATGTGTACAGCATCTTTGTGTCCAGCATCTTGCAAAGATTTTTACCTGATGGGGAGTTCAGCTCCATAGAATAGACTGTGTAGGTATGGCTCTCATACTACATGTTAGGGGGTAAAATTGGTGTGATATCTTTCATTAATCTTTCAAGTGTGTACACACTACACACCATAAGCCTCGGTGGGAGGGCGGGGCTCTATGCAGCAATATACAGCTATAAGAAGTGTTTCTGATGCTGAAACCATGATCTTTAACATAAAAGTGGGAATCCTGAATAATCTATTGCATTTACTATACGTTATTACGGTTCCTCTTAAAAAAAAAAATCTCAAATCCATTGATAATAACCTCAGGTGATAAATTTGTTTAGAGACAAACTTATGATCCTCTGCAGCGCAATCCAAATTTCTACCAGACCCAATAACCAATTTGGTTTAATAAAATCGATCAAATTTTAAAGGTAAATTTCACTGTATCATTATTTATGGCAATTTTGTAAGAGAAATAGAATTTTCCTTTAAACAAAATAGTTCTTATTTGTTAGATTTAGTCACAATGGTTAAACCTGTCAAGAATGAACACACTTGTGAATCTGCATGTGGCATCCTTCCTGCTGACTATATATGATTGTATAGTCATTGTATAATCTTTATCCAAAAAAAAGCTCCTAAAGTATGTAATAACTACAGACCATAACAGCAGAATAAGTTTTGCAAGTTTTGAATGCAGGATTAGCACTCAGACCAGTTGCTATTGAAATTTGATTTTCTGGTGACAATACCGCTTTAAGCTGACCATATACACACATACATTATCCTGTTCATACTATTCCCATCAGCCATTTCCTGATTGACTTATATAGATAGAAATAGGAAATTCAATCACATTCCTCACTCGAATAAACAAGTGTTTTCATCGATTTTCCTGTTCAACTGATCGTTTTTATCGAGGCGTCATAAAATCAATTTTTTTATTGTATTGTGTGTGGTCACCTTAAGGCTCAACTATTATCTTCTTCCCCCTCATCAGCCTTACATCTGCAGGGCATGTTTGGGGGCCCCAGGGCAAACTAAGCGGGGGCGGCCCCCTTCCACCCAAAATATTAGTCCCCAGCCCGCGCACACACAACCCCTCCCCCCTAACCTCCTACGACTGCTCCACAAGATGAGCGGCAGACAGAGAGGCATATATTTTACCTTATTCCATGCCAGCTCAGTAGCCATGGTTTCCTCTGCCTGACCTTCTGCTTGCTCGTTCCTGGTGGTGAGACGCGCACCGCGGCAACAGCAGAGCGTCTTTTTGCTCCTCGCAATCATGACGTACTAACGTGACATCACATGCCTGTTACGATGGGGAGAGTGCCACTGTGGGCGTTCGCAGTGCGTGCGTTTCACCACCAGGAAGAAGGGAGGAAGGCAAGGCAGAAGTAACCATGCCAACCAGGCTATCGTGGAATCAGGTAAAGTATATGCCCCCCTGCCACAAGCCATGGTACCCAAGTAGCCCTGTACATCTGCCTGACCTTAGTATTGGTGCAGAAACCCGGCCAGGTAATTACATACACTAGGGGATAGGAGGGGGTATGTTGAGCAAGTAGCCTATTTTTGAGGTGGCGATAGGTGGATCATGGAGCTGGAGTTTAGAGAGGTGAGGTGGTCTGTTCTGTGGGGGACCCCCTGATTACCACTGCTGAGACCAGGCCTCCCTTCACTATGGATCTCATAGCACCCACAATGGCTGCTATGGCAACTCCCTATGCCAGTGGTCATTAGCGATTAATGATGCTCAAATACCCCTTTTTAAAATTCGAGTTTGGTCGAATTCGAATAGTAAATTATTCGAGGTCAGTCGAATATTCGAGTCGAATAATTTTTACTATTCGATTCGACCTCGGACTTCGAGCTCACTATTCGAGTCGGTATTCGAGCTAACTATTCGAGCTGACTATTCGAATTGGCCTTAAATAGCTTCCAACACTTGTTTTGAGGGTGAATGATGCAAGAAACCTCTTTTTTTCCAAGTAACAACAGCAAGTGATTATGTGGGGATGTTCCTTTAAAAAAAAAATGTGGAAAGAGAAGTTGTGTCCTTAATTTTGTTCAGTAGTGTTACTGTATATACTTGTTCTTCTTCTTCTTCTTCTTTATCCTCCTCCTCCTCCTCCTCCTCCTCCTCCTCCTCCTCCTCCTCCTCCTCCTCCTTCTTCTTCTTATTCTTCTTCCTTTTCAATATCGTCTTCTTCTTCTTCTTCTTCCTTTTCAATATCGTCTTCTTCTTCTTCTTCTTCCTTTTCAATATCGTCTTCTTCTTCTTCTTCTTCCTTTTCAATATCGTCTTCTTCTTCTTCACGTATTTCTCTTTTCAATTTTTTTTTTTAAGAAATGCAGCTATTTTTGAGCGTAACAAATAGCTGGTGGGCGCACGCATGTTGGAAGCGCCATTGTATGTGCTCCCTGGCAGTGGAAACACAAAGACAGCAGGAGGTAAATTCAGCAGCAGGAGGAGGAGGATGAGTGTGTGGCAGCAGGCAGTCAATGAGGCAGGCAGCTCGCCGTGACATAATAGCCCTGGTACCTAGCGGTGATACCAGGGCTGTAAATAAACACAACAGGAGGTCCCAGACAGCGGTCGTGCAGCCCACATTGTGTCCAATACACAACTGGGACAACACAGTTTTCAACCCGGGCACCTCAGAAAAATTAAACCTTTTTTTTTTTTTTAATGGTTTGTTTGGTTTTGGTTTTGCAACCAATATAGCTATTGTTTGACGTAATAGCTGGTGGCAGAGTGGCAGCAGAAGTTAATTCTGTGTACCCTGGCAGTGGGAAACACAGACAGACAGCAGCAGCAGCAGGAGGAGGAATGGAGGAGTAGGCGAGCAGCTATTGTTTGACGTAATAGCTGGTGGCAGAGTGGCAGCAGAAGGTAAATCATCTGTGTACCCTGGCAGTGGAAAACACAGACAGACAGCAGCAGCAGGAGGAGGAATGGAGGAGTAGGCGAGCAGCTATTGTTTGACGTAATAGCTGGTGGCAGAGTGGCAGCAGAAGGTAAATCATCTGTGTACCCTGGCAGTGGGAAACACAGACAGACAGCAGCAGCAGCAGCAGGAGGAGGTATGGAGGAGCAGTGTGAGTGTGGCAGCAGGTAGGCAGCGTGACATAATAGCCATGGTACCTAGCGGTGATACCAGGGCTGTAAATAAACACAACAGGAGGTCCCAGACAGCGGTCGTGCAGCCCACATTGTGTCCAATACACAACTGGGACAACACAGTTTTCAACCCGGGCACCTCAGAAAAATTAAACCTTTTTTTTTTTTTAATGGTTTGTTTGGTTTTTGGTTTTGCAACCAATATAGCTATTGTTTGACGTAATAGCTGGTGGCAGAGTGGCAGCAGAAGGTAAATCATCTGTGTACCCTGGCAGTGGGAAACACAGACAGACAGCAGCAGCAGGAGGAGGAATGGAGGAGTAGGCGAGCAGCTATTGTTTGACGTAATAGCTGGTGGCAGAGTGGCAGCAGAAGGTAAATCATCTGTGTACCCTGGCAGTGGGAAACACAGACAGACAGCAGCAGCAGCAGCAGGAGGAGGTATGGAGGAGCAGTGTGAGTGTGGCAGCAGGTAGGCAGCGTGACATAATAGCCCTGGTACCTAGCGGTGATACCAGGGCTGTAAATAAACACAACAGGAGGTCCCAGACAGCGGTCGTGCAGCCCACATTGTGTCCAATACACAACTGGGACAACACAGTTTTCAACCCGGGCACCTCAGAAAAATTAAACCTTTTTTTTTTTTTTAATGGTTTGTTTGGTTTTTGGTTTTGCAACCAATATAGCTATTGTTTGACGTAATAGCTGGTGGCAGAGTGGCAGCAGAAGAAGGTAATTCTGTGTACGCTGGCAGTGGGAAACACAGACAGACAGCAGAAGGGCAGTACACAGCAGCCCACTGTAGGTGTAAAATGTGTGGCTGCAGGCGACGTAATAGTCAAAGTGAACCAGGCTGGCTTAGTGAGCAGGAGCCAGGAGGTGGTAAAGGGTGGTAAGGCACATTAACGATGGTTCCGGCAGCCAGTTCATGTCCCCCTCTCGCCGACAACAGGGGCCAGGAACTCGCCTTCCACCCACGCCTGGTTCATCTTGAGAAACGTCAGTCTGTCCACAGACTTGTGAGACAGACGTGAGCGTTTCTCGGTGACCACGCCACCAGCTGCACTGAAGCAGCGCTCGGACAGCACGCTGGAAGGGGGGCAGGACAGCACTTCCAGGGCGTACTGCGCCAGCTCGCTCCAGATCTCCATGCGCTTGACCCAATACTCCATGGGATCAACAGGGGCATCGCTGTCAAGCCCGCTGTACGACCCCATGTAGTCAGCCACCATGCGGGTCAGGCGCTGGCTGTGACCGGAGGAGGATGCTGCTGCATGCATCTCCTCTCTAGTCACTGCTGCCGGAGCCTCTACAGTCCTGTAGAGATCGTGGCTGAGAGACAGCAGGTCTGTGGGGCGCTTGCTGCTGCTGGATGCAGGCACCTGCTGCTGCCTCTGTGCTGGCTGCTGGACAGTGGGGGTGGAAGGCTGGGGGAAGGCTTCCTCCAAGCGCTCAACAAGGGCCTGCTGCAAGCTCCTTATTTGTTGCGCTGGGTCTCCTCCTGCAGGCGGCAGGAACTGGCTCAACTTCCCCTTGAGGCGTGGGTCCAACATCATGCTGATCCAGATGTCCTCCCTCTGCTTCATCTGGATCACCCTGGGGTCCCTGCGCAGGCACGTCAGCATGTGCGCTGCCATTGGGAAGAGGCGGGCCACGTCTGCTGGCACATCGACGTCAGTGCTGTCCTCATCCTCCTCCTCTGCCGCCTCATCCTCTCTCCACCCCCGCACCAACTCAGCTGCGCTGTGCTGATCCCCCTCATCAGCAGCCAGGTCAGGGACCTCCACCAAGTCCTCCTCCTCCTCCCCCTCAGAGGTGGACTGCGCAGCTGGTTGCCGCTCCTGCTGGTCCAAGGCTGCCGCTCCCTGTTCCAGCAAAGCATCGAGGGCCCTGTTCAGCAGAGAAACCAGGGGCACCCACTCGCAGACCATAGCATGGTCCCTGCTCACCATGTTTGTGGCCTGCAGGAAGGGAGCCAGCACTAAGCACACCTGCTGCATGTGCCTCCAGTCATCATCGGGGACGATGGACAGGAAGTTGCTGGTCTTGTCCCTTCTCAGAGCTGCGGAAACAGTGGCCAGGGCAAGGTACTGTTTGACAGCGCGCCTCTGTTCAACCAGACGCTCCAACATCGCCAGGGTGGAGTTCCAGCGAGTCGGAACGTCAAGGATCAGCCGATGGCGTGGCAGATCCAGCTCCTTTTGCACGTCTTCCAGGCTCGCACAGGCTGCAGCCGAGCGCCGGAAGTGACGCACAACATTCCTTGCCGTTTCCAGCAGTTCGCCCATCCCCTGGTAGGTGCGCAGGAACTTCTGCACCACCAGGTTCAGCACGTGGGCAAGACAGGGGATGTGGGTCAGGTTTCCCCTGTCTATTGCGGCAACCAGATTGGCCCCATTGTCGGCCACCACCTCTCCGACTCTGAGGCCTCTGGGGGTCAGCCAAATCCTCTCCTGCTCCTGGAGTTTGGCCAACACATGGGTTGCCGTCAGCTTGGTCTTCCCAAGGCTGACCAAGTGCAGCAGCGCTTGGCAGTGGCGGGCCTTCACGCTGCTGCTGAGGCGGGGGGTTTGGCCAGGTGTGCCGGAGGATGGCAGAGGATCGGAGGAACCTGCTGCAGTTCCCCTGAGCCTGCGGGGTGGCACCACCCACTGTGTTGCTGCTGCTGCTGTGCCCACTGGTGCTCTCCCATCCTCACCCCCTTCCACCAAGCTGACCCAGTGGACAGTGAAGGACAGGTAGCGGCCTGTCCCGAAGCGGCTGCTCCAGGAGTCCATGGTGACGTGGACCCTTTCACCAACCGCGTGCTCCAGCCCTCGCTCCACATTGGCCATCACAAAGCGGTGCAGTGCAGGAATGGCCTTGCGGGCAAAGAAGTGTCTGCTGGGGAGCTGCCAGTCTGGGGCTGCGCAAGCAAGCAGCGCACGAATGTCGCTCCCCTCCTGCACGAGCGTGTACGGCAGGAGTTGGGAGCACATGGCCCGTGCCAGCAAGCCGTTCAGCTGCCGCACGCGACGGCTGCTGGGAGGCAGAGCCCTAACCACCCCCTGGAAGGACTCGCTCAAAAGGCTCTGGCGTGGCCTTTTGCTGACACGGGAATCAGCAGACACAGCAGAGGAGGCCACTGAGGACTGGCTGCCAGAACAGGCCTCAGTGTCGGCGGCAGGAGTTGCAGAGGGGGGAGGAGCAGTGCGTTTCCGCACTCCTGCTGGTGCTGCTGGAGGAGCAGGAGGGCGGGTGGCTGCTGTTGCTGCTGCTGCTGCTGAAGGCTGTGCAGTGATGGGTGTGGTGCCACTGCCAGCAGCAGATGCCTTCAGCCTCTGGAACTCCTCATGCTGGTGGAAATGTTTAGCCGCAAGGTGGTTGATGAGCGAGCTGGTGCTGAACTTTAAGGGGTCTGCACCTCTGCTCAACTTCCGCTGACAGTGGTTGCAAGTGGCGTACTTGCTGTACACAGTGGGCATGGTGAAAAACCGCCAGATTGGTGACAGAAACTTCCCCCTACGGCATGGAAGCGCTGCTGCCTGTCTCCCTGTGGTGGTTGGGGGGGGGGCTTGGGTGCGGCTGGGGGTGGTACTGGCTGATGCTGCTGCTGCTGCTGCTGAGCCTGAGACACCAGCAGGCTGTGGGACGCTGCCAATGCTTGCAATGATGCGCCTCCTTGCAAGGCCCACAAGCGCATCCTCCTCCTCCTCCTCAGAGCTGCTGAGGACGACATCCCCTGGAGGTGGTGGCACCCAGTCTCTGTCTGTCACCGGGTCATCATCATCCTCCCCCTCCTGAAACATGTCCTGCTGGGATGAGGACCCCCCAAACTCCTCTCCTGATGCATGGATGGGCTGCTTGACTGTCGCCACAGTCTTGCTGTCCAATCCCTCATCCCCCAAAGTGCCCATCAGCATCTCCTCCTCAAGATCGCCAACAACAGCAGACAATTTACTCATGATGCCTGGGGTCAAAAGACTGCTGAATGACAGGTCGGCGAGTGACGGTGAACTGGCCTCCTCCCCAGACCCTGCTGGGCGGCTGCTGCGAACAGGGGTGGTGGTGGTGGTGAGGGTGGAGGCCTCGGATGCAGAGCTGATGGCGGGCTGCTCATCCTCCGTCATGAGTTGCACCACAGTGTCTGCATCCTTTTCCTCAATGGGACGTTTCCGACCCGGCTGGAGGAAAATGGGAGCAGGTGCTACACGCTGCTGCTGCTGTGTCTCTGCAGCGTGAGTTGCAGATGCTCCTGCTGGGCGGCGCCCAAGGCGTCCACGGCCAGTGGCTATGGGAGGAATGTTAGCCACTGACGCTGCTGCTGCTGCTGCGGAACTGTGCATGGTGGCGCGCCCGCGGCCGCGGCTTGCCACAATGCTGCTCCCTCTCCTCCTGATTCCCTTGCTGCCCTTCCCCTTGCCCAAACCGCGCTGGCTGCCACTTCCAGACATCTTAAATGTTTTGGGCGTATAGACAAAAGTTTTGTAAAAGGGCGGGTGAAAAGTGGGGTACTTTAATGGAGTGGGTTGGTTGGTGAGGTGACTGAGTGAGTGTCCCCTAGTACAGTAAGTAAGTAGTAACAGTCAGGAAGTACAACTAGCAGTTACAATAATCAGTAGTAATCACAAGTAAATTTAGTGTGTGTACACTCAGACAGTGAGTGCACGCACGCAGGAGCTAGTAGCCTATGAACACAGTGACTGAGTGTCCTAGACTCCTAGTACAGTAAGAGTAAGTAGTAACAGTAAGTAGAACTAACTAATTACAATAATCAATCAGCGATCAGAAGGAAATGGAGTGTGGGTGTGTGTACACTCAGACAGTGAGTGCACGCACGCAGGAGCTAGTAGCCTATGAACACAGTGACTGAGTGTCCTAGACTCCTAGTACAGTAAGAGTAAGTAGTAACAGTAAGTAGAACTAACTAATTACAATAATCAATCAGCGATCAGAAGGAAATGGAGTGTGGGTGTGTGTACACTCAGACAGTGAGTGCACGCACGCAGGAGCTAGTAGCCTATGAACACAGTGACTGAGTGTCCTAGACTCCTAGTACAGTAAGAGTAAGTAGTAACAGTAAGTAGAACTAACTAATTACAATAATCAATCAGCGATCAGAAGGAAATGGAGTGTGGGTGTGTGTACACTCAGACAGTGAGTGCACGCACGCAGGAGCTAGTAGCCTATGAACACAGTGACTGAGTGTCCTAGACTCCTAGTACAGTAAGAGTAAGTAGTAACAGTAAGTAGAACTAACTAATTACAATAATCAATCAGCGATCAGAAGGAAATGGAGTGTGGGTGTGTGTACACTCAGACAGTGAGTGACCGCACGCAGGAGCTAGTAGCCTATGAACACAGTGACTGAGTGTCCTAGACTCCTAGTACAGTAAGAGTAAGTAGTAACAGTAAGTAGAACTAACTAATTACAATAATCAATCAGCGATCAGAAGGAAATGGAGTGTGGGTGGTGTGTGTACACTCAGACAGTGAGTGACCGCACGCAGGAGCTAGTAGCCTATGAACACAGTGACTGAGTGTCCTAGACTCCTAGTACAGTAAGAGTAAGTAGTAACAGTAAGTAGAACTAACTAATTACAATAATCAATCAGCGATCAGAAGGAAATGGAGTGTGGGTGTGTGTACACTCAGACAGTGAGTGCACGCACGCAGGAGCTAGTAGCCTATGAACACAGTGACTGAGTGTCCTAGACTCCTAGTACAGTAAGAGTAAGTAGTAACAGTAAGTAGAACTAACTAATTACAATAATCAATCAGCGATCAGAAGGAAATGGAGTGTGGGTGTGTGTACACTCAGACAGTGAGTGCACGCACGCAGGAGCTAGTAGCCTATGAACACAGTGACTGAGTGTCCTAGACTCCTAGTACAGTAAGAGTAAGTAGTAACAGTAAGTAGAACTAACTAATTACAATAATCAATCAGCGATCAGAAGGAAATGGAGTGTGGGTGGTGTGTGTACACTCAGACAGTGAGTGACCGCACGCAGGAGCTAGTAGCCTATGGACAGTGACTGAGTGTCCTAGACTCCTAGTACAGTAAGAGTAAGTAGTAACAGTAAGTAGAACTAACTAATTACAATAATCAATCAGCGATCAGAAGGAAATGGAGTGTGGGTGGTGTGTGTACACTCAGACAGTGAGTGACCGCACGCAGGAGCTAGTAGCCTATGGACAGTGACTGAGTGTCCTAGACTCCTAGTACAGTAAGAGTAAGTAGTAACAGTAAGTAGAACTAACTAATTACGATAATCAATCAGCGATCAGAAGGAAATAGAGTGTGTGTTGTGTGTGTACACTCAGACAGTGAGTGCAGTGCGCACACGCAGGAGCTAGTAGCCTATATGAACAGTGACAGTGAGTGTCCCTACGGGTACAGTAAGAGTAAGTAGTAAGTAAGTACAACTAACTAACAATAATCTATCAGTAATCAGAAGGAAATAGAGTGTGTGTACACACAGACAGTGAGTGAGTGCACACACGCAGGAGCTAGCTAGTAGCCTATAAACAGTGACAGTCAGTGAGTGTCCTACTCCTAGTACAGTATAACTACAATACTATTAGTAAAGGACAGCAGAAATACTGGTATAGATGAGAGAAATAAACAGAGGACAGCTGCCCACAGAGGCAAGGCCCCCCTGAGGCCTAAACCTGTAAGCTTGCAGCAGCTGCCTGTCTCTAATGTAACACACAAGCTACTAACTAAAATACAATGTCTATCTAACTAACAACAATATAGGTGTATATGGCAGGTGTAGGTGAGCAAAAACGCTAGGTAAATGATCACAATAGAGCACTTGCTAAGCCAAAGCACAAAGGAGCAACTCTCTCTCTGTACAAGTCTCAGGCAAGCATGGAGAAACGGAACATGGCGGCCGCTATTTATAGGGTAGGGGCTGGCCAGGGTCCCCCTCTGTGATTGGCTGCCGTCAGAGGGCCTGGGAGCCCTCTGATTGGCTCTAAGGACATCAATCTGGGCTATGACGCTATTCGAGCTCGGTACCGAGCTCGAATAGCGCCGAGTTGCTCGAATAGCTCGAATAGTGAATGGGCTATTCGAGTGTACTCGGATAGCCCATTCGAATAGCTCCAGCTATTCGGAGCTCGAATACCGAGCTCGAATAGCTGAAAAAGAGCTCGAATATTCGAGCTACTCGAATATTCGAGCTCTGCTGAGCACCACTGTTAGCGATACATGCCTGTCAAGATGACAAGCTTTATAACTTGAATGTGCCCTGTATATGTATTTTATCTTAAACTAGGGGCTATGATAGGTGCACATATTTCGCATTATTCCCTATTTAGAATAGGTTTGGGCATGTGCTATAGTTGTATTGCTGTGTGGAAAGGCATTCAGTTATCTTTATCAACTGAATTTCCCAACCATTCACTGAGGTTGTATGCAGTTGCCAAGCAACAGAATTTTTTTCTTTGCTTTACACAGTAGCAGACTGATTTGCATAAGCAAAATTATCTCAACTGCATATTAAAACCATAAGTTAATTCACCGTGCGCCGTGCCAACAGTCACAGCTATAGCCTGGTTCCCATGGGAACCAGCCTACAGAGCCGGCAAAAGTAATTTTAATAAAATGTTTCACATTTTCCCATGAAACATACATTTGGCAGTGGGTTTTGAACCCCATAGAAGCAGAATTTTCCACCACTCCTGGCTTTTAACAGTAAAAACCAGTGGCGTAGCAAGAGGGGATGCAGAGGTTGCGACCGCACCGGGGGCCCTTGGGCCAGAGGCAGTGGCATAGCTGAGTAGCTCGGGGCCCCAGTGCAAGTTTTACATGGAGCCCCAAACACTCTTTTGACATGAAGCTTACCAATCACAGCTGCAGTGTCAGAGAGGTGTTTATTACCATCATAGCACCAATGAAAAGCTAATAACATGGATGAAAGTGGGCCCCTAATGGGCACCTCTTGTCCAAGGGCCCCGGTGCGGTCACAACTTCTACATCCCCTATTGCTATGCCTATGGCCAGAGGGGCCCACAAGGGGCCCTCCTTCAACCATCTTATTAGCTTTTTATTGGTATTATGCTGATAATGAACACCTATATATGTGCATTGAATAATGATGATCCTTAACAAGTTATTTTCTTACTCTGATTACACTTTTGATGCTGCAGCTGTCCTTGGTAGGTTTTGAGATTCCATATCAATACAGTGCTTGGGGCCCCATGTAAAACTTGCACCTTAGTTACACCACTAATAAAGACTTCTCCATATCATTACTTGACAAGTTGACAGGTTTGCAAGGTACCGTAATTTGTGGAACGTTTCCAATAATTTTAATCTAGCGTGTGTACAAGGCTTTACTCTACTGCCCCAGCTAGGGATGAACTTTTAGTAAATACGTGAGATCTGCAAGCTTATGAATGGTCGGTTCTGCCTGCTGGAAGCTTCTGATTAATTGGAGATGTTGGTAACTGTAATTACAGACTCCTCTAGTTAGACAGTGGTACTCAGATGACCTCTGTTCTGTCCCCCTGCTTGTGTGCCGGACAGAACCAGAGCAAGCAGCCCACTGATGTTAAAAAGAGAGTGACCGCTGATCCGTGCCTTAATACAAAAGTCAATGGTATTACGGGCATGTGTGTCATTTATTGGCAGTATAAAGCGCCTTGATGGAATAACATTGTTAACACTGACATCTTGCCTGGACTTGCCACTAACAAATCAGTTCTTTAACACTATCGTTGATTTTGTTTTGTGTACATTCAGTAGGATAGTCTCCACAACTCCTCAATGCAAATCACTTCACTGGCTCCTTATCCTCTTCAGAATCAGTTTCAAGATCCTATGTTTCGCCTGCAACTCTATACACAAGTCCTGCCTAACCTACATCTCTGACATGGTCAGCAGATACATACCTGGCCGCCAACTTTGCTCCTCCAACAACCTCCTCCTAGCCACACCACAGATCTTGCACTCCCATGCACAACCACAGGACTTCACTAGAGCTGTCCCTATCCTGTGGAACTCTCTCCCACTGCCCATCAGGCTTGCCCCCTCCTTCAACACCTTCAAACAAACCCTGAAAGCTTACCTCTTCAAGGAGGCCTACTCCACTTCTACACTGCCCTAACTCTCTCTGCTGAGAGCCTCTTGATGCAGCCTCCATCCTTTCGTGTCACCACCCCCTTCCTAGATTGCAAGCCTTTTGCAGGGCCCTCCCACCTTGTGTATCATACTAGACTGCGCAATGTACAGCGCTGCATTATTTATATAAATCCAATAATAAATAATAGTGTAGATTTTACAAATTGGACAGTGGTGAAAAACATGGGGGGGGGAGGGGCAATCATGGACTGGATTTTTTGGGTCGTAAAGCCTGGGACACACGTTCAAGTATGATTGCCCAATCACTGACCAAATCTTACCACCTCCATGTAGTATGAAGGTTTACCGGAACAATCTATTCGTAGTTTACCACCTTCATGTAGTTGGCCCTCATACTACTTAGAGGTGGTAAAATTGGTCAAAGATTGGCCAATCATAATTGAAAATGTGTACCGGGCTTTAAAGCTATGCACACACTTTATATAACTATCGTTCGAAACAACAGATAATTAGCAGGTGAATGATCATGGATCTGCATTTTCCACCGATAACGGTCGTTTATCGTTAGTTTTAATGATTGTTTGTGAAAGTTTTATGCACGATTATCTGACGATCAATCGTCTAAAGTGTGTACATAGCTTAAAGAGAATCTGTATTGTTAAAATCACACAAAAGTAAACATACCAGTGCGTTAGGGGACATCTCCTATTACCCTCTGTCACAATTTCACCGCTCCCCGCCGCATTAAAAGTGGTTAAAAACAGTTTTAAAAAGTTTGTTTATAAACAAACAAAATGGCCACCAAAACAGGAAGTAGGTTGATGTACAGTATGTCCACACATAGAAAATACATCCATACACAAGCAGGCTGTATACAGCCTTCCTTTTGAATCTCAAGAGATCATTTGTGTGTTTCTTTCCCCCTGCATCTCTCATGCACTGAAGTTTCAGGCTGCTCTTTTCTTCCTGCAAACAGCTTTGCCCTTGTCTGTAATTCCTCACTATGTGAAAGCCCAGCCAGCTCAGAGGACGATTTATCCAGCTTGTAAAAGATAAGAGAGAAGAGAGAAGCTGCTCTAATCTAAATAACACACAGGCAGTGTGCATAGAGGGGCCTGGAAGGGGGAGTTCATAGCAGAACCACAACACTGAAGAACTTGGCAGCCTTCCAGACACAGGCTGACAAGTCTGACAAGAGAGAGAGAAGTTGATTTATTACAGAGACTATGATAGTACAAAGTGCTGCAGTAAGCCAGAACACATTAGAATAGCTTTTGGAACTTGTAGGATGATAAAAAACAGGATGCAATTTTTGTTACGGAGTCTCTTTAAAGCCTGATGCACACCTTCAATTTTGATTGGCCAATCACTGACCAATTTTCCCACTTCCATGTAGTATGAGAGTTTACCTACACAATCTCTGCATAGTATTCACAATCTTGGGTTGGGAGGTCAATCTTGATGGCCACATTTGTTGTATGTCCTCTGGCAAATGGCCCCCAAGCTATGGATGTGGCCAAGGGGGAGACGGAGAAAAATTGAAAGGGGCCCTATCAAGGTTTTGCTGAAGCGGGGGCTCTATGACTTCAATTATGCTACTGGTGCATTGTACATATGTGGTTTGCATGAGCACACGGGCACCAGTTAGCCATGGAGCCAAATGGTCTATTTAAGCCAATCGGTGCAGCTTCTCTGGTTGTTTCCTGAATCTGAATCTGTGCCTGCGACTTTGTTAAAAACACATAAAATATAGAAAGAAGAGGGGGCTTACCTCCATAGATGACACTGAATGATTGCAGGCAGGTTTTATTAGAACACGGGCAAGTGTTTAGCAGCCTCTGCCCACTTCCCCAGGCAAATAATTGTGCCAGAAACAATAGCCAAGATCCAACCTAATATCTTATGTGTTTTTCACAAAGTTTCATACCTTCTTGATCACCCCTTATCCCCTTTTGTGCTTCCCCTCCTCGCTTGGAGGGACCCTGGTCCACGGTTGTTCAATCCAGCTATCCCACCAGTACTTTTTTAGAGTCCACCAACTTCAGGATCTTCAGAAATCACCCGAGTGAAGATGGGTTAATAATCCCCACCTGCCTTCTTGGTTGGTTGCCCTATTTGCAACCATAATGTGTGGTACCAGTGGCGTAGCTAACGAGCTGTGGGCCCCGATGCAAGTTTTGCAATGGGGCCCCCCAAGCACTCTATACATAACAATTGATACAGCGCACCAAAACCTGCCAATGGAAACTACAGTGTCAGAGGTGCAAGAAGGGGATGTTTGTTAATGATTACTACTATTTAAAGTATCTATAGAAATGAATATTATGAGCACAGGACCAAAAGAGAGCCAATACTGTAGTTGAGGGAGGGCCCTCCGGGGCCCTTCTGGCCCAAGGGCCCCGATGCGGTCGTTCCCTCTGCACTCCCTTGTGTGGTACATGCCATGCAAATTCCCTTCAGATAGATAGGTCAAATAGACAATTTCATTTCCAACAGGTTTGATCTAATTTCCGATCGTTTTTCTGAATGATTTTCCGATCACTTCTATACAAATTACAATTATATATTTGACCCGTCTATCTGATGGTGTGTACCAGGCATTACTTGTATCACTTCATTGTTATCACTATCCTTTGGGGTGACATACTACACTATTTGGGATGGGCTTCTGCTCTCCCTGTGTATTTTTCTAAGGTGCAGTGTCATCCTATCCTACCCACATGCCTTCTGATTCCTGACAAACTTACTTTTTAAGGCACTGTAGTGAAAATAACAATTAATAAAATTGCTTATTGTTTACAATATTCATTTATAGATTATTTAGTCATTGTTTTCAAATTGTAAAATCTTTCTTCTCCCTTATTTACATTCTAAAATGTATCCCTGGTGGTGATATCTTTAGTTCTGCCAGGTGATCTTTACGGAATTTTTGTTACTGAGAACTCTATGCACAGAGGGAGATACTGCTTGCTTGGCAGATGGGAAAAAAAGCTGTTATTTCCCACAATGCACCATTGGGAGGGACATCACACTTTGGGAAGGGTTTCACTACAATATCAGCCATACAGTCCCCCTTGTTGATCTATTTGAGAAAAAGTAAAGGTTGAGCCTAAATTTTTGTAATTTCGCATTTCCTTAATCACGGATGCGAATTTTGCCGTTACGTCATGAATTTCGTAATTTCGTAATTGCCATACAAACCATAATTCATAATTCCGTAAGTGAAATTTCGCTTTCGTAATTTTGCGCTTTGGCACAAATTTGTGTTTAACGCGAAATTTTGTGATTTCGTATTTTCTATAGAAACAGTTATTTTAATTACGAAAATGGATGTAATTTTGTTTCTAATAGTAACTATGCACATTTAGGTAATGACTAAACTCAGGAAAGTCACTCATTGATTGTAATTACTGATTGTAATTACTTATAGTGCAAAGGTCCCTGCACATGCTGTCTCTTTAAATGTATGAGAAGGCCCTATCTGCAGCCACTTCTAAGTTCTTTGCCATGGTGCACTTAGCAGTCATGTTGAGACACTTGGTTTTGGGCCTTGCAATATCTTATAATGAATGAAAAGGCCCATGCACGTGCTGTCACTTTAAATGCATCAGGAGGCTCTACCTGCAGCCACTTCTAAGACAGGTGCTCTTTGTCAAGGTGCACTTAGCGGTCATGCATGCTGAGACACTTGGTTTTGGGCCTTGCAATATCTGATGATGCAAAGGTCCCTGCAAGTGCTGTAACTTTAAATGTATCAGGAGGCTCTGGACTGGAACACAATTTCGAGAACGGACGAAATTCCGTGTTAAACACAAAATTCTGATTTGTTTGCGTTACATAAATGATTGTAGTTATGAAAAACGATCATAATTACGAAATTCCCAATAAACACAAAATTTCTCATAATTTCGTGAAATTCACGAAATTACAATTACGTCCGTGTTCGTAATTTCGCGAATTACGCAACATTTTGCGTAACCGTAATTAGGTAATTACGCTCATCACTAGTATCATGGCAAAGGGGTTATCAGCCACTGATTGGAATGAAGTTCAAACCTTGGTTAAAGTTCCTCTCTAAGGTGCCCACCTGGCATCATTCCCATGAAATTAGGACCTGAGCCTTGCAATGATGACAACTTTCCGAACAAAGAAAATCTATGAGGCAACTGAGTTTCTTGGAAAAAAAAAAACAGAGTACTTGTTAGTCTTGATTTGTTGTCTTGTAGCATTCCATTACCCTGACAGGTACACATGTAAGAAAGACAAAAACTACAAATGATTTTAATCTTTTCCAAATGAGATGCAATGTGAATACGGTACATAGTGCTAACTCAGATGTCAGCCCTGCTGATATCAGACGCGATTTTATCCCGAGAGCTGTTTGCTGCCAGCTCTACCAAGGATAAGGGTGATAAGTGACTTGGCACCATGTCTGATGCTGCAGACAAAAGTTCTGTATTTGTCAAGATAACTAGGCATTGTTATATCTAATGGTAGAAGTATGAAATATTTGTACAGAGACAGATAAGGGATAAAGTAATATGGTACCAGTGGTGTGATATAAAGCTGCGTACAGACGTGAGATACAGTGGCGCAGCTAAGGAGCTTGGGGCCTAGTGCGAGTGTTACATGGGACCCCAAGAGCCTTATTCATCTGGAGCCTCAAAACCTACCAAGGACAACTGTAGGGTCAGAGAGATGTAATCAGAGTAAGGAACCAGTTTGTTAAGATTACTACTGTACAATGCTCAGCGGTGTTCATTACCATCATAGCACCAATGCCAAGCTAATAAGATGGATAAAGGAGGCCTCTAGTCAGAAAGCGTGACTCGCTGGAAAAAAATGCCTGAGTGAGAATGGGGCCTTAATTTACCTAAGACCTTCCACAGCACATATCAGTACTTGCTGCTGACTGAGCTTGCATTACAGAATGGGCTTTGATCACACGGCATGTAGAGGAGAGAAATCAGCTTTTAAGGTGCGTACACACCTTTGATGGATGTCGCCAGTCGGGGATCGGGACCCGATCCCCTTGGGCAACATCGGGGGTCAGGCAGCACAGACGTGAGTCAGGGAAGACAGAGTGGCACGTGTGTGACGTCATGAGGTGAGCGGCGTAGACAAATGGGATCGGCCGTCGCAGGGGGTGAGTTGGATCGCTTGCAGGTCGGGAGGTCGCATGCCACTGAACACACTCCTAATTATCGGCTGAGGCAGTCTTTATGGACCGCCTCAATCGACTTCAGTCAAGTGTGCTACGAGTCTTTACAGACAAGGATTATCCAGCAAGTATGTACAAGGCTAATATTCAGTGTGCTCTGAATCCACATTATGCACAAATCCTCCTGGAAGGGGTAACTCCGTACACACGCAAGACCCCAGCTGTAAAAAAACAAAACAAAAAAACAAGTGATCTCCAACCGTTAGCAACAAGTGAACGATGTCGCCACATTTTTCAATCCAGTCATGGCACAAGGACGGTCTTCCCATCAGACCATTACCGGAAGCGCAAAGATGAGGACCCAGAAGTGCAAAATTCACAAGATGTATTTAAAGGGATCAATCATTTGCCATTGTGTGGTACAAATGATTAACACCGATCTCCCAACAATCTGCTAGGACAGATCGGTCTACATGGATGATAAATGAACTGGGAGCAGAAAGTTGGCAGCCCCCATGACAAGCTGACAATGTACATTCAGTTAAACCATGTTATTGAGTAAGCAGAACCTGGCAAAAATGAGATCATTTCAAGAAAGCTTAGACTTTCTTTAAACATCTCTTCCTGGTGGACTGTCCCTTTAAATAACTCTGACCTAATTAGACTAACAAAGCTAGACTTCACCCATGTACTATATTAAGGTCAAACAAAGCCTCTGGGCGTATCATTTTACCAAGTGCATGATCCTTCTGCTACTGTACATCAGAACTGACCTATGTTTTGGGTTGATTTAATGATATTGACTGTTATCAAGGTTTTGGGCAATATGCCATGCATGCTATATACCCTGCTGAGTGAGCAATTAGAAAATGTCACAATAAACTCATTACACAGAGCTGCACCAGGCCGGTAACCAAAGTTTAATGGGAAGCAGGGAAAAAGGGCCCTGGCGGGCGGCTAGTGAACGAAAAGGGTGCCGCCATAGACTGTAATGCAATTATCGTTAATACAGCAAAAAAGCAGAAAAAAGGGCGCCCGTTAAATATAGTTAACAATATTAGAACATTAACGTTTTTGAAGTATGTTATCGTTTTAGAAGCTTGCAACGTTATAGTTTTTGTCATATTATTTAGCTTGTATGTGCAGATTTTATGTTATCAAAGATAATACATTTCTATGTGTAAAAGGGTGTATCTGCAGGGGGAGGGGTTAGGAATAGGCACCACCAGGGAGTTGGTTAAAGTTAGGCACCATAGCAGTAAAAAACACAACGTTTTGGCACAAGGCCTTTGTCAAGTGTAACACTTGACAAAGGCCTTGTGCTGAAACGTTGTGTTTTTTACTGCTATTGTATAATAAAACTTTTGCTATAATTGCATAAATCCAGGTCGAGACCCAGTCATCCTTTTCACTTTGTCGGTCTACTTTAGCACCTCTGCTGGATCCAGGTGCTGACTGGTCGACTCCCTGGTAGCCTTCTGACGACCAGCAGTTGAGCTACTGGACTTTTTTCTACTAAGGTTAGACACCACCCAGCGGGCGGTTAGGGTTAGGCAACACGGGGGGGGGGGGGGGGGGGGAGGTGGTTAGAGTTAGGTACTACCAGCGGGTTGGTTAGGGTTAGGCACCACCGGGAGGGGGGGGTTAAGGTTAGGTACCACCAGGGGGGTGGTTAGGGTCAGACACCACCAGGGGGGGTTAGGGTTAGGCACCACTGGGGGGTGGTTAGGGTTAGGCACCACCGGGGGGAGTGGATGGCGTTAGGCACCACCAGGGGAGGGTTCTGTGTGAGAGTAGGGTTGGGTTAAGCTGTATTTTTCAATTACGTTACGTTTTTTAACGTTACTATATTTTCATTATCAACTCCCATTGGTTTTAAAACCATAATTATCGTTAACCAATTTAGTTGACGATGTTTATTGTTATTGAGATTTTGTTATCCAGCCAGGCCCTTTTTTCCTGAAACCTTTTTTCATGCACGCGTTTAATGTTATTTATTCATGATGTTCAATTTCACACAAAAAAAAGCTCCCTGCAAGAATTTAGGACTCACAAGGACAGAGACCTTCTCCCGGGGTTTCTTATTCTGCTGTAAGTTATCATATGAACATGTGCCAGTATTGATGATGTCTCAAACCACACATCAGCTTTGTACAGTATGTATTTGTATTGCTGCTTATGTATATAGATATATGAAAAGCAGAGCCGGATCATCCACAAGGCAAACCTAGGAAGTTCCCTAGATCGTCAGCAGAGGACAAAAACTGCTATTTTGCCTAGGGCCCCATTTCATCTGAATCCTTTTCTGATGAGAAGTTTAAAACTCTGTACAATCAGGACAACCAGCAATGTTCCCCACTATTTGTTATATACAGCGCTATGGAAGATGTTAACGCTATATAAATAAAATAGTAATATTATGCTGTCTCTGCTATATGCATTGCCATGCGGGGCAGTGCTGAGCCCATTTTATTAGATTATAAATGGAGCAGTGCGGTTTAGTGCACAACAATAGGCACAGCAGTGATACAATGCATCATATGCAGCAGGGGAATGTTAGATATGGCTGCTCTAAGGTGTCAGATGTCCATGCAGAATGCATTATATGTGTGGTGTGCTGTATGTACCCATTGCATTGCACACAGTGGAAACAAACTGTAATATCAAATGTTATTTCATCTTCCTTCTAGTGTAGTGTCTGCTGACGGTCCGCCTGTAGCCTGGGACAGATGCGTTACCACCATAGGCTACATGGTGAATGCATCCGCCTGCCCGGGTTTATTACGGACTGCACAGAAGTGTGGCCTGCTTACTGCCATG
The DNA here is from genome assembly GCF_040937935.1 of Hyperolius riggenbachi. NCBI lineage: Eukaryota > Metazoa > Chordata > Amphibia > Anura > Hyperoliidae > Hyperolius > Hyperolius riggenbachi. The sequence goes on from NC_090652.1 coordinate 254,843,245, forward strand.
GATCCCACGGATTTGTTGCAGTGTGACAAGTGTGAATGGCTCCTATTTGGAGCTGTTCACTGTCTGTTTAGCAATGAGTGGCGATCGGACAAAAAAATGTCCATTCTCAGCTCAAGTGTGAACACAGCCTAACTCTCTGCATGCAGGCTTTGTATTAAAGTGGACCTGAACTCTTACACAGGACAGAGGAAAAACAGAGATAAATGCACCTTGTATGTATTTAGATAGTTTGGCCTGTCTAATTCACCCTCTTTTGTGTCTAATCACAAGTTGTGATTTGATCTCTCCCCTGTGTCAGCTGACTGCCATGGCAGATAAGCAGATAAGCTCATTTGAAATCACAGGATGTTAACAATATGTCTACTTCCATGAAAACAGGAAGTAGACACACAGCATATTTATTATTTGTATCAGCAGTAATGAAGACATATTTTTCTTTAAAGGGGAACTGAAGAGAGAGGTATATGGAGGCTGCCATGTTTATTTCCTTTTAAGCAATACCAGTTGCCTGCCAGCCCTGCTGATCCTCTGCCTCTAATACTATTAGCCATAGCCCCTGAACAAGCATGCAGCAGATCAGGTGTTTCAGACTTTAAAGTCAGATCTGACAAGGCTAGCTGCATGCTTGTTTCTGGTGTTATTCAGATACTACTGCAGAGAAATAGACCAGCAGGGCTGCCAGGCAACTGGTATTGATTAAAAGAAAATAAATATGGCAGCCTCGGTATACCTCTTACTTCAGTTCCCCTTTGAAGGTTATTATGCTGTTGCTTATCTTTTAGAGCAGAAAGGAAGTTCTGAGTTCAGGTCTGCTTTAAAGCGAATCCGAGATGAAAAACTATAACAAGTAACTTGTCTATATATGTTATCTAAAGTTTTGATAGTTTACACAGCAAATCTAGCTGCAAACAGCGTCAACAGTAAATTATTATTTCTAACTGTGATACAATGAGAGCAGCCATGTTTTGCTTGTAAACATTACACACAGGCAAGCTGATCTGCATCTCCAGCCATCAGCCTGTGAAAACTTCACTCCCCTCTCCTCCTCTCTCCTCCCCTCTGCCTCTGAAATCTCTGGCTAGTAACCTTCTTCTTCTCCTGCTCAGACTGAGCTCCCATAAGCCCTTGCTACATGGGTCTCAGATTGCCAAGGCACTGGAAAAGCTGTGGGCGAGGCTTTTTTAGTTTATAGGGAATTAGAGTATTAAAAAAAGTATTTAGCTTGAGGAATGCCCTACAAACAATATGAAAGGAACAAAATTATGCAATGAGTAAAAGTTTATCTCTGATCCACTTTAAGGTCTATGTCCAGTCACCTGCAGTTCTCACTCTTTATAACTTGTGCATTATGCAAATGACCACTTTGAACCTAGCCTAAATGAAAAATTGCACACAAGAGAATTCAGCATGATGCTTTTGCACTGTTGTTGCATGCATGGGGTAGAGAGACCGCAGAAAAATAGATACAATTCTGGAGATCTGATGTAAAGCGATTTGTCATGAATAGACATTTCCAAAGATCAACATTTGCAGTCTATGCTTTATCTCCAAGGAACAGCTGTCTGGATGGTTTATTTACATTTCTTATCACTACCTGTCTTCACTGAGTTGTCTGGGGAGATGGTCCATCAGCTGCCTGTGTTAATTGGTGATAAGGACTGGTCATAAAGCTTCCATTTTTTAAACGTGGACTATTATTATTCTATTATGGCATAATAATTATGCAGATGTAAATGCTCTGTCATAGGCATACAATGTGCTATGTTTTAAATAGATTATCTGATGAGAACATTAAAGTGAATGAAGAACAATTAAGGCTACATTCACAGGGGGATGTCGTGGAGCTGTGGTATAAAGGCACGTGCACACAGCGTATTTTTACAAGCAACGGGTCCGTCAGACCCGCCGGCGGAGCGGTCGTGCTGCCGACAGTAGCGCGTGTGTACAAGCTGTCGGCAGACTGATAAGACTGCAGGGCGGATCCGTCAAAAACAGTCTTATCAGTCTGCCGACAGCTTGTAAACACATGCTACTGTCGCCAGAACGACTGCTTCACGGGAGGGTCTGACGGACCCGTCGCTTGAAAAAATACGGCGTGAGTACGCACCTTAAGACTTTACCGCACTGCAATGACAATCCCATATCCTATGCTCACAGTGTGACACTAGCGTCGCGTTGTAACCTCGGCGTTATGGTAACGCACTGCTGCAGTGTGTTACCTCTAAACGCACACGTTACGGGGTACAGGAAAACATACTTTTCATTGCCTGTATCTACTGAATGCGACAATAACACAGCATTTGCATTACCACCTTTTTTTTTGCGGTGCGTTATTCTGCATTGTGACTTTAACGTTGCATTACAACGCAACGTCTCACTGTGAATAAGTGAGGGCATTTTGACCAAAAACTGGTTATACATTAATGGGGAAAAGCTGTGCCTTTATTGATCTAACATGGTTGGGAGTGGCAAGACACTCATGGCCACATATTGTAGCTTAGTAATGCAATGAGCAGTATAAAGCTAGTGGTGGCAGCGTAATGATGGATTTTGATTATGGATGAGGCCACTGTATGCTGTGGGCTCCACCTCCCCTCAGCCACTAGCCAATCACAGAGGCATAGCTCCCAACTGTCCCTCTTTTGGAGGGACAGTACCTCTTTGGGAAACAAGTCCCTCTGTCCCTCTTTCAGGATTGATTCACATATTTATGTAAATATATGTATTTTTCTACTGAAAAAAATTTGTTTAATAGACTCTTAAGGGGTGTATCTTAAGTGTCCCTCTTTCTTATCTCAAAATGTTGGGAGGTATGCACAGAGGACATAGGTGTTCTCATTGATTTCACTTGGATTGGAGGTGAGCCAGGCACATAACAACACTGTAGGTTAGCAGAAGCAGTCAGAGGAGAGGAAGTTGTGGGTATGGCCACGCATCAGAATGTGGGGGTTGGTCATGGGTGGAGCCAAATGTACAAATGTTGTTTAGATAGCTAGATGTGTACCCCTTCCCTGTTTAGATAGCCAAATTTGCCCCCCTTTAGATAGCCAGATGTGCCCCACATCCCCTCATTTAGATAGCCAGATGTGCTCCCCTTGTTCTGCTGCTAGTGAACACTTCTGCACAGGGAGGGAGAGGAGCAGGGGCACTTAGGGCAGCTAGTGAGCTGCCTCTCACTCACTTGGGGGTGCGGTGGCCATGCTCTGTGCCCCCTTACAGTGCTGCACCCGAAGACATGTGTTCCACCTTGCCCACCCATAGCTACGTCTCTGCAGTGCAGAATTGTGGATCAGGTAAGTCCACCTTCTGGATAGCTGCTGCTGCCCACTTCCTTGTATACGAATGGGAACTGGGAAAAGGGTAAGTGTCTGATGACTGTCGCTACAGGGGACACGGAGGGCAGTCTGATACCCAGGGGACAACTGTAATGAGAGGGATGTGGAGGCTGCCATATTTATTTCCTTTCAAACAATACCAGTTGCCTGGCTGTCCTGCTGATCCTTTGACTCTAATGCTGGGAATACACGGCTCGATTCTGAGCCATTAAGATGGCTCGATAGATAATTTCCGACATATCCAATCTCACACCTGATCAATTCGCCGCTCCATTCTCCATTGAAGTAAATGGAAAAAGATAAGAAAAACAGGAAGAAGATAAGAGAATCGCCTGCGGATCAAGCTGGGAATCGATCAAGCAGGAGAATCGAGCAGCAAAATCGAGCCGCGTTTGCTCAGCATAATACCTTCAGCCATAGACCCTGAACAAGCATGCAGTGGATCAGGAGTTTCTGACATTATTGCCAATTCTGCCAAGATTAGCTGCTTGTTTCTGGTGTTATACAGACACTACTGCAGACAAATAGATCAGCAGGGCTGCCAGGCAACTGGTATTGTTTAAAAGGAAATAAATATGGCAGCCTCCATATTCTTCTCACTTCAGTTGTCCTTTAAAAAAGAGTACCTAAGGTTAAAAACGACAGAGCTTGCTATGGCAGGATCTGTCTTTATGATGACAGATTGGGGGGGGGGGGGGGGGTCGCAGGCTTAAATATTTACGTGTCCTGAGGTCTTCGGGTCACAGGTGACGCTCCGCCCCTTTCCTCAGCACTGCAGTCAGGGCCATGTATCTGAAGACTGCTGAAGCTCTTTGGAAGCCCCCACCAGCATTGCCACGGCCTGCTCATGGCTCAGCCGCCACCAATTAGGCAGCGATTGCTGAGCTGGGGGCGGACCACTGCTAAGCAGATGGGGGTGGCCAGAGCCTTAGGGGCAATTTTGAAAAAAAATTGCCAGTGACGATTCTCCGAGAGGGGCCGAGTGATTCAAGGTCCAAGGTGATCAAGGTGACTACAGTTTGTTATATTTTTTTTATATATATGTTTTTGTTTTTCAATTTGAGAATTACAATAATTTTTTCTGATTGATTGCAACATTTGAAAAACCTTACCAATATATCATACACATGTATTCAATTTTTTCCCCATTCATGAATAAAAATGAATGAAAACTTTGCTAGGGTCTATAAATCAAGAAATTGACAACCTATACTACGTCATTCAATTTCATAAAAATTGATCAGAAAAATCATCCACACCCGATCATAGCAGAGATGGTAGATAAGCTCTTTTGAAAGCACAAGATGTTAAAGGGACCATGAGCAGTAATTAAAAATGAAATTAAATAAAAATGAAATCGGGACTTACCTGGGGCTTCCTCCAGCCCACCATAGCCCACGAGGTTCCTCGGTGTCCTCTGGATCCCCTCCATGGTCCTGGTGAGGGCTCTGGTAGATGCGCTACGTTGGCAAAAGCCCCGCATGCGCAGAACAGAGACCCAGCTGTCCATCACCTATGGCGTCAACACGTGCCGCTGTAAGGGTCCTTATGGGCACCTGCGCTGTGCAGCCGCACTTGTACGCGGAGAGGGGTATGGCTACGAAGATTAAGAGGGTCTCTGCTGGTAGTGGAGGGGTTGTGGAGGATCAGAAAAGCCGCTGGAATCCTGATTCAGTAACCCTGAGTCAGGCTCTGGTCAGAAATACGCAACTTAGAGTGGGAACCCCAAGACTGACTGGTGGTTCCTGCTGGTAGGTATGTGCAAAGCCAGTGCACAGCGAGCATTTGCAACTCACCTCACCCGGGATCCAGATGCTGGCAGCCATTCTTCTTCCAGTCCTCGGAGGCTATTCACCGTTTGTCGTCATGATGACAGACAACGATCTCCCTATAGGGGTAGAGCACCACCCAGTGGATGAAGGAAGAATTGCAGCACTGGATCCAGGAGATGTGAGTAATGTGCTGGGCTGCTGCAGATCTCTCTAGCGGCATGATTTTTTCCTGCTTTTTGAACCCTAAAATCCGGAAGTAATCATTACGCTAGGGAGGTTAATATCAATGAAGATCTCATGAACTTGCCAGTGGTCGTTTCGCTCATCCCTAAGCATGCCTCACAATGAAATATCAGTGTTGAACCCAACATATATAGGCAGGGATACAGTGCCACAGGTACCCCAACAGAAGCAAGAGAAGGGATTTGCTGTGTGACCACTATAGCTGCTGGTACTGAGAGAGATAGAGATAGCTGCAGGGTCACAGATTCAGAAGCAAAGCTATAATGCTCATCTAACCACAAGCAGAACATCCAGAATGCATGTTTTGCTTGTTTTGATGGGCATTCTGTATACCAGTAATAAGCAGGGCGTGGGCTAAGCATGTCTCAATATGCCTGAGATATACACCAGCCTATCTGGTGGCAGGAATACTGTAATGTAGCAATCCTCACCAATGAATACACCTAAATGAGCATAATTGCAGCACAATGGGCTGCCTCATCTCCAGTGGGCGGGGCAGCTCACAGGGCCTGGGTCAGTATATGTGGAGACAGAGCCACTGGCGCGTTACCTCATGAGCTCAACATGCCTGACTAAATTAAAAAGATGATGAGAGAGAGAGAGAGAGAATGTCTCCGCTCTCCAGACACACTGCAAGCGCTGGTAGCAAAATGGCCCATTAAATCCACACCAGATGCTCTTCATAGACAGAAAAAACACCTTTACAATAATTGCTTCTTGCTGTAACTCTTTCTTCTACTTAACCTGCTGGATTTACATCCCTTCTCCAGAGCTGATCAACCAGCCTGCTGATAACAGCACAACATATAAATTCTGTGTTTTAAAGATCATTTTGCTGAGATATATGATGTTGGTGGGCAGGGATTTTTAGAGATTACCTAGGATATAAAATATAAAAACCGCTGACTGTCACAACAGGGTGCAGGCGCCCATTAACGGTAAAAAAAAATTTCATCAGAAGCAATCTTTCGATGCATTTTAACAATCAAATTGTACAGAAAACTGTGCAGTTCGTGGTGAAAATCGATGTAAAACGATTTTGTGGTTGATCTGAGCAGAAAATGTAATTGATCCAAATGTTGGATTTTATGATCGAATCCACAAAGAGAAAATGCCCTAATTGCCCCGTTTATGGAAACAATCAATAATTACCTTCCGATTTCTTTTGACCATAAAAAAGTGTCAAAAGAATGCATCTGATGAAAAAATTGTACCGTTAACAGGCACCAGGCAGCTACTAACAGTACAATTTGCTGAACGTTCGTGTACAATCGATTCTTTGTAGGGAGGGACAATCGGAAGTGATCATTTGTGTCCACTAATGGAAAATATCTCCAACCAATTCTATCAGATTAATGAAATTGATCCAATTTTCGAATCAATCCCGTCAATCTGATCGGATAGATTAGATTTTTTTTTCCATTAGTAGTCACTAACAATTATTTTCGATTGTTCATATGAAGAATTGTCCGTAAATTATTGTTCCAACAAATTGTACTGTTAAGTTGGCCACTAATGATACAATTTTCCGAACCATCAGTTACGAACGATTCTTTGTATCAATGATCCTGTGGAACCACTAATGGACAAAAATCTCCTAACCAATCCGATCAGATTAATGAAATCGAACCGAATTTTGGTTCAATTCCGTCAATCTGATCGGATTGGTTAGGAGATTTTTGTCCATTAGCGGTCCCAAAAAATCATTTACTTCGTTCATACGAAGAATAGTTCATAAACAAACTTTGGAAAATTGTATGGTTAGTGGCCACCTTAACAGACAGGAAACTCTGCTAATGGCTCCATTGCTGATGGTGGGAGTAAATGGCTGGATTTGGATGGGTTCAGAGGGTCCGGAGGAAAGGCTATCTCTTGCAAGCAGGTCTCAGCGCTGACTGCCTAATGTGTTTGTCATTAATCTCTCCTCCCGGGGGAGGGCTGTTTTGTAGCGATAGAAGCTGAAGACATTTTCAGCACTGTAGCATTGGACAGCTCCCACCGCTGCCCGACTCCCAGTGGGGTTGCCAAATCATTCCCCATCACAGCCCCAGATTGCCTCTCCACGTCTGCATTACACGGATGATTAGCTGCAAATAATTAAGTGCCATAATGAAGTGGCTGTTGGGTGACAATCACTAAATCCGATCGTTTTTTTTAAATGTCATCCTCACTTCAGATTTGTCCATTGTTTTGGGGGTTGTTTTTTTTTCACAATTTTTGCTTTTGCCATTCTAAATTACAGAAAGATTTTCCACACTTTCAGTGCAGATGAAGTCTGTTTTTATGGTTTCCTTGCTTTCCGTTGGATCATCTGGAATATGTCAAATTATAATTATTATTTTTGTTGTGTTACGCAGCATGGCTGGAAACTAACATTTGTCAAAGGATAGAAACAGAACACTATACTATGCTCTCAGAATAAATATTATTATTATTATTATTATTATTATTATTATTATTATTATTATTATTATTAATAATAATAATAATAATAATAATACATTATGAGGGTTAAGTGCAATAAATATTTATTATTATTATTATTATTATTATTATTATTATTATTATTATTATTATTATTATATAATTGATATATTTTTCAGTCTTTATAACCATGTAAACATCCTAGAGAAATAAAATCAAATACTGATTCAGTTATATAATTCATCTATTCTTCACATTGTGTTTTTGAAACAAAATGACTTCTACAACTGTTTACCTTTTTGTGTATATAATATTTTACTGGTATTCATAAATATCTGCAAGGAAAAAGTGGAGATTCAAGGATATCCAGAAAATGTATGTATTTGACCTAAAGTAAAAGTGGACCAATCATGGATGTGTTGCCTATAGCAACCATGGAGGATGTATGTCTCCTCCCCAGCAAGGAAGCGGATTGGTTGCTGGGGAGAAGGAGCATCATTTTCTCTACAGGAATTTTTGGCACTTTTTTTTCTATAAATTATTGTGTAACGAAGTCACAGTAATTCATCATTTTGAGGATATTCCCTTGCAGCAAAATAATAATGTCAGGAAAAATATACTCTGAGCAGGAGGGCGACCTATGAAAGGTACAAGAAAAAAGGACCGCTGACCACAGTAACCAATCAGATCTTATCTTTAACCATCATCTAGCAAAATAAAAGGGAAGCTCTGGTTCAATTGTCTTCATTTTTTTTCATGCTAAATGATTAATCATTAAAACCTGTTAACAACAAATCTTGCCTGGTGTAAACCCCATACTGCATCTTTGTTAGTTTTGTAGCCTCAAGTAAGTACAGTAATCAAAAACTGCTAAAACACAGCAATCAAATAAACATTAACAAAACAAAACGTAAAAACAAAGTTGGCTTGCAGCCCTACATCCAATCTTCGCTAGACTGATAGCACAGATTGTAGCTGAATTCGATCAGCTAAAGGAGTATAAAATAAATCCAAAACCTTTTGTTTAAGATTATATTTCATGACATCGCTAGAATAATAACACGGTTCATGCATTCCTTGTCAGCCACTGGAGGGCGCTATCATCTCATCTATTTAAGCAGACACTGTCGGTGGGAGTATATATAGTGTACATACAGTGTATTTATTATTTGGTCCCAGTTTTTCACTCTTTTCTACCCAACATGAAAGGGAGTGAATATCATCAAGTGAAATGAGATTTGGGAATGAGGTTTGTCAATCAAACAAAGAGAACAGTCTTAAACCTACCGCAAATCTTTAGTCCGAGTTTTTTCGTACACCCGTGAGCCACCCCACACCAGGCGTCATAGGCTGCAAATAAAATACAGTGCATGAGACATCAATCAGCAATGCATACTGCTGGACATCTGCATAACATACAATGCCATACCAGCCTACAGAGTCTCACAATAGCACTTACAGTACTTCCTATATCATCCTATACATAGCTCAGCACAGACAGAGTGCTTCTGTGCTGGTATGTTGGGGAAGGACATCTATAGCTTAAAGTGAATACTAAAGACATTGGCTGTACTTTTATATTGTGGAACTGAAACCCCAGTTTATTGTAAAACAAAAACAAAACAAACGTAATAAACAACATGAAACATAGACAGTTCTGTTTTAAGGTTGATAAAATGAAGTGAAGCCATCACTCTCCACTCTTTGCTCCTCAACATAGTCTCATTACTGTCTCTGTACCCTCTATCTCCTCTCATTGTATCTGCTCTCTCTCTCTCTCTCTCTCTCTTTCTTTCTTTCTTTCTTTCTTTCTTTCATATTCATCCATTTCTTTATATCCTGATCAGGGGCGTAACTAGAAATCACTGGGCCCCCTGCAAAACTTTGGATGACCCTGCTGTACACTGAATAGGGCCTGTCTACAAATCTTTGTCTACAAAACTTTGCATGATACCTTATCAGTGGCTGAGCAGAGGCATGCATCAGAGCAATTGTGCAGAAAGTGTTTTTCTCTTCGTGCCCTTAGTTGTCAGTTTCTCAGGACAGGGAAAATCAACTTTTCCCCTCATGGGGCCCCTTGTTGCTTCTGGGCCCCCCTGCAGCTGCATCCCTTGCAGGGTCTATTGTTACGCCCCTGATCCTGGTGTCCTCTATTACCTCCTCTCCTCATTTCTCTTTTCATCTCTCTACATAGCAAACACATCTCTACATTCCTATTTCCTCTTCCTTCTAATCCTCTGTCATCCCCCATCCACTTATTTCCTTCTATCCTTTGCCTCCATCCTCCTCCTTTCACTATTTTATCCTCAGCAGAGCCGGATTATCCACCAGGCATTTTAGTGAGGTGCCTAGGCCCTTGCAATTATCCAGAGGCTTGCCTGTCATGTCTCCGGAGTCCCTTCCCCACCTCACTTTACTAGAGAGGCTAGATGCACAGCAAGAGCCACCTCTCCACCTATTTAGTTTTCATCTGTGTCTCTCTATATACATCACTGTCCTGCCTCCATCTCACCTGCACCCCCCCCTCTTCCCCCCTTCCCCCATCTCTCTCTCTCTCTCTCTCTCTTTTAGATTTGGCAACCTCTTGAGGTCCTTTCTGAAGCTGAAGAGGAGAAAGGTCAGGGAAGGTGGCATGTGGGCCCCTTTACACTAACTAAGCATATGCTTAGGTTGCCTGGTGGATAATCCTGCTCAGGTGCCCACTCACTATAAAAGCTCGACTGTACAGTCTTGTCCATTGCATGCAACATAAAGGGAATGTCTTTAAAGTGGACCTGAACTCTTGCACAAGACAGAAGGAAAACAGAGAGAAATGCACCCCGTATGTACTTAGAGAGTTTAGCCTGTCTAATTCCCCCTCATCTGTGACTAAGCCAAAGTTGGAATTTGATCCCCCAGCTGTGTCAGCTGACTGCCACGGCAGAGAGCTCGTTTGTAAGCACAAGCTGTTAACAATATGTCTGCTTCCATGAAAGCAGAAAGTAGACAAACTGCAGATTTATTGCAGGATTTGTATCGGCTGTAACAAGAAATGTTTTTCTTAAAAGGTTATTATGCTGTTGCTTATCTTTTATAGCTGAGCTGAAGTTCTGAGTTCAGGTCCGCTTTAAACAGATTCTTTAGGTAGACTCTCATACTACATAGGTGTGGTTAGACTGGGGATGATTGTAGGGTCAACCTTGGATAGTGTATGACTCGCTGTACAGATACTCTCTGCTTTCTCCTGCCTGTTGCTTACCCCTCTCCTCAGCACCACTTTCTCCTCTCCTCCCATCTCTCTTCCTGTGCTCAGAATCATGAAGCTAATTTTAGCATTCAATACATGAATAAACAGTGACTGAGAAGAAAAATACATTCAAACTAACTGCTGGCCAGGAGGAGAAATCATCATCAGTACCTGCTGCTGTCTGTGCGTGTTATTCTCTATAAATGACAGACTGGAGCGAAGAGTACAGACACAATACAGATCTACACTGTGTATGTCCCAGATAACTGAGTGTGATACTGTCCAATCAGCAGTGTCATAGCCTTGTATGAATGCCTAGCATCAGCTCCAGCCAAGTAAACTGCCATGAAATTAGGGTCAGCGACAGTAGCAGGAATTAATTGGCTATAGAACGGTACTTGACTTGCTGAGAATTCTTGCCTGGCTACACTGAGATGGCTGCTGTGCACTCTACACTGGTAATTCACATATCCCTTCATTGGTAACACACATGTCCCTCCACTGGTCACACACATGCCCCCCTACACTGGTAATACACATCCCTACACTGGTAACATGCATGTCCCTTTACTGGTAATACACATGTCCCCCCTACACTGGTAATACACTTGTCCCTTCACCAGTAACACACATACCCGTCTTCCACTGGCAATACACATGCCCTCAACCCCCCCCCCCCCACTGGTAACACACATGTCTCTACACTGATAATACACATGTCCCTCCACTGGTAATACACATGCCCACTGGTAATACACATGTCCTTCCACTGGTAATACACATGTCCTTCCACTGGTAATACACATGCCCACTGGTAATACACATGTCCTTCCACTGGTAATACACATGTCCTTCCACTGGTAATACACATGCCCACTGGTAATACACATGTCCTTCCACTGGCAATACACATGCCCTCAACCCCCCCCCCCCCCCACTGGTAACACACATGTCTCTACACTGATAATACACATGTCCCTCCACTGGTAATACACATGCCCACTGGTAATACACATGTCCTTCCACTGGTAATACACATGCCCACTGGTAATACACATGTCCTTCCACTGGTAATACGCATGCCCACTGGTAATACACATGTCCTTCCACTGGTAATACACATGCCCACTGGTAATACACATGTCCTTCCACTGGTAATACACATGCCCCCCCACCCCCGCACTACACTGGTAATACACATGCCCACTGGTAATACACATGCCCCACGCCCTACACTGGTAGTACACATGTCCTTCCACTGGTAATACACATGCCCCCCCACCCCCGCACTACACTGGTAATACACATGCCCACTGGTAATACACATGCCCCACGCCCTACACTGGTAATACACATGTCCCCCTCCACTGGTAACTCACATGTCCCTCCACTGGTAACACACATGCCTCCCTACACTGATAATACATGTCCCCCTCCACTGGTAATACACATGTCCCTCCCCTGGTAATACATGAGCTACCTTCCTCCCCCTCCCCACTTCACTAGTAATACACATGTCCGTCCACTAGTAATACACATGCTCCTCCACTGGTAGCACATATGCTCCCCCCCCCTCCCCCTTCCACTGGTAATACACGTGTCCCTCCACTGGTAAGCCAGACCAGAGAGGAGAGACACATCAGCCTTTGCATTGCAGGCACTGGCACTACACTTACCTCCCTCTGCTTCCTCTAAGACAGAATCTCCTCCCTGCTGGCCTGCAGCATCCTGGCTCTAATACCCAGGATAACAGGTATGTGCTGCACCAGCGCTGCATCACTCACCTGCTCTTAACAGATTAGCAATGGGATCACCAGCCACACATGAAGTCCTGCTTCCTCTCTGACTACAACAGCGCTTCATGTGACCCGGCAGCATGTAACAGGTCACATGAGGCACCGCTGTAGCCATGGATAGAGGATGCTGGACAGGTGGATGGAGATCCCATCGCAGGAACGCTGAGAGCAGGTGAGGGAAGCGAGGGGGAGATGGGAAGTCCAAGGAGGGGGGGGGGGGAATTTGGGGAGGGGAGCTGCCTCTTGCTGCCCTCTAATAGTTGCTGCCCTGAAGCACGTGATTCACATTGCTGCATGAAAGAACCGCCCTGCCTAACCTCCACCTACTCTATTCTCTACCGGTGCACATACATCTAGCGATGTATGGGAAGATTAACCAAGAGAGAGCTGTTGGCTGCCCATACATCACAGGCTGTGACACCGCCTTCACCACCTATCCGCTGCCCCTCCAAATGTTAATGTGCCCCCCGATGCCCATGCATTTGAAATCTTATTTACATTTGGCTGGACAGCAGCCAGATGTTCGTAGTGTTTGTTGGTCATCGCAAAATTGCACTCCTATATCGCCACGCACCGGCCTAAGATTTTCCAGCATGCTTCATCGCTATATTTGAATGATTTAGGCCCAAAATCCATTGAATCGTTGATCAGTCATGCTTATTGTGGGACCGATTTTCATTCAATTCGATAAAATTATTGAATCAGATGGTCGATCGGACCGCAAATTCATAGATTTATGACTAGCTTAAAGGTAGCCATACACTGGTCGATTTGCCATTAGATCGACCAGCTGACAGATCCCTATCTGATTGAATCTGATCAGAGAGGGATCGTATGGCTGCCTTTACTGCAAACAGATTGTGAATCGATTTCAGCCTGAAACCGATCACAATCTGTGGAGCCTGGCGCTTCCTGTGTCACTCCGTGACCAGGAAGTTCAAATAGAGAGCCCTCTATTTGAACTTCCTGGTCACTGCAGTGACAGGAAGCGCCGGGATGGAGCGGGTGCAGCGCGGAGAAGATGCGGAGAAGATGCCCGGGAGCCAGCGTCAGGTAATGTATACCTGATCGGATCGGCCGCCGCTAGCGACGCGCTCCCTACCCGCGGGCGATCGAGGGTAATTTCACGCACGGCGCGATCGACGGACCGATCCGATTTCGGGAGGAAATCTGATCGGTGGGTGCGTTTAGCGCGAACGATTGGCAGCAGATTCGATCTCAGGATCGAATCTGCTGTCGAAACGGCTGCGAATCGGGCCAGTGTATGGCCACCTTAACACTAGCCAACCTAAACAAAGCCTAATCTTAACCACTAACCTTTTACTAATACTCATTAAAGTAGGAAGGGGGTACGGGATATCACCCTATTAGGCTCGTCTCACCCATAAGAAACCACATGCAACCAAACAAAGATAGTATGGGGAGCCCAGAGCTGGTGAAAGATGTATACATTTATTCATAAATATATGGCAAAATTCCACAGACAAACAACCGACAAACAAACATATACCCTCCCAATAAAAACACTAAGGCAGGGAATACCCTTTTGTCCGCCGAAAGCTCTCATCTACCCGCACAAAAATGGGCGGTGCCCACAGGTCAGTTCCTGCGGTTGCGGAGGAACTGCAGTAATCTTGAGGACTTTGAAAAAGAGGCGGGGGATTTGAGAGCTAGATTGCGGTCAAGGGGTTACCCAAATAGAATTATAATCACTGCATACAAGAGGGCCTTGTCCAGGAATAGAAATGACCTTTTTGGTATGAGGAGGGCCCCCACACAAAATGTACTTAAAGTTGGTGAGGATGTTCCACGGATTGTTACCCCATACAGTGCTCACTTTATGGAAATAAAACAGATCCTACAGAGGCACTGGCATTTGCTTTTGAGGGATCCAATCATGGCCAAGATTGTGGGGGAGTACCCACATATGGCCGCAAAAAGAGGTACCAACTTAAATGACCTCTTGGTTAGAAGCGAATTTGGGGGGAGTGATAGTTTTGGTGGAACTAAAGGTAATAAAGGCATGCATAAATGCCTGGATTGCGATGTATGTAGATATGTGCATAAAAGTAACCAATTCTTTAATCATGATAGATCTAAATCGTTTTTCATTAATGATCGTATAACCTGCAATACTACTCGAGTTGTATATCAAATTAGATGTCCTTGTGATTTAATATATATTGGCAAAACCTATAGATCCTTGAATACACGTATAGGCGAACATATTAGTAACATTAGAAGTACCACAATAGATCAAAAGAAATTAAATCCTCTAGCCTTACATTTTAGATCTGTACATAACTCTGATGTGTCTGGTTTGAGGTTTATGGGGATTTATAGACTGAATATTAGCCCCCGTCGTGGGGATTTTGACAGACAATTATTGAGAAAGGAGTCCATGTGGATATATAAATGTGGGAGTTTACACCCCCAGGGTCTAAATAAAGACTTAAATATAAAATCTTTCCTCTGAAGATATCTGTATCTTGGCTCTAAAAGGTCCTGGGATGTACCAATCATTTTTGGCCACAAGATGGCGACTGATGAATTTTTACGGCTCTTTTAAGTCGCATGAGATGTGCCCGAGTAATGGGCGTTCCCTGTGGGTATAAGAAGCTACGCAGCGCCCCCCTACGTCACGTCTGACGAAGTCACGTGGTTCGTGACGAAACGCGTCACGTGAGACGCTCACAGATGCGGAAGTGTTCCTGAGAATCGCCGCCCGTGCCTCCGCCACTCTTCCTCCCCCCTTGCACATAAGGAATCGCCAAGGGTGCTCCCCGCTCCTTGCTCCTTAGCACTTTGGGACCAAAAACATCAAATTGACCAGATTACTGGAGAAAGAACTCCTGCTACGGCGAACCCACGCCATTTACAACCATCTACACAGGTCACGTGAGTGCCACAATACGAGTATGCCTGCGCTATGGGGGTTGAGGTTAGACACCTAAGGTGTCTGTAATGAGGGCGTAAGCGGACTTTGCAGAGGCGTGTATGCATGCTGATACACACGGGCTGGTGCTATTTACTATCTTGGATCAAGTTCCGTTCTGTTGGTGATGCAGCTGTTTTCCTGGGCCTGAAGAATTTGCATGCATGCGTATTTTGACTAGATAGGAGTGCACTCCAAGTTATACGCTTCACCCCAGATGTCAGTTGGCTCCTTAGTGTTTTTATTGGGAGGGTATATGTTTGTTTGTCGGTTGTTTGTCTGTGGAATTTTGCCATATATTTATGAATAAATTTATACATCTTTCACCAGCTCTGGGCTCCCCATACTATCTTTGTTTTTTTACTAATACTCATCTTTGCCATTTCGAACCCCATCATAAAATCCAAATGTTCTCATTTAGAAACCGCTTATAAGCAGGGCCTTACTTATAAACACGATAGACCTCTGCATCAGCTAGGTCATAGCTGAACGTCAGCACCCAAACCACAGAGCTGAGATGGACTGCTTCAACACAAATGTCTCGTCACTGGAAACACACAAATATTACAAATAGTATTGCCAGGGATCTCCATGCATCTACAGTGGGGATATCAAGAAGTCGTTAGGGTTCACTGCTCTCACCTGGGTCATAACAGGTTATAGGCTGAGAGGTCTGTGAACTAGTGGTTGTGTGATTACAGTTGACTTGCAAGCAGCATCCCATTTAAATAAATCCTGGACCAACTATGGTATGTAACTGCTAATTTACTAATAATAGCCTTTCAATAACGTTACATTATGTTCTAATGTGACCCAGGCAGGGGTTGCACTCTTGAACCACTTAAAGAGACACTGAAGTGAAACAATTGTTTTCTGTACAGGAAGAGTTAAGAAACTCCAGTTGTTATCTATGCAAAAGAGCCATTGAGCTCCAAGACTTTCAAAGTCGCAGAGAGCTCTGTCTTGTTATCTCAACTGTCAGTCACTGTATTTTATTTTCCTCTGCACAGGACAGTTCAAAAGTTCACTGGCCTGCTCTGTAAAATCATTTAGAATGCCGAGTAGTGTGTAAACTGCAAATATTAGAGAATGATACAGTGTTATAAAAAACAGTATATAACTGAAAATAAAAATATGAGAATATTTCCTTTGCTACTAATGTTCTAGTAATTATCTGTACTACACAACCAATTCATTATATCATATTTTTTTTTGCTTCAGTGTCTCTTTGATAGAAAGATGTTTTATATTAACCTCAATCCAAGGTGGTAACACACTGGTCTCTTCACTGGACACACACAGGTCCTTCCACTGTCTGATAACACCCAGGTCTCTTCACTGGTAACACACTGGTCCCTCCACTGGTGGTAATACACTGGTCCCTACACTGGTAACACACATATCCCTCCACTGCTGCTAACTCACATCTCCATCCACTGGTAGCTGGTAACACACTGGGCCCTCCACTTGCAACACAGTGTTCTCTCCACTGGTAACACCCAGATCCCTCCACTGATAACCTCATGGTCCCTCCACTGGTAACACACTGGCCTCTCCAGCAGTGCTGGTCGTAATGGAAAAATCTACGCTTACGGATCATTACGCGTAATTTTACGCTATTACGCATTACGCAATTACGGTTACGGCGTAGGAAATTATCTACGGTTGATCACTGTAATTACGCGTTAACTTACGCAGTTACGCGTAAGGATACCGTAATGTAGGCGCTTACACTACGATGTTACGCGTAGTGCTGTAATACCGATGAATGCGTATTTTTTGATGCATACGGACGATGTGTACGCAATAGCCGTTAATGTGACAGCTATTGCGTACACATCATTCGTATGCGTCAAAACGTACGCTTATTTACTGAAGGGCGGGAGAAGATACAATTGGTTGCTTAGGATGTTGACTAATTGGCTACTCTTAGAAAAGGGGAGTTTTTACGTTAGTAATTACGCGTAAAATTACAAGTAAGTCTTCGTAAAATTACGCATACCTAGCAATTACGGTAGACAGTGTAATTACGATACCACTTAACTCCTTACGCGTAAATAATTACGCGTAAGACCGTAAGTTACGCGTAGCGCTTACGCGTAAATTTACATTGAATTACGGTGCGTAATTACGCTCATGCGTAATTTCGGCCCAGCACTGCTCTCTAGTGGTAACACACAGGTCCCTCCACTGATAACACCCAGGTCCCTCCACTGGTAACACACTGGTCGCACCAGTGATAACACACAGGTCCCTCTACTGAAAACATATAGGTCTCTCCACTGGTAATACACAGGTCTCTCCACTGGTAACACACAGGTCCCTCCACTGGTAACACACTGGTCTCTCCACTGGTAACACACTGGTCTCTCCACTGGTAACACTGTCTGGTCTCTCCACTGGTAACACACAGGTCTCTCCACTGGTAGCACTTTAGTCTCTCCACTGGTAACACTCTGGTCTCTCTACTGGTAACACACAGGTCCTTCCACTGGTAACACTCTGGTCTCGCCACTGGTAACACACAGGTCTCTCCACTGGTAGCACTGTCTGGTCTATCCACTGGTAACACACTGGTCTCTCCACTGGTAGCACTCTGGTCTATCCACTGGTAACACACTGGTATCTCCACTGGTAACACACAGGTCCCTCCACCGATAACACACTGGTCTCTCCACTGATAACACACAGGTTCCTCCACTGCTAACTCACAGGTCCATCCACTGGTAGCTGGTAACACACAGGTCCCTCCACTGGCAACAAGAATCCTCTGGTAACACACAAGTTCCTCCACTGGTAACATGCAGCTCCCTCAACTGGTAACACACAAATTACACACTCTCCACAGGTGACACACAAGTCCTTCCACTTGTAGTCTCTACACTGATAGCACACAGGTTCCACCACTGATAACACATAATCCCTCCACTGTTAATATATAACCCCCTCCACTAATAACACATAGGGTCTTCTGTTGGTACCATACAGCACACAGATCAGGTCCCTCCAATAATGACACCAGCTTTGGCAATACCCAGACACCTCCATATTGGTAGCATGCATGTCCTTGTGCTAGTGGTACAGATAACACATCATAGACCATAATATGTCACTGGTAACAAATAGGCTTCTCCAATGTAAACACATGTAGCCCACATAATAAAGCAGAAATGAGAACAGCAGGAGATGAGGTCTGCCATTGATCAAGTATTCTGTGAAGTGTAACTAAACTCTTCTTGAGAACTAAATTCCTGAATAAATAATACAAAGTTTGGTTGTGTGGAAATGCTAACATTATTTAATGCAAGTTAATACGCCATATATTTTAGGACACTTTATTAAAAAAAAAAAAAGTTGCTCTACTATTAAAGCTCACTCAGGAAATATTTGATGGCCTACCACTCCTTTGCTGTGTGACGTAATGGTTTGCTTGTGTTTGATTAGACTCTGATTAAATGGTGCTTGAACATCTTTCAGGATCACCTAAGGCTACATACATATAGCATGCCACAGCTCTGTATAGTGTAAGTGCCTTGCTAATATAAATGCTTGAATGCATTTAATACAAAACTTATATGAGGCATACTAATGATTTACACCCAGTTTTTTTAGTTCAGTTTGTAGGATGTCGAAACAAGCAACTCAGGCTTCCTTTGCATTGTGGGTAAGGACGGTGCTGACAGCTTTTTCTCAGACTTGTATTACCTATTGCATGATTCTGATCCTATCCTTCGGGGCTGCCACAAGTGGATACCACTAGTAATGTATTACTGGAACATGGGTGGGGAAACTTAAACATTTACCTCAGGGGTGGCCTTAGGCATGTACGATCTGTGCACATGTACAGGGCCACCATTCACGGGAGGCCACCACATGCACTCACCAAGGGACGACCTGGTAACTATGGCAGCACATGTCACTGCCAGTGCCTCTAGTCACTGCAGCATAGCAGGTCACAGTGACGCCGTGTTCATGGACTAGTAAAGGCACTGTCTGCAGCCTAGTCACCGGGAGGTCCTTCCCATCCCGTATGTAATAATAGGGCACCAGGGAAATGTGGCCGCCCAGGAAAGCCAATAGCAGAATATCGGTAAATTTACTGATACTGTACTATAAAAGTGAAGTATTGTAAAATATCGGTATTAAATACAGTCCCCTCACCCCGCACAAACACTCTGCCTGAAGCCTAACCTTAACCACCACCCCCCCACAGACACCTAACCTTAACTACTCCCCACCTATGCTTATCAACACCCCCTCTCCACCACTGCCAATTGCCACACCCACCGCAAAAAAAATAAATCAAAAACATATTTTTTCAGGTACTGCCATAGCCATAGGCATTGAGGTGTAATTTGGGCACCCGGGGCGCCCGATAAACATTAGACACTGGGCCTCAATAGCGCTACTTCAATGTGCGCCTATGGCGCCACCCAAACTTCCATCTCTAGAGGGCTCCCAAATTTCCTGCTTCCCTCTCCATCAGCCCCGCCCCTGGCAGTGTGGAGATATGATGCCACATGTTGAGACAGTGCTTTGGAGGCAAAACGCAGTGGCCAATTTCAGCAAAAGTTACAAAAGTTAAACATTTGAGTCATGAGCACGAGGCGGCTATGCATTGTCCGCAACGGATGTGGCCATTTACTGTGCATAAGATAGCATACTGACATGGACGGGTGAAAGGGCAAACTAATTCTTTCTCTGCCCAGGGCCACCACAAGCCTAGAGCTGCCCGTTTACCTTCTATGCGAGGCCCAATGAAGGGCATCCTCTGTATTCATTTTATAGCAAAATGGATAACAGGCTAACTATGATTTCTGTGACAAGTTCAAGACTTCCTTCCACACAGCACAGTTTAACTCAGATAACACCTAAATCCTGAATTCTTATACCTAGGATAGGAATTCCCATTGCTCTGGTTTTTATCAATCTCAGCATGCTAAAAACTGGCTCAGGGCAACCAATAAGAATACCTGATTCATTGGTAGCTGACACTTGATTGGTTGCACTGAGCAACTACTCCAGTCTTCTTTGTCTTGATAAATCAGCCTCTGTCTCAATGCGGTCATTATTCATACTGTCCTCATTTTATCATCATCCAGACCTCTCCTAATATTCATAAATGCAGGCGTGGAACTACTTGGAACCGCAAATTCATAGATTTATGACTAGCTTAAAGGTAGCCATACACTGGTCGATTTGCCATTAGATCGACCAGCTGACAGATCCCTATCTGATTGAATCTGATCAGAGAGGGATCGTATGGCTGCCTTTACTGCAAACAGATTGTGAATCGATTTCAGCCTGAAACCGATCACAATCTGTGGAGCCTGGCGCTTCCTGTGTCACTCCGTGACCAGGAAGTTCAAATAGAGAGCCCTCTATTTGAACTTCCTGGTCACTGCAGTGACAGGAAGCGCCGGGATGGAGCGGGTGCAGCGCGGAGAAGATGCGGAGAAGATGCCCGGGAGCCAGCGTCAGGTAATGTATACCTGATCGGATCGGCCGCCGCTAGCGACGCGCTCCCTACCCGCGGGCGATCGAGGGTAATTTCACGCACGGCGCGATCGACGGACCGATCCGATTTCGGGAGGAAATCTGATCGGTGGGTGCGTTTAGCGCGAACGATTGGCAGCAGATTCGATCTCAGGATCGAATCTGCTGTCGAAACGGCTGCGAATCGGGCCAGTGTATGGCCACCTTAACACTAGCCAACCTAAACAAAGCCTAATCTTAACCACTAACCTTTTACTAATACTCATTAAAGTAGGAAGGGGGTACGGGATATCACCCTATTAGGCTCGTCTCACCCATAAGAAACCACATGCAACCAAACAAAGATAGTATGGGGAGCCCAGAGCTGGTGAAAGATGTATAAATTTATTCATAAATATATGGCAAAATTCCACAGACAAACAACCGACAAACAAACATATACCCTCCCAATAAAAACACTAAGGCAGGGAATACCCTTTTGTCCGCCGAAAGCTCTCATCTACCCGCACAAAAATGGGCGGTGCCCACAGGTCAGTTCCTGCGGTTGCGGAGGAACTGCAGTAATCTTGAGGACTTTGAAAAAGAGGCGGGGGATTTGAGAGCTAGATTGCGGTCAAGGGGTTACCCAAATAGAATTATAATCACTGCATACAAGAGGGCCTTGTCCAGGAATAGAAATGACCTTTTTGGTATGAGGAGGGCCCCCACACAAAATGTACTTAAAGTTGGTGAGGATGTTCCACGGATTGTTACCCCATACAGTGCTCACTTTATGGAAATAAAACAGATCCTACAGAGGCACTGGCATTTGCTTTTGAGGGATCCAATCATGGCCAAGATTGTGGGGGAGTACCCACATATGGCCGCAAAAAGAGGTACCAACTTAAATGACCTCTTGGTTAGAAGCGAATTTGGGGGGAGTGATAGTTTTGGTGGAACTAAAGGTAATAAAGGCATGCATAAATGCCTGGATTGCGATGTATGTAGATATGTGCATAAAAGTAACCAATTCTTTAATCATGATAGATCTAAATCGTTTTTCATTAATGATCGTATAACCTGCAATACTACTCGAGTTGTATATCAAATTAGATGTCCTTGTGATTTAATATATATTGGCAAAACCTATAGATCCTTGAATACACGTATAGGCGAACATATTAGTAACATTAGAAGTACCACAATAGATCAAAAGAAATTAAATCCTCTAGCCTTACATTTTAGATCTGTACATAACTCTGATGTGTCTGGTTTGAGGTTTATGGGGATTTATAGACTGAATATTAGCCCCCGTCGTGGGGATTTTGACAGACAATTATTGAGAAAGGAGTCCATGTGGATATATAAATGTGGGAGTTTACACCCCCAGGGTCTAAATAAAGACTTAAATATAAAATCTTTCCTCTGAAGATATCTGTATCTTGGCTCTAAAAGGTCCTGGGATGTACCAATCATTTTTGGCCACAAGATGGCGACTGATGAATTTTTACGGCTCTTTTAAGTCGCATGAGATGTTCCCGAGTAATGGGCGTTCCCTGTGGGTATAAGAAGCTACGCAGCGCCCCCCTACGTCACGTCTGACGAAGTCACGTGGTTCGTGACGAAACGCGTCACGTGAGACGCTCACAGATGCGGAAGTGTTCCTGAGAATCGCCGCCCGTGCCTCCGCCACTCTTCCTCCCCCCTTGCACATAAGGAATCGCCAAGGGTGCTCCCCGCTCCTTGCTCCTTAGCACTTTGGGACCAAAAACATCAAATTGACCAGATTACTGGAGAAAGAACTCCTGCTACGGCGAACCCACGCCATTTACAACCATCTACACAGGTCACGTGAGTGCCACAATACGAGTATGCCTGCGCTATGGGGGTTGAGGTTAGACACCTAAGGTGTCTGTAATGAGGGCGTAAGCGGACTTTGCAGAGGCGTGTATGCATGCTGATACACACGGGCTGGTGCTATTTACTATCTTGGATCAAGTTCCGTTCTGTTGGTGATGCAGCTGTTTTCCTGGGCCTGAAGAATTTGCATGCATGCGTATTTTGACTAGATAGGAGTGCACTCCAAGTTATACGCTTCACCCCAGATGTCAGTTGGCTCCTTAGTGTTTTTATTGGGAGGGTATATGTTTGTTTGTCGGTTGTTTGTCTGTGGAATTTTGCCATATATTTATGAATAAATTTATACATCTTTCACCAGCTCTGGGCTCCCCATACTATCTTTGTTTTTTTACTAATACTCATCTTTGCCATTTCGAACCCCATCATAAAATCCAAATGTTCTCATTTAGAAACCGCTTATAAGCAGGGCCTTACTTATAAACACGATAGACCTCTGCATCAGCTAGGTCATAGCTGAACGTCAGCACCCAAACCACAGAGCTGAGATGGACTGCTTCAACACAAATGTCTCGTCACTGGAAACACACAAATATTACAAATAGTATTGCCAGGGATCTCCATGCATCTACAGTGGGGATATCAAGAAGTCGTTAGGGTTCACTGCTCTCACCTGGGTCATAACAGGTTATAGGCTGAGAGGTCTGTGAACTAGTGGTTGTGTGATTACAGTTGACTTGCAAGCAGCATCCCATTTAAATAAATCCTGGACCAACTATGGTATGTAACTGCTAATTTACTAATAATAGCCTTTCAATAACGTTACATTATGTTCTAATGTGACCCAGGCAGGGGTTGCACTCTTGAACCACTTAAAGAGACACTGAAGTGAAACAATTGTTTTCTGTACAGGAAGAGTTAAGAAACTCCAGTTGTTATCTATGCAAAAGAGCCATTGAGCTCCAAGACTTTCAAAGTCGCAGAGAGCTCTGTCTTGTTATCTCAACTGTCAGTCACTGTATTTTATTTTCCTCTGCACAGGACAGTTCAAAAGTTCACTGGCCTGCTCTGTAAAATCATTTAGAATGCCGAGTAGTGTGTAAACTGCAAATATTAGAGAATGATACAGTGTTATAAAAAACAGTATATAACTGAAAATAAAAATATGAGAATATTTCCTTTGCTACTAATGTTCTAGTAATTATCTGTACTACACAACCAATTCATTATATCATATTTTTTTTTGCTTCAGTGTCTCTTTGATAGAAAGATGTTTTATATTAACCTCAATCCAAGGTGGTAACACACTGGTCTCTTCACTGGACACACACAGGTCCTTCCACTGTCTGATAACACCCAGGTCTCTTCACTGGTAACACACTGGTCCCTCCACTGGTGGTAATACACTGGTCCCTACACTGGTAACACACATATCCCTCCACTGCTGCTAACTCACATCTCCATCCACTGGTAGCTGGTAACACACTGGGCCCTCCACTTGCAACACAGTGTTCTCTCCACTGGTAACACCCAGATCCCTCCACTGATAACCTCATGGTCCCTCCACTGGTAACACACTGGCCTCTCCAGCAGTGCTGGTCGTAATGGAAAAATCTACGCTTACGGATCATTACGCGTAATTTTACGCTATTACGCATTACGCAATTACGGTTACGGCGTAGGAAATTATCTACGGTTGATCACTGTAATTACGCGTTAACTTACGCAGTTACGCGTAAGGATACCGTAATGTAGGCGCTTACACTACGATGTTACGCGTAGTGCTGTAATACCGATGAATGCGTATTTTTTGATGCATACGGACGATGTGTACGCAATAGCCGTTAATGTGACAGCTATTGCGTACACATCATTCGTATGCGTCAAAACGTACGCTTATTTACTGAAGGGCGGGAGAAGATACAATTGGTTGCTTAGGATGTTGACTAATTGGCTACTCTTAGAAAAGGGGAGTTTTTACGTTAGTAATTACGCGTAAAATTACAAGTAAGTCTTCGTAAAATTACGCATACCTAGCAATTACGGTAGACAGTGTAATTACGATACCACTTAACTCCTTACGCGTAAATAATTACGCGTAAGACCGTAAGTTACGCGTAGCGCTTACGCGTAAATTTACATTGAATTACGGTGCGTAATTACGCTCATGCGTAATTTCGGCCCAGCACTGCTCTCTAGTGGTAACACACAGGTCCCTCCACTGATAACACCCAGGTCCCTCCACTGGTAACACACTGGTCGCACCAGTGATAACACACAGGTCCCTCTACTGAAAACATATAGGTCTCTCCACTGGTAATACACAGGTCTCTCCACTGGTAACACACAGGTCCCTCCACTGGTAACACACTGGTCTCTCCACTGGTAACACACTGGTCTCTCCACTGGTAACACTGTCTGGTCTCTCCACTGGTAACACACAGGTCTCTCCACTGGTAGCACTTTAGTCTCTCCACTGGTAACACTCTGGTCTCTCTACTGGTAACACACAGGTCCTTCCACTGGTAACACTCTGGTCTCGCCACTGGTAACACACAGGTCTCTCCACTGGTAGCACTGTCTGGTCTATCCACTGGTAACACACTGGTCTCTCCACTGGTAGCACTCTGGTCTATCCACTGGTAACACACTGGTATCTCCACTGGTAACACACAGGTCCCTCCACCGATAACACACTGGTCTCTCCACTGATAACACACAGGTTCCTCCACTGCTAACTCACAGGTCCATCCACTGGTAGCTGGTAACACACAGGTCCCTCCACTGGCAACAAGAATCCTCTGGTAACACACAAGTTCCTCCACTGGTAACATGCAGCTCCCTCAACTGGTAACACACAAATTACACACTCTCCACAGGTGACACACAAGTCCTTCCACTTGTAGTCTCTACACTGATAGCACACAGGTTCCACCACTGATAACACATAATCCCTCCACTGTTAATATATAACCCCCTCCACTAATAACACATAGGGTCTTCTGTTGGTACCATACAGCACACAGATCAGGTCCCTCCAATAATGACACCAGCTTTGGCAATACCCAGACACCTCCATATTGGTAGCATGCATGTCCTTGTGCTAGTGGTACAGATAACACATCATAGACCATAATATGTCACTGGTAACAAATAGGCTTCTCCAATGTAAACACATGTAGCCCACATAATAAAGCAGAAATGAGAACAGCAGGAGATGAGGTCTGCCATTGATCAAGTATTCTGTGAAGTGTAACTAAACTCTTCTTGAGAACTAAATTCCTGAATAAATAATACAAAGTTTGGTTGTGTGGAAATGCTAACATTATTTAATGCAAGTTAATACGCCATATATTTTAGGACACTTTATTAAAAAAAAAAAAAGTTGCTCTACTATTAAAGCTCACTCAGGAAATATTTGATGGCCTACCACTCCTTTGCTGTGTGACGTAATGGTTTGCTTGTGTTTGATTAGACTCTGATTAAATGGTGCTTGAACATCTTTCAGGATCACCTAAGGCTACATACATATAGCATGCCACAGCTCTGTATAGTGTAAGTGCCTTGCTAATATAAATGCTTGAATGCATTTAATACAAAACTTATATGAGGCATACTAATGATTTACACC
Source organism: Hyperolius riggenbachi (assembly GCF_040937935.1). NCBI lineage: Eukaryota > Metazoa > Chordata > Amphibia > Anura > Hyperoliidae > Hyperolius > Hyperolius riggenbachi. Next base: position 254,869,939 of record NC_090652.1, read on the forward strand.
CAGTTTTTTTAGTTCAGTTTGTAGGATGTCGAAACAAGCAACTCAGGCTTCCTTTGCATTGTGGGTAAGGACGGTGCTGACAGCTTTTTCTCAGACTTGTATTACCTATTGCATGATTCTGATCCTATCCTTCGGGGCTGCCACAAGTGGATACCACTAGTAATGTATTACTGGAACATGGGTGGGGAAACTTAAACATTTACCTCAGGGGTGGCCTTAGGCATGTACGATCTGTGCACATGTACAGGGCCACCATTCACGGGAGGCCACCACATGCACTCACCAAGGGACGACCTGGTAACTATGGCAGCACATGTCACTGCCAGTGCCTCTAGTCACTGCAGCATAGCAGGTCACAGTGACGCCGCGTTCATGGACTAGTAAAGGCACTGTCTGCAGCCTAGTCACCGGGAGGTCCTTCCCATCCCGTATGTAATAATAGGGCACCAGGGAAATGTGGCCGCCCAGGAAAGCCAATAGCAGAATATCGGTAAATTTACTGATACTGTACTATAAAAGTGAAGTATTGTAAAATATCGGTATTAAATACAGTCCCCTCACCCCGCACAAACACTCTGCCTGAAGCCTAACCTTAACCACCACCCCCCCACAGACACCTAACCTTAACTACTCCCCACCTATGCTTATCAACACCCCCTCTCCACCACTGCCAATTGCCACACCCACCGCAAAAAAAATAAATCAAAAACATATTTTTTCAGGTACTGCCATAGCCATAGGCATTGAGGTGTAATTTGGGCACCCGGGGCGCCCGATAAACATTAGACACTGGGCCTCAATAGCGCTACTTCAATGTGCGCCTATGGCGCCACCCAAACTTCCATCTCTAGAGGGCTCCCAAATTTCCTGCTTCCCTCTCCATCAGCCCCGCCCCTGGCAGTGTGGAGATATGATGCCACATGTTGAGACAGTGCTTTGGAGGCAAAACGCAGTGGCCAATTTCAGCAAAAGTTACAAAAGTTAAACATTTGAGTCATGAGCACGAGGCGGCTATGCATTGTCCGCAACGGATGTGGCCATTTACTGTGCATAAGATAGCATACTGACATGGACGGGTGAAAGGGCAAACTAATTCTTTCTCTGCCCAGGGCCACCACAAGCCTAGAGCTGCCCGTTTACCTTCTATGCGAGGCCCAATGAAGGGCATCCTCTGTATTCATTTTATAGCAAAATGGATAACAGGCTAACTATGATTTCTGTGACAAGTTCAAGACTTCCTTCCACACAGCACAGTTTAACTCAGATAACACCTAAATCCTGAATTCTTATACCTAGGATAGGAATTCCCATTGCTCTGGTTTTTATCAATCTCAGCATGCTAAAAACTGGCTCAGGGCAACCAATAAGAATACCTGATTCATTGGTAGCTGACACTTGATTGGTTGCACTGAGCAACTACTCCAGTCTTCTTTGTCTTGATAAATCAGCCTCTGTCTCAATGCGGTCATTATTCATACTGTCCTCATTTTATCATCATCCAGACCTCTCCTAATATTCATAAATGCAGGCGTGGAACTACTTGGAACTGTCCCAAAATAGCTGGCTGGGTTATTTATAGTATATTTGCCTTCGGTTTAATATGAGAAATTATAACTGTAATTCTTCCTTTCAGGAAATAAGGGGATAATAAGAGCGAGAGAGAGAAGGAGGGATGGAAGGAAGGAGGGGGGCAAGGCAGGGGAAGAAAAAGAGAGAGGGAGGAAGAGATGGAGAGCAAGAGTGTGCTTGTGTGTGTGTGTGTGTGTGGGGGGGGGGGGGGGGGGGGAATGCATGGAGAAGAGACTGAGAGGAAAGTGAAAGAAAGAGGGGGGTGGGGAAAAAAGCTGTGAGAAAGAAAGAGAGAGTTGGAAGGAGGGAGGGAGACAGCAAGAGAGGAAAAAGAAAAGGAAGAGAGGAGATACTGCCTGCTGATAGATAGATGGATGGATGGATGATGATGACTAGATAGGTAGATAAATAGCGAGCTCACGGTGAGTGGAAGAGAAAAAGGGGGTGAGCTAGGGAGAGAGAGAGAGAGAAAGAGAGGGAGGGAGAGAGAGAGACATAGAAAGGGAGGGAGAGCAGGGGAGAGATGTTTGAATAGCGGACTGATGTGCACTGGAGGCTGTTTGCAGCTCATGTAATGATATTCATGTCTGAGGAATACAAGACAATAGATTATCTACAATGCCCTGTTTGTATTGATTCTGCCGATGTTCACCTCTCTTCATTATCTTTTCAATTTACACATTCAGTATCTTGCGTCCATGTGACTTTACAATGCCAACCCAGGCCCTCCTATGAGAACACTCGGTCCATACCTGCACAGAGCCTAAGCCAACACTAGATATACCATACCACTCTACACACCTGTATCTGTATATACACCATATCACTCCCCATACCTGCACAGTGTCTACAGCCAACAGTATATATTCCATACCACTCCCCATACCTGCATCTGTATATACACCATATCACTCCCCATGCCTGTACCTGTATATACACCATATCACTCCCCATACCTGCACAGCACCTACAGCCAACAGTATATATACCATACCACTCCCCATACCTGCATCTGTATATACACCATACCACTCCACATACCTGCACAGAGCCTACAGTATATACACCATACCACTCCCCATACCTGCACAGAGCCTACAGTAAATACACCATACCACTCCCCATACCTGCACAGAGCATACAGTATATACACCATACCACTCCCCATACCTGCACAGAGCCTACAGCCAACAGTATATATACCATACCACTCCACATACCTCCTGCATCTGTATATACACCATGCCACTCCACATACCTGCACAGAGCCTACAGTATATACACCATACCACTCCCCATACCTGCACAGAGCCTTCAGTATATACACCATACCACTCCACATACCTGCACAGAGCCTACAGTATATACACCATACCACTCCACATACCTGCATCTGTATATACACCATACCACTCCACATACCTGCACAGAGCCTACAGTATATACACCATACCACTCCCCATACCTGCACAGAGCCTACAGCCAACAGTATATATAGCATACCACTCCACATACCTGCATCTGTAAATACACCATACCACTCCACATACTTGCATAGAGCCTACAGTATGTACACCATACCACCCCAAATACCTGCACAGTGCCTACAGCATACATTATATACACCATATCACTCCCCATACCTGCACAGAGCCTACAGTATATACACCATACCACTCCCCATACCTGCACAGAGCCTACAGTATATACACCATACCACTCCCCATACCTGCACAGAGCCTACAGCCAACAGTATATATACCATACCACTCCACATACCTCCTGCATCTGTATATACACCATGCCACTCCACATACCTGCACAGAGCCTACAGTATATACACCATACCACTCCCCATACCTGCACAGAGCCTTCAGTATATACACCATACCACTCCACATACCTGCACAGAGCCTACAGTATATACACCATACCACTCCCCATACCTGCAAAGAGCCTACAGTAAATACACCATACCACTACCCATACCTGCACAGAGATTACATTATATACACCATACCGCTCCCTTTACCTGCACAGAGCCTACAGTATATACACCATACCACTCCCCACAACTGCACCTGTATATACACCATACCACTCCACATACCTGCACAGAGCCTACAGTATATACACCATACCACCCCACATACCTGCACAGAGCCTACAGCCTACAGGATATACACCATACCACTCCCCATACCTGCATCTGTATACACACACCATACTACTCCCCATACCTGCACAGAGCCTACAGTATATACACCATACCACTCCCCATACCTGCACAGAGCCTACAGTATATATACCATACCACCCCACATACCTGCACAGAGCCTACAGTATATACACCATACCACTCCCCACAACTGCACCTGTATATAATACACCATACCACTCCACATACTTGCACAGAGCCTACAGCCTACAGGATATACACCATACCACTCCCCATACCTGCATCTGTATACACACCATACTACTCCCCATACCTGCACAGAGCCTACAGTATATACACCATACCACTCCTCATACCAGCACAGAGCCTACAGTATATATACCATACCACCCCACATACCTGCACAGAGCCTACAGTATATACACCATACCACTCCCCATACCTGCACAGAGCCGACAGTATATACCCATACCACCCCACATACCTGCACAGAGCCTACAGCCTACAGGATATACACCATACCACTCCACATACCTGCACAGAGCCTACAGTATATACACCATACCACCCCACATACCTGCACAGAGCCTACAGCCTACAGGATATACACCATACCACTCCCCATACCTGCATCTGTATACACACCATACTACTCCCCATACCTGCACAGAGCCTACAGTATATACACCAAACAACTCCCCAGACCAGCACAGAGCCTACAGTATATATACCATACCACCCCACATACCTGCACAGAGCCTACAGTATATATACCATACCCCTCCTCATACTTGCACCTGTATATACACCATACCACTCCCCATACCTGCACAGAGCCTACAGTACATACACCATACCACTCCACATACATGCACAGAGCCTACAGTATATACACCATACAACCCCTAATAACTGCACAGTGTCTACAGTATATACACCATACCACTCCCCATTCCGACACAGAGCCTACAGTATATACACCATACCACTCCCCATACCTGCAAAGAGCCTACAGTAAATACACCATACCACTACCCATACCTGCACAGAGATTTCATTATATACACCATACCGCTCCCTTTACCTGCACAGAGCCTACAGTATATACACCATACCACTCCCCACAACTGCACCTGTATATACACCATACCACTCCACATACCTGCACAGAGCCTACAGTATATACACCATACCACTCCCCATACCTGCACAGAGCCTACAGTATATACACCATACCACCCCACATACCTGCACAGAGCCTACAGCCTACAGGATATACACCATACCACTCCCCATACCTGCATCTGTATACACACACCATACTACTCCCCATACCTGCACAGAGCCTACAGTATATACACCATACCACTCCCCATACCTGCACAGAGCCTACAGTATATATACCATACCACCCCACATACCTGCACAGAGCCTACAGTATATACACCATACCACTCCCCACAACTGCACCTGTATATAATACACCATACCACTCCACATACTTGCACAGAGCCTACAGCCTACAGGATATACACCATACCACTCCCCATACCTGCATCTGTATACACACCATACTACTCCCCATACCTGCACAGAGCCTACAGTATATACACCATACCACTCCCCATACCAGCACAGAGCCTACAGTATATATACCATACCACCCCACATAACTGCACAGAGCCTACAGTATATACACCATACCACTCCCCATACCTTCACAGAGCCGACAGTATATACCCATACCACCCCACATACCTGCACAGAGCCTACAGCCTACAGGATATACACCATACCACTCCACATACCTGCACAGAGCCTACAGTATATACACCATACCACCCCACATACCTGCACAGAGCCTACAGCCTACAGGATATACACCATACCACTCCCCATACCTGCATCTGTATACACACCATACTACTCCCCATACCTGCACAGAGCCTACAGTATATACACCAAACAACTCCCCAGACCAGCACAGAGCCTACAGTATATATACCATACCACCCCACATACCTGCACAGAGCCTACAGTATATATACCATACCACCCCACATACCTGCACAGAGCCTACTGTATATATACCATACCCCTCCTCATACTTGCACCTGTATATACACCATACCACTCCCCATACCTGCACAGAGCCTACAGTACATACACCATACCACTCCACATACCTGCACAGAGCCTACAGTATATACACCATACAACCCCTAATAACTGCACAGTGTCTACAGTATATACACCATACCACTCCCCATTCCTGCACAGAGCCTACAGTACATACACCATACCACTCCACATACCTGCACAGAGCCTACAGTATCATAGCACTTCCCATACCTGCATAGAGGCTACAATATATACACCATACCACTCCCCATACCTGCACAGAGCCTACAGTATATATACCATACCACCCCACATACCTGCACAGAGCCTACAGTATATACACCATACCACTCCCCACAACTGCACTTGTATATAATACACCATACTACTCCCCATACCTGCACAGAGCCTACAGTATATACACCATACCACTCCCCATACCTGCACAGAGCCTACAGTATATATACCATACCACCCCACATACCTGCACAGAGCCTACTGTATATATACCATACCCCTCCTCATACTTGCACCTGTATATACACCATACCACTCCCCATACCTGCACAGAGCCTACAGTACATACACCATACCACTCCCCATACCTGCACAGAGCCTACAGTACATACACCATACCACTCCACATACCTGCCCAGAGCCTACAGCCTACAGTATATATTCCATTACTACTCCACATACCTGCACAGAGCCTACAGTACCATAGCACGTCCCATACCTGCATAGAAACACCAAGCTTTTCAGTGCTGCTGAGTAGATTTTTAGTCTGGAGGTTCACTTGAAGGACCCTATACCTACCTATACTAAAGGCCTCTATACCTACCTACCTATACTGAAGGCCTCTATACCTAACTACCTATACTGAAGGACCCTATACCTACCTACACTGGTGTACCAATAGGCCCTGCGGCCCCTGCGCCTGCGGGGGGGCCCGGTGGCCCGCCCCCCCCCTGGGGCCCGCTCGGAGCCGTTTTGTGGGAGCTGGAGGGGTGGCAGCATGAGGGGAAAGCCTTGGCCACAGTCGGCGGGGAGAGGGGAAGTCCCCCCCCTCTCCCTCACCCTCCCCTCTGTGCTCCCCTCCAGCTAAAGTTATAGTGTGGACAGCGGGCAGATACATACCTTCCTTGCGTTCCACCGCATAATCTTCGCTCTGGAAGTGACGTCAGACGCTAGAGCGAGGAGTATGTGGTGGAACGCACGGAAGGTATGTATCTGCCCGCCGCTGCCCGCTGCACATACTATAACTTTAGCTGGAGGGGAGCGCAGAGGGGAGAGCCCCGAGGAACTTCCCCTCTCCCCGCCGACTGTGGCCAAGGCTTTCCCCTCATGCTGCCACCCCTCCAGCCCCCACAAAATGGCCCCGAGCGGGCCCCAGGGAGAGGGGGCCCTCTGAAATTTTGCAGGGGGGCCCGGTGGGGCCTAGTTACGCCCCTGCCTACCTACCTACCTACCTACCTATACTGAAGGTCCCTATACCTAGCTACCTATTCTGAAGGCCCCTATACTTGCCTACCTATTCTGAAGGCCCCTATGCCTAGCTACCTATACTGAAGGCCCCTACACCTACCTACCTACCTATACTGAAGGCCCCTATACCCACCTACCTATACTGAAGGCCCCTATACCTACCTGCATATACTGAAGGCTCCTATACCTACCTACCTATATTGAAGTCTGAAACTTCTGGGCCCCAGGCTGAAACTGGGCCCCAGGCTGAAACTTCTCTTGTGGGCCCTTAGTATCCCAGTCCTACCCTGCCAACACCCCATACCAGTATCTGTATATACACCATACCAATCCCCATACCTGCACAGAGCCTACAGTATATACACCATACCACTCCACATACCTGTACCTGTGTATACACCATACCACTCCCCATACCTGCACAGAGCCTTCAGTCAACAGTATATACACCATACCACTCCCCATACTTGCACAGAGCCTACAGTATATACACATACCACTCCCCATACTTGCACAGAGCCTACAGTATATACACATACCACTCCCCATACTTGCATTGAGCCTACAGCCAACAGTATATAGACCATACCACTCCCCATACTTGCACAGAGCTTACATTATATACACCATACCACTCCCCATACCTGCACACAGCCTACAGTATATACACCATACCACTCCCCACACCTGCACAGAGCCTTCAGTATATACACCATACCACTTATCATACATGCACCAGTATATACATCATACCACTCCCCATACACGTGGGCAGCACAGTGGCGAAGTGGTTATCACTCTCACCTTGCAGAGCTGGGTTCCTGGTTCAAATCTCAGCCAGGGCACAGAGTTTGTATGTTCTCCCTGTTTGTATGTTCTCTCTCCATACCTGTACCTGTATATACACCATACCACTCCCCACATCAGCATCAACATGGGTTTACTAAAGACAGGTCCTGTTTGACTAACATACTCAGCTTTTATGAGGTAGTGAATGCTAATATGGATATTGGGAATGCTGTAGATGTGATATACTTGGACTTTGCAAAGGCCTTCGACACTGTTCCCCACAAAAGTCTGGTGCAAAAGTTGAGGATGCAAGGACTGGGAAAGAGTCTGTGTTCATGGATAGGGAACTGGCTAATGGACAGAAAACAAAGAGTTGTGGTCAATGGATCGTACTCAAAATGGGAGACTGTTAGCAGTGGGGTCCCACAGGGGTCTGTTCTGGGTCCAGTGCTCTTCAATTTATTTATTAATGACCTAGTAGATGCAGTAGTGAGCAATGTTGCTATTTTTGTAGATGATACAAAATTGTGCAGAATCATCAACTCTCAGGAAGATAGTGTCATATTGCAACAGGATCTGGATAGGATGGCTATATGGGCACATAAATGGCAGATGAAATTCAATGTTGACAAATGTAAGGTCATGCATTTTGGACGTACTAATGGTCTAGCACCAAACAAAATAAATGGGATACAGTTGGGGACATCAAACTTGGAGAAGGACTTAGGAGTACTCATTGACAACAAGTTAAATAATCATACTCAATGCCAAGCAGCTGCAGCTAAAGCTAACAAAATTTTGGGATGCATTAAAAGGGAAATAAAAACTCGAGATGCTAGCATAATATTGTCCCTGTTTAAATCTCTAGTAAGGCCACATCTGGAATATGGAATTCAGTTCTGGGCACCACATTACAAAAAAGATATTGCAGTTTTAGAGCAGGTGCAGAGACGAGCAACAAAATTGATACGTGGGATGGAAGGTCTCACTTATCAAGAAAGGTTAGATAAACTGGGTTTATTTAGTCTAGAGAAAAGACGCCTTAGAGGGGATCTAATTAACATGTATAAATACATCAGAGGGCAATATAATAGCTTGGCGGATGAGCTTTTTGTCCCTAGGCCTTCTCAAAGGACTAGAGGACATGATCTGCGCATGGAGGAAAAACGTTTTAGCCATTTATTTAGGAAAGGGTTCTTTACAGTTAGAGTGATTCAGATGTGGAATGCATTGCCACAGGAAGTCGTTATGGCAAACTCTATACCTGCATTTAAAGGGGGCTTAGATGCTTTCCTTGCGTTGAAAGACATCCATGGCTACAATTACTAGGTAATGCCTAATGATGTTGATCCAGGGATTTTATCTGATTGCCATCTGGAGTCGGGAAGGAATTTTCCCTTTAGGGGCTAATTGGACCATGCCTTGTAAGGGTTTTTTCGCCTTCCTCTGGATCAACAGGGATATTTGAGGGAGCAGGCTGGTGTTGTACTTTATACTGGTTGAACTCGATGGACGTATGTCTTTTTTCAACCAAAATAACTATGTAACTATGTAACTATGTACATACACCATATCTCCCCACACCTGCACAGAACCTACAGTACATACACCATATCACTCCCCACACCTGCACAGAACCTACAGTACATACACCATACCACTCCCCACACCTGCACAGAGCCTTCAGTATATACACCATACCACTCCCCACACCTGCACAGAGCCTACAGTACATACACCATACCACTCCCCACACCTGCACAGAGCCTTCAGTATATACACCATACCACTCCACATACCTGCACAGAGCCTACAGTATATACACCATACCACTCTCCACACCTGCACAGAGCCTTCAGTATATACACCACTCCCCATACCTGCATACAGCCTACAGTATATACACCATACCACTCCCCATACCTGCACAGAGCCTACAGTATATACACCATACCACTCCCCATACCTGCACAGAGCCTAGAGTATATACACCATACCACTCCCCATACCTGCACCTGTATATACACCATACCACTCCCCATACCTGCACAGAGCCTACAGTATTATACACCATACCACCCCCCATACCTGTTTAGAGCCGACAGTATATACCCATACCACTCCCCATACCTGCACAGAGCTTAAAGCATATACACCATACCACTCACCATACCTGCACAGAGCCTACAGTATATACCCATACCACTCCCCATACCTGCACAGAGCTTAAAGCATATACACCATACCACTTACCATACATGCACAGAGCCTACAGCCTTCAAAATATATACCATACCACTCCCCATACCTGCATCTGTATATACACCATACCACTCACCATACCTGGATCTGTATATACACCATACCACTCCCCATACCTGCACAGAGCCTACAGCCAACAGTATATATACCATACCACTCCACATACCTGCACCAAGCCTTCAGTATATACACCATACCACTCCACATACCTGCACCTGAATATACACTATACCACCCCCCATACCTATGCCTGTATATACACTATACCACTCTCCATACCTATACCTGAATATACACTATACCACTCCCCATACCTATATCTGTATACACACTATACCAATCCCCATACCTGCACAGAGCCTACAGTATATACACCATACCACTCCTCATACATGTATCTGTATATACACCATACCACTCCCCATACCTCTCCCCATACACGTGGGTAGCACAGTGGCGAAGTGGTTAGCACTCTGGCCTTGCCGAGCTGGGTTCCCGGTTTGAATCTCAGCCAGGGCACGGAGTTTGTATTTTCTCAGTTTGTATATTCTATCCCCAAACCTGTACCTGTAAATACACCATACCACTCCCCACACCTGCACAGAGCGTTCAGTATATACACCATACCACTCATCATACCTGCACAGAGCCTACAGTATATACACCATACCACTCCCCATACCTGCACACAGCCTACAGTATATACACCATACCACTCCCCATACCTGCACACAGCCTACAGTATATACACCATACCACTCCCCACACCTACACAGAGCCTACAGTATATACACCATACCACTTATCATACCTGCACCAGTATATACACCATACCACTCCCCATACATGTGGGCAGCACAGTGGCGAAGTGGTTATCACTCTCACCTTGCAGAGCTGGGTTCCTGGTTCGAATCTCAGCCAGGGCACAGAGTTTGTATGTTCTCCCTGTTTGTATGTTCTCTCTCCATACCTGTACCTGTATATACACCATACCACTCCCCACACCTGCACAGAGCCTACAGTACATACACCATATCTCCCCACACCTGCACAGAACCTACAGTACATACACCATATCACTCCCCACACCTGCACAGAACCTACAGTACATACACCATACCACTCCCCACACCTGCACAGAGCCTTCAGTATATACACCATACCACTCCCCACACCTGCACAGAGCCTACAGTACATACACCATACCACTCCCCACACCTGCACAGAGCTTAAAGAATATACACCATACCACTCCACATACCTGCACATCGCTTACAGTATATACATACACCATACCACTCCCCAGACCTGCACAGAGCCTTCAGTATATACACCATACCACTCTTTATACCTGCACGGAGCCTACAGCCAACAGTATATACACCATACCACTCCCCATACCTGCACCTGTATACACACCATACCACTCCACATACCTGCACAGAGCCTACAGTATATACACACCATACCACTCCCCATACCTGCACAGAGCCGACAGTATATACACCATACCACTCCCCATACCTGCACCTGTATACACACCATACCACTCCCCATACCTGCACAGAGCCTACAGTATATACACCATACCACTCCCCATACCTGCACAGAGCCGACAGTATATACCCCATACCACTCCCCATACCTGCACAGAGCTTAAAGCATATACACCATACCACTCACCATACCTGCACAGAGCCTACAGCCTTCAAAATATATACCATACCACTTTCCATACCTGCATCTGTATATACACACCTTACCGCTCCCCATACCTGCACAGAGCCTACAGTCAACAGTATATATACACCATACCACTCCACATACCTGCACCAAGCCTTCAGTATATACACCATACCACTCCACATACCTGCACCTGAATATACACTATACCACCCCCCATACCTATGCCTGTATATACACTATACCACTCTCCATACCTATACCTGAATATACACTATACCACTCCCCATACCTATATCTGTATACACACTATACCACTCCCCATACCTGCACAGAGCCTACAGTATATACACCATACCACTCCACATACCTGCAACAAGCCTTCAGTATATACACCATACCACTCCACATACCTGCACCTGAATATACACTATACCACCCCCCATACCTATGCCTGTATATACACTATACCACTCTCCATACCTATATCTGTATACACACTATACCACTCCCCATACCTGCACAGAGCCTACAGTATATACACCATACAACTCCTCATACATGTATCTGTATATACACCATACCACTCCCAATACTTGCACAGAGTCTACAGCATATACACCATACCACTCCCAATACCTGCACAGAGCATACAGTATATACACCATACCACTCCACATACCTACACAGAGCATACAGTATATACACCATACCACTCCACATACCTACACAGAGCATACAGTATATACACCATACCACTCCCCATACCTGCACAAAGCATACAGCCTACAGTATATACACCATACCACTACCCATACCTGCACAGAGCATACAGTATATACACCATACCACTCCCCATACCTGCACAGAGCATACAGTATATACACCATACCACTCCCCATACCTGCACAGAGCCTACAGTATATACACCATACCACTCCCCACACCTACACAGAGCATACAGTATATACACCATACCACTCCCCATACCTGCACAGAGCATACAGTATATACACCATACCACTCACCATACCTGCACAGAGCCTACAGTATATATACCATACCACCCCACATACCTGCACAGAGCCTACAGTATATACACCATACCACTCCCCATACCTGCACAGAGCATACAGTATATACACCATACCACTCCCCATACCTGCACAGAGCCTACAGTATACAGTATACACCACACCACTCACTCCCTGGCTTTGCAACACCAAATTGGCTTGCTTTCAGGTAGAGCTGCTATAGTTACCACTTAAAGCGGACCTGAACTCAGAACTTAATCTCAGCTCTAAAAGATAAGCAACAGCAAAATAATATTTTAAGAACACCATTTCTTTGTTACAGCTTATACAAATTTTACAAGAAATATGCAGTTTGCCTGCCTCCTGCTTTCACGGAAGCAGACATATCGTTAACATCCTGTGTTTTCAAATTAGCTTCTCTGCCGTGACAGTCAGCTGACACAGCTGAGGGATCAAATTACAACTTGTGGTTAGTCACATATAAGGGAGAATTAGACAGGCTAAACTCTCTAAATACATACAGGGTGAATTTCTCTTTGTTTCCTTCTGCCCTGCACACATTTACTGCCATACATAAAACAACAACAACACTATCTTCATTCCAACCAACAGATTGCTACAATTGGAACAAACAAAAATGGTGCCTCCACAGCACACCCTAGCGGCAGTGCTCATCATCACACTTGCCTAGGATAACTAGAAATAATTCTTCCCGTTTCATGTTTGTGTTAAAACGAATATCAATTTCTTAAAAAAATAGACATTGCACTATGGTCAGGAAAATGTACTACATTCATCAACCTTGCTTGGGATCCAATCATAAATCAGTAAATAAATACATGAATGGAATAAAATAAAATAATACATGAGTACTCAAGAGAGTTAGAAAACAAGTTCCAACGAATTCACTAAACAGATGAATGGAATCTGCGTACGAAATGACGCACATTTTACGCATGACATCTCCCTACCCATTTCATAAGGCGTTACTGTCCTATTAATATGTAATCTCTATCATTTTATAATATTGTTTGAACGGTTTTCTAATTTGTTCTGATTCCATCAGTACTACTACTAAATCTGTGTATCTTCCAGGGATAGGGCAGAGCTCTGATTTCTGTAGCCCAATGGATTAACAATTCATGGATTGCCCTAAATCTACAGGCCAGTGACGTCATACCTATTAAATCTGACCTCAGTATGACGTCAAATGCACATCAAATAAGGTTTCACGATTGCTCCAAGTGCAACAACTCTCAACAACCAATGCGAATGTCCCGATACACTTGATGCTAATTGCACTAATTAATAAATCGTCACTGAGACATTTTATGTCAAAGCAAAAACATAAAAACCTGGCAGATTGGTGTCGGCACATCAGTCATAAACCTGAACAACTAATAAATGTGTACAGTCTAGAGTCTAGACTGTACGATCTCACCAAATCTCTAGATGAGAAAATATTTGACGTCTCCTTTTATAATATATTCAATGAATTTACCCCTCTGCTACATAGAACTGATAGGATTGTACAATAAGGATTGTAACGTTAATGGGCAGCTAGAAGTATTTTTTTTTTACAAACACAATTTTGCTCAAACGATTTTGTTCCTACTATTGGGTGAAATCAGATGAGATGAGGACAGAAATGAACTGGGTGTTAATAATACAGCCATATTTATTACTTAGTGGTGTGCACAGCCCGGTGTACTAGAGAGGCCGGGGAGTCAGGTGGGGAGGGGGGGGGGTGACTGGTGTGGAGAAACAAGTTACAAGGATCACATGAGCAGTAAATGGAATGGGGAATCAGGGATAAATATATGACCCTATAAGAGAGGTAAATAGAGCGTGTCCCAGGCAGCTACAGCAGCAGCCACACACACACTCACACACACATAGCTGGATACCTTATATACAAGCAAGCCATGCTGTACCTGCTGCCAGGCACACAACACACACACAATCATCGCCAACAACGTACAATCATCAAAATGCTAAACTAATAATAATAATAATAATAATAATGTAATTATGTCCACGTCACTACAGAATTGCATTGAAATCTAAACATGGATGGGCTCACATACAATTCACAATAGATGTCGATTTAAGCATTGTGATGTCTGTTTTTGATTAAAGCAGGTTGTAAAAATGATCATTTCAATCTCAGCTTTTGATCAAGAGATATATATATATATATATATATGTTGTTTTTAATACGATGATTATTATTATCCCCATCAGAGCAGGAATGTAGCAGGAAATCCCTAGTAGGAGCGCTGCTCACAGAACTCAGTGCTCCTTGTTGACAAAACAATCATTTATTTCCCCAAATAAACAGGCTGTCTACAAATTGCGGCGATCTATTGCCACATCTAAAGTGCAGAAAACAAAAATGAAAGTTAACATGAAATGATAATAAAAATAAGGGTGGATAAAAACAGAGAGGGCTGCTGCCGTGTGCCTGGTGCTGCTTTGTCCCCCTGCCTCTCCTCCTCTATTGCTCCACAATAATCAGGATAATGACTGTCTTCATGCCTCACAGCTCCTGCAGCCCGTTCAGGCTATGAGTGCTTGGCAGCCTTTTCTGCTCCGCGTTCCTCCTCTTTTGTCTCCTGTGATTATTTCATCCACAGCCCCATATATACAGATTTCTTTGGAGTTTTCACCCCCCCCCCCCCCCCCAATCCTCTGTTCCTGGGCTCACCCTAATATGCAAGGGCTGAAGGCAGAACCGCTTCACAGCGAGGTCTGAGCTCTGCCAGGCAGGCATATAAACCCTGTACAATGCCAATCCCTTAAATGCACATCCATTTCAACTAGAATAGCTGCAATTATCGCCAAAATGCAAGCTGATTGCAGACCCACTAAAAGCCTGCGAAAGGGAGAGGCAAATGGAAAGTCATTGAAATGCTAATAACAGTGCAATTTCCACTAATCAACTCCAACATCTTCAATTATTTTAGATGTTGTGTTTAATTTTCTTTTTTCCCTTTTTTTTCTAGATACTGCTTATCAGATGCACCCTCAACACTCAACTTTAGCAGAAACCCTCTCCTGTCCTTGTCAAAGTGCCATTATCTGTAGCAGATGCACTATAGACATAATATATATCACCCTCATCACAAACAAGAAGAGAGGTAACGAAATGGTCCTACTTGTGGGTCTCAGATTGGTTGGGTTGGTGTCTTGGTTGGCACTGGAGGAGGGAGGAGAAGAAGAAGCCATCTCTCCTTTGACAAAGTCCGATTTATTATCGTCTGGTAGTTTTAACGACTTTCTCTATGATCCTCGTTTCCTAGATGTCCAAGAAGTCCACCTCAAAGGCGCAAGCGATGTTCCACCTCAAAAAAGAGAAGGCAGGAGAGAAAGAACGCACTTTTTAGCGCAGAAAGGCAACGAGAACGAGTCTACCTAGATTGTAATGACCTTGGGAGTCTTCAGTCCATTTGACAATGACCTAATTTCAGCCATTTGAGGTACAGTGAAGGAGGACACTAGGGTCTCTTGTTGGAAGGAGTGTTGTGAGAACGCACAAGGGTAATGCAATGTGGAAGAAGATGCCATTGTGTACAAGCCTGTCCCTATAGCAGATCTGTCCCCTCCTGTCCCCTGCATGGGTCACAGGAGCTCATCAGACCATCCAGTCTCCTATAATCATGTCAATAGGGCGATGGGCTATCTTATAATGACTTGTGTCACGCTGCTGCTCTCCCCAGATAGGGGAAATTAGGTGAAATTATCAGGCAAATGACTTTCCTCACAAAAGATTTTTTTTTCCCTCTGTGGAGAAGGAATAAATCGTCTTTTTTGACTCACACGCATTACTATGATCCTTATCGGTCTATCCGTCAATTACCTGTCAAATAATGCATCGACATAGCTTGATAACCTAACAACATTTTGCTAAAATGTATCAATACTGAAGTTATCTGTATAGGTAGATTAGGTATTAATCTGCTGTTTCCTTCATTATCATACATCCCAACCAAATACTGTGTAAATTAAAACACTAGTTGGGTAACTAGGTTAGGATGGGTAACTAGGTTAGGTTGGCTAACTAGTTTAGGTTATATCTCTTCATCATTCTCTGATTATTCTAGTTTGAGAACTTAGCAACGCCACTGGTCGTAAATATTTTTATTATAATTAATTAACACAATTAATACATTCGTCCTACATCTGACATCATACAAACGGATGACTTAAGGAAAGGAAAGAAAACCGACTTAAAAATGGCAGTCGGGTGATAGGAAGCCTTTTAGCTACAAAGGCATTGTGAGAGGAGAGAAGAGGTGTAACAGGTTACATAAAAAAAAGATAATCTGTTTCATATCTCTGTGCTGCGCTGACAAATACTCAGATTCCAGTATCGGGGGTGATAGACTGATCAGTAATAAAGTAACATCCCTATTACTTATTATTAGGGTACCATAAATCCATTAAGGAGAGGCTTTCTATATGATTATTACCTGTCCGTCGCCCAGATGCAGGTAGGCAAGTGCAGAGTAGTTCATCCGGCTCTGCGATTCTTGTGCCAGAATTCCTCCAAATACAGACGTCTTATGAGATCTCCAGAGAGGAAAGGCGACTGGATGTAGTCGGGTGCTGCTGAGAATAGGGGGGATTGCCCCTTGCCTCCTCCACAAGTACTTAGCTGGGCTATTTTAAAGCCAGAGACGCGGTTAGTGCCAGCACGCAGGCATGAGTCAGTGCAACACCTCCTCTAGTCCAGTGTGTGGGTATCGACCTCATCACTTGCTGGGAGCTATCAGCCTGGCCACTCTCTACATACAAATGGCTAGCAGGACTTGTATGCGGGGTCTGCTCGCCTGCAGGTGATTTGGAGGGGGGGGGGGGGGGGTGAAATCCTATGACGAAAATGCTCCTTTACAAATAGCTACAAAGGTTGAGGGAAATACTGTAACAAGATTGCCACAACTGTGGGTGGAAACATTTTTTTTCTGAGATGCTGATGATGTTGGAGGATGGGGAGGGGGGTCCCCCTCTGTAGCACAGCATCATACTTCATTAGGCTAGCAATGTCACATACTATGTCATTAACTCCTTAGGAGGCAGATCTATCTAAGCAATGTCACATATTGGTATATTTCATGTAGTACTGCAAACTGCTCTTATACCCTACAAAGTGCACTATTATATGCTAAATATTTATTTTTGTTCTTCAGTTGAGTGCAGTCAGGGGGGGAAAAAATCATTATTTACTTTCTAAAGTATCTAAATGTCAGTGGACTGGTACAACAGGGGGTTAAAACTGCACTATAGAAGTATAAACAGTAGCGTTTTTTTTGTTGTTGTAAAAACTAAAAATAAAAGGCTTTTTGTCTTGAATAACCAGCAGCTGTATTTGCTTTCTCGGGTGGAGCTCAACAGGTTTATTCCTCGGGGCTAAACGGCCTGAAATGATAAAGTGTCCTCTGTACCGCAAATATCATTGCACTGTACGGTGATGTATCATAAAACGAGCACTAGGGGGCATTAGAGTCCTGCGTAATGAAATACTTGTTCTCCCAAAGGAGCTGTGGATGTCTTGTAAGTAAAAAGAATAATTGGGGAATATTTATAGGTGTCGTGTTTGATTTTACCATTCTTGTACATAGAGAGGGAAGCACTCCTAGTTACTGTAGAATGCCTTTGTATGACATGACAGGTCGGGCTTTATACGTGGCTATAGGTTGCCAGAATATCTCTCTTGTGCAGCTACATGTATTCATTGTAGAGAGGGGCAGTTTTCTGTGACGTCACCTGCCTGTAATGACACATTGAATGACCCTCATTCAATTCTCTTTTTCTCATAAGTTTTTTTTCTAGGTGATATTTTCAAAAGTGACCTATAAAATGCTTTTAAAAGCAAACCTGATCTGAAAAAAAAGTCAAAATATACATACACAGGTGATAATTACCTCCTGTGTAGTCTACTCCTCAATCTCCTTCTCCTCTCCTGCATCCTGTTTGTCCACTGTGATCGATGGGTTTTTAAAAATGGCAATGACCCTATAGCAGCTTCCAGGCCAGCACACTGTTACCAGGCCAGCACACTGTTAAACTGTAATATTGCCCACTTGAGCCACAGGGAAACATGGACATTACCTTGCACATCAGTAGTCCTTTCAGCTATAACTGACAGCAACTGATATATAACTGACAGCAACTGATATCTTTCAGTTCTGCCAAAATCTTGTCAGAACTGAAAGGGGTCGTTGTTAGAAGAAGAAAACGGTGAGCTTCTGAAAGGAACTGACAGGGAGGTAAGTATGTAATATTCATTTTCATCTACATCATGTGTTTATTTTAAATAATTTTACTCGGTTCTGGTTCACTTTAAAGGTAACCTGACGCAAGGGGGACATGGATGCTGACATATTTATTGAATTGTAAACAATACATATTGTGGCTGTCCTGTTGTTCCTCTGTCTCTAAAGGTGCCCATTAATGGTACAATTATTTCATCGGATGCGATCTTTTGACGTGATTTCACGATCAAAAGTAATATGAACTTTGGAAGTCAATTATCTATTGTTCCCATAAACAGGTCAATTAGGGCATTTTATCTCTTCCGATTAGATCGAAAAATACAACAATTGGATCTATTATATTTTCTGCTCCAATCAACCATATAACCGTTTTACGTCGATTTTCACCACACACTGCACAGTTTTCTCTACAATTTGATTGTAAAAGTCATATCTAAAAATCACATGTGATTAAAAAAAATGGTACCAGTAATGGACACGTTATTACTTTTAGCCATAGACAGGAAAGGATTCAGATGAAATGGAGCCCTAGGCACTATTTTGCCCACCTCTGATGGTCATCTGGCTTTTTTAGGCCCAGTGCACACCGGGCGGATCTGCGTGGCTAATGTATCGGCGGTTTGAGGTTTTTACCAAACCGCAAACATGCCTCTTGCTGCACGTTTGCGGTTTGCTAAAAACCTCAAACCACCGGTGTGCACCATCCCATAGAGATACATTAGCCACGTGGATGCTGATGTGGATGCGGCCGGCGGATCTCATACAAAATCCGCTCGGTGTACACCCAGCAAATATCGGCTCTCTGCTCCCAAAACCGCTAGCGTTTTGACGATCTGCTAGCGGTTTTGGTGTGCACTGGGCCTAAGTTAGATTCGGTGGGGGCCCCTAGGAACTTGATTGGTTGTTTTGGACAACCACTTCACTTGTGTTCCAGATTCCTTTGCTTCTGTCTTGAAAAAATAGCCCCTGTGTGTATTATAGAGCAGGTCTTGTGTGTATTATAGTGACCTAGTGAAAATCAAAGCCCTAGTTCTTCCTACCAGATTTGTATTGTTAGAATAGATAGATACAGTAGATAGATAGATAGATAGATAGATAGATAGATAGATAGATAGATAGATAGATAGATAGACGAGACTGTGCAATGACTCATACAATTTTCACATTTGATGAAGTTGTTCCAGAGAAATTCTCTTTTTAAAAAACATTCATGTGATTAGATCCCTCCAGCAAGCATGGAGCTGACAGCAGAGTGGGTGTTCTGTAACTGGGAAAATTGGGAGACCAAAAATCATATCCTCAATGGTGCTCCACAACACCAATAATATAACCATATAAGTACAAGGATATCTAGTAAAAAAAAAAGTATTTTTGAAGAGACAACAAAGTTTCAAGATGATCTTAAATTTTAATGTATCAAAAAGTTCTTTTGTAAAAACAGAGTTCACAAATCTTTAAGCGAATTCATGTATGCAAACAACATCCTATTATCAAGTACCAAAAACATATGTTGAAATACGCAATTGTTGAAAAAAAAAAGAAAAGGTGACAACGTAGACTTGTTTCGGAGTAACCTTCTTCGGGCCTTCACAAACAATTGTAATCTGTAATATACAGGACAAAAATTGGGACGGGTACCATCTGGACAAAATCAAGCCAGGAAACACCACTTAGAATAACATTGGACACAGCACACAGGCAAGATGTACCAGGAGAGAGTGGGTGTTCCCCATCTAGAGAGCAACTATCACCCGTCCAACTCCTCCCTCTGCTGCTTTGAGATTAACTCTTTGTGGCCAGCATTGCAACTCAGCAGATTTTTGTCATTATGAGACTGAGCTGTATCTGCTGTGCTGACCACAAAGGGCTTGATTCACCATGCGGTGCTAACCTACTTAGCACGTGTAAAGTCTTTAGGTGCGCTAACCAGGGTGCTAAGTAGGTTAGCACCAGTTTTCTCGATCAGATCGCGTGCTAAGTACCGCGCGCAAAGTCCTATGTGTGCGCTAAGTCCCATAGACTTTAATGGGCACTTCGCGCGGAGTGCCCTGCGCTCTGTGCAGTGCACGCATAAAGTTTTACGTGCATAAAGTTTTGCGCGCGTAAAGTTTTGCGCGTGAAAAGCTCGTTTAGACGTGCTAAGGGGGTTTTCATAGGCGTGCTAACAGTTACCACTGCTTTGTGAATCAAGCCCCAAGAATCCAACTTTTACCACCAGAGGGAATAGGTGGGAGGGGTCAGGGGGTCTGCGATCACAGGAAGAGATTGGCTGCTGTCCCCTCATAGATTCTCCCTGACCACCTCATGTGTTGGCGATAAAGTGATATGAAGAGAAGTCTGGACTGTTTTATCTCCACTAAAATTTCTCTGTGGTCTCCAATTTAAAAGTAACTACAAGACCCACCCAACTCACATTTGTTTTACAAAATTACTACCAAACATAGAAAACAGAAATGCACTGATAATTAATTCACATTTACTATAGTTTATATGAAAAGGGGGAGACTGTACTCGTGCTTTAGGCTGGTTTCACAGTGGGACGTTACAGGCGCACGTTAGAGCAGCCTGTAACGCAGCCCACCGCACAGTAATGAAAAATCAATGGCGCTGTTCACAGTGCCCACGTTGCGTTACATTGTAACGCTGCGTCACAAGACAACGTACTGCATGCAGTACTTTAGACGCGGCTGAGCCGCGTTAGACTGCTTGCACATGCTCAGTAATCTTGTGGAGGAGTGGAGAGCTGCCAGGCACATGGCTAATTAATATGCACTGCACGTTGTGACGTGCAGTGTTTACTTCCTGGAGCGGCCGCTCTGTGCGGCGATTGGCCGGCGGGACCACGTGATGCCGCATGCGCACAAGAGTGCGCATCACGGCATCACTGACGCCAGAGTAAGCTGCACAACGCGGCTCACTCTGACGTCCAGATCCAGCACCACCAGGCGTTCCGTTAGGGGGACGTTATGCGACCTTAACGCCCCCTCTAACGCAACGTCCTGGTGTGAAATTAGCCTTAAAGGAAAAGTACATAAAATAAATGATGTATAAAATAAACATAAATACAACGTTAAAAATCTCCAAAAACTGCGCTGATATCAATATTAGGTGTATTTTCTATCGGTGGTGCGCTGCTATACACAATTTTCATCAATGAATCTCAAACAATGGCTGCGCTCAGGAACACCAGCAGACTGCGTTCCACACTCCAAGTGGCATACGTTACTCCTCCACTCAGGTTCAGGCAAAGACAGCTCCACTTCAGTGAGAAACCACCACCACACCCCAAGCAGTGGCCACTCACCGTTAAATGAGACCCTCAGTTAGATGGGTCCACAGCGCTTGTGGGGTCGTCTGGCCACCCCCTGCCACTCAATTGGAAGATCACCTCCTCACCACTTTCTGTATCAGCTGCTGGTTCCTTTCACCTCAAAAGACATATACCAGAGCTCCCATAGCGTAAAATTGTATAAAATTTTTTATTAATAAAAAGATTGCACACTTACAAACATATCCAGGTTTTGCGTGTAGAGTTTTAGTGGGCTCCACCCCAAACGTTGGCCACCGGGTTGGCTGTAGAGCGCTGTATTCTATTGCCTTCCCCTCTGCGTCCACGTTCCTTCCCCTGGATAGTGATAAGACCGCATGTACTTTACCGGTTTCGTCGCTCTAGGCGACTCCTCAGAAGCATGTGCGGCCTGCATTTGTTTGTTTTAAATACCCTCTGCTGACACTAGGAAATCCCTCCCCTCCCACCCTAACCCGGAAATGGTACCTTTTGCCTCATAGCTGTCATCCAATAGCTTTCGCTGTCTAGTGATCTCTGCTTTCCAGGCTAGTTTACATGCCCAGGAGCATATCCTGTGCTCCTGTCCTACACGCCTAGTGGGCGTGTTCGTTTACTGGTTCCCTACCCGCATCAATGATCTAGACTCTATTAGGGAATACCTGGCCGCATATGCAACGCGCATCGACCGCCCTCCCCACCGCTTATGCGGCAATGGCTCCGCCCTCCGTACACCATTAGGTGACCATGACGACGTTCCTCTCTGCTCCCTCCCCACTATGCTCGTTCGCCGCGCATTCAGCGCGCGTCATCACCCTCTTCGCCGCGGCAGATGGCTCCACCCCCCACGCCAGTGTGGGTAACCATGACGACATTCTTATCTACCCAGCGCCTGTCCCTATGCGGTTAAGCGCTCCAAAGCCTTCCCAATTGCCATTTAAAGTTAACCCCCCCCCTCCATGTCCAAACGTGTCATATGCTTAGGACATGGGCTGCATGTATATTACACAGGCAATATATACAATTGTTACTATACTTTGATCCTTACATTTCGTATGCTGACAAAAGGTTACAATTACTTTATATTACAACAAATCGATATACTTTTTTCTACTAATACATGTTCATTAAATTCATCTTCCTTTCCCTACTTTTATTATAGGTAGGGTGCCTCCAGGGTTTCCCTCCCAACACCCTAAGAGTGATACCACAAAATTAGTGCCCTTTAACCTTCTATAACACACCCCAAACCCCCCTTTATTAGTGTTTATTGCCAACCTTCACCTTAACAAAAAATTGCAATCCTCCTTCAATTGTATCTGTTATAGTGCTTTTCCCATTTCAAAAGAGAGTTTTTAAGGGGTGTTGGGTTCTAGTCCCGGAGGCATCCCCCCTCATCTAGTCATCTGGCAGATGACGAGCATAGTGGGGAGGGAGCAGAGAGGAACGTCGTCATGGTCACCTAATGGTGTACGGAGGGCGGAGCCATTGCCGCGTAAGCGGTGGGGAGGGCGGTCGATGCGCGTTGCATATGCGGCCAGGTATTCCCTAATAGAGTCTAGATCATTGATGCGGGTAGGGAACCAGTAAACGAACACGCCCACTAGGCGTGTAGGACAGGAGCACAGGATATGCTCCTGGGCATGTAAACTAGCCTGGAAAGCAGAGATCACTAGACAGCGAAAGCTATTGGATGACAGCTATGAGGCAAAAGGTACCATTTCCGGGTTAGGGTGGGAGGGGAGGGATTTCCTAGTGTCAGCAGAGGGTATTTAAAACAAACAAATGCAGGCCGCACATGCTTCTGAGGAGTCGCCTAGAGCGACGAAACCGGTAAAGTACAAGCGGTCTTATCACTATCCAGGGGAAGGAACGTGGACGCAGAGGGGAAGGCGATAGAATACAGCGCTCTACAGCCAACCCGGTGGCCAACGTTTGGGGTGGAGCCCACTAAAACTCTACACGCAAAACCTGGATATGTTTGTAAGTGTGCAATCTTTTTATTAATAAAAAATTTTATACAATTTTACGCTATGGGAGCTCTGGTATATGTCTTTTGAGGTGAAAGGAACCAGCAGCTGATACAGAAAGTGGTGAGGAGGTGATCTTCCAATTG